>NC_057764.1:21276289-21589841 GCF_010389155.1 Erigeron canadensis
AGCCATGACCAGATAGTAATTATCTCCGGTGACCACAGTGCTCGTTTTCAAGTCAAAGGATCGGGTCTGACATTGTTAAGCATCATGTTCTATTCATTCTAATGAATATGAATCTGAATTCCTCGGTTATAAGTGAATCATCTTTTACAACTAGTTAAAGACCGACTAGTGATTTCCATCTTTATGTATTATTCCTAGTGTATGATTATAGACCGATCATCAGAATTAAACTAATACATGCAGATATAGAACCGATAATAATATGGAGAACTAGTAAAACATGGATCTACGATAAACAGTAAAACACACTCCAACGGATTCTAACAATTAAAGTAAAACAATAAACGTCTACCTGATTACATTGATCTAAACAAGTATTCAACCTACTAGCTTAACATTATTGAAGGAATAACAAAATCTGAAAAGATGAAAGACATTGTTTACCAAATAAAAGTAGAATAAAAGAGTAGATCTAGGTTGAGGATGAAGATCGAAAGGCGTTAGAAGCTCCAAAACCTTCTGGGAATCGGCAACTATGACCTAGGGTTGAAGATGGGCGGATAGGGCTGCTGAATCGGCTATCTCTTAGGGTTTTAAGGGTTAGTTCGACTTATATACAGGTATAAGTCGGTTGCTGATCTGGGCCGCCCAACGGCGTTGGGACTGGGCCAGCGGCGCTGGTGATTGGTAAGTGGCGCTATGTGTTTGCTAGTAGCGCTACAGCTCCTGCTTTTTCTCATGCATCTTTGTTTGGTTCCCAAATCACCTCCTTGTGTCTTGTAACTTCAAAGGCCTTCATCTTGAGTTACTTGATGTCATTTACCCTCTCTCGCATCTTCCGTGAACCTGCATAAATAGACGAATCATTAAGTACCGATAGTTCCGGAATATTAACTCATTTTAGACATAAAAAGGAAGCTTTTCGATAGGGGGTTTTATCACAAAATGGACGCTCATCATATACCCCACACTTAAGTCTTTGCTTGTCCTCAAGCAAATAGTCCGAGAAAAATAAAACAATGATGAGTGGAAGATTTGTGACGGTAATTATACTGCGGCTGTTAGAGTTCTTTCTTCTTCTGGTGTTGCTCCTTATAATGTTGCTAGCCTTGATGAGGACTAAAAGACTAAGCACCCTTTTGAAACCGCTCCCTCATTGCCTCATCCACCTATTGATAATCATTACCTCATTGTTTCTCCTGTTATGGTTTGTGATATGATTAAAAGCTTCCCTCGTGGTATGTCCAGTGGTCAGGATGGGTTACGTGCTCAATACCTCATCGACTATTTAAGTGGGACTGCAGTAGCTATTTGTGAGGAGTTAGTTGTTTCTATCACCCAAGTGGTTAATCTTTTTCTTGATGGAAAATGCCCCCGGGCCCTGGGTGAGTATATTGCTAGTGACCCTCTCACCCCGTTGATCAAGCCCGGGGAGGTATCCGTCCTATTGCTGTTGGGACTGTTTGGAGGCGTTTAGTTTCCAAGGTTTGTGCTGCTATGATTGGCCACTCTTTGGACAGATACTTAAATGAACTATAGTTTGGCGTTGGGGTATCTGGAGGAGGAGAGGGTATTGTTCATGTTGTGAATCAATTAATTGAGGATCATGATGATGATATAGGTCTTTCAATGTTGTTGGTAGATTTCAAGAACGCCTTCAATTTGGTGGATCGGTATATTATGCTACAAGAAGTTCGCCTTCGCTGCCCCGCTATTTCACGTTGGCTTGAATTTTGTTACTCCAACCAGCTAGATTATATTATGGGGAACACACCCTATGGTCGCACCAAGGTATGCAACAAGGTGATCCTCTTAGACCCCTACTCTTTGCCTTAGTATTACATCCTTTGGTATGCAAGATTAGAGACTCCTTTAACCTTTCTTTTCATGCTTGGTATCTGGATGATGGCTCTATTATTGGAGATACTTTGGTCATGGGGAAGGTTTTGGAGCTTATTATGGTGGATGGACCGCTTTATAGTTTGCACCTCAATGTTGATAAAACCGAGGTTTTTTTAGCCCAAGGAAGACCCCGAAAGTGAAATTGTGGGTGTTTTTACCCTTAATATTACACGACCCTTGCTTGGTGTTAAGTTACCGGGTGGACCTGCCAGCACAGACTTTAATTTTAGTAGTGAGCTCATTATGAAAAGAGTCATTAAAACCATTGAGCTTATGGATTCTGTTGCTAAGATTAATGATCCTCAATGTGAGTTATTGCTACTTCGTGCCTGCACCGGTATTTCCAAGTTATATTTTGCTATGCGCACATGTTCTCC
The DNA here is from genome assembly GCF_010389155.1 of Erigeron canadensis. Lineage (NCBI taxonomy): Eukaryota > Viridiplantae > Streptophyta > Magnoliopsida > Asterales > Asteraceae > Erigeron > Erigeron canadensis. Next base: position 21,278,569 of record NC_057764.1, read on the forward strand.
CATGGTCTTTAAGCGTGCTCAGACTTCATTTGATGGGCCACTACGCTCTTCTTTGGAATGTATTGTCACTGCTTCTGGATCTGGTTTTGGTGATTGGCAATGGAGGCTTGCCACCCTACCCTTTGCATTTGGTGGGCTTGGTGTTTATTCTGCAAGTGATGTCTTGTATTACGCATTCCTTGCGTCTAGAGTCCAAAGTGCCAATTTGCAAACTTAGTTGCTTTGACATTCTGGTATTGTTACTTCTAGGACTTTTTTTAATGATGCCTTGCGTTCTTTTAATGTGAAAATGGAGATTGACCTTTTGAGTAATACAAGTGAGATCGTTGCCCCCAAACTCATGAAAAAACTGGCAAATATATATTTCGCACGTGTTACCCAAATGGCGGAATCCACTCTTTCCTTATCCTCTCGTCAGTTGGCATTGTGGAAATCTCAAATGGAGGAGTACACTTCGGATTGGCTTAGGGTGGTTCCAATCCCTGGACTGGGACAGACTATGAATGCTAAGACCTACTGGTGTGTTCTATGTTACCGGCTAGGTATTCCCCTATTTACGGTTCCTAAACCATGCTCAACTTGTTCCAAGGTATTTCCAGGGGATATTTATGGGGACCATGCGATATCAGGTATTGTTGGTGTTAAAAATCGGCATAATGTGGTACGTGACACCATTGTTGACATTTGTTATCGGTCTGGGGTTTCAGCTCGTAAAGAAGTTAATATCGAACTTACCGGATGAAAAGATAACCATTTGTGTCCGGCTGATATGTTGCTTTACTCGTGGGACGGGGGGGGGGGGGGGCTTGATGTATGTGTCAACTTGACAGGGTCATCGCCCTTGACACAGATGGGTTTGGTTGACTTTTTGCTTGGCTATGGGGCGATTGAGGTTGCACAACGTATACGTGTCAAATACGAGGCTAAGGTACTGTTTGTTTTTGCTTCAAACATCTGCAAGAGATCTGATGTCTGCAGGCACGCAGACATAGGCCTTGAAGACAGTTTGTTTTTAGAAAAAAAAAAGATCTGAAAACTGCTTTCATTGTCTTGAAAAAAAAGCATATATCTAACCTCTTCAAACATCTTCACATAATTTATATCTAAGAAATACACATGATTCCCCCTCAACATCTTCACCGGCGAACCTTTTCTGGCTTTCGACCATTTCACCGGTCACCATTTTTTTGTGAATTTTCCCCTTTTGAATTCGTTTGACTGCGAGTAAATTGGTATCATTTGACATTTTTTGGGTTATGGATTTGTAGTGAAATAAAAAAACAAAAATAATATGATGGCGATGATGATGGGATAAAAGAAAAGGTTTGTTGATTTACAGCAAAAGGATAATACTGTGTTTTTCTGTGTGCGTGAGAAAAGGAGGTAACAAAAGAGGCATGTGATGTTTTATTTTCTTCATATCATCATTTTAAAACTTAATTATTAATGTTATGTACTCCCCTGTCCCATATTAATTGTCCAATTTTGACTTGTCAAGTCTTCTGTTTGCAACTTTGACCATGAATATCTTTTTTTGTGTTATATAATAGTTGATGAAGGTTATATCAATGAAAAGTACATTGAAAACCCAATCCATCCACATATTTTATTTGAAGTGTTAGGTAATATAGACACATATTTTCACGGTCAAAGTTTAAAGTAAAAGACTTGACAAGTCAAAATTGGACATTTAATATGGGACGGAGGGAGTAATACACTTGATAATGAAATTGTATAAATTATTTTTAAGTCAAAACTGTTTATTATTATGAAAAAATAATAAAAGATTCATAATTTATTTTTCATAATAATAAATTATATATATATATATATATGCAGACAATATTCGGCTTATAAAACAAACAATAGTAATTTTACAGCTTACAGATATTCAGACCACATCTTTAATTGCAGACATCAAAACAGATGAAACCAGACTTCAAACATTTTATGTCTTCAAAAACAAACTGAACCTAAGTATGCGGATATTGGATATGAGTTTCTCTCATTCTCATTCTCTTCCTTTGGGGAACTCGAGAAGGATGCGGTGACCTTACTAAAGCGAATCCGAAGGTTCTGTGTGGCTCAAGACATTGGTGCACGTGTTGCTACTCATATATTTAGTATGATTAGTTTTGCTATTGCTAAAGGGGTGTAAGTCCAAATAGTATCTCGACTTCCTATTAGTTTTTTGTAAATCCTACAATTTCTAATGAAAGTGATTTTTTTTTTAAAAACAAAATAATAATAATAATAACAATAATAATAATAATAATAATAATAATCTATATTATAAATAAAAGAGTAGGTTGAGGACTTAAGGGTACACTTGACATATCTTCGAGCTCTTTTTAAGCCTCAAACTCTCTCCTAATTACTCTAGAGCTGTCTCATTTTTATTAGATTTTTTTATTTGCTTATTAAATAAATTATTATATTTAAAACTCGATTATAAATCTTTTTGTATCAAACAAATCTTTTTAAATTTTAAGAATATTTAACATCCTTAATACTCTTTCAATAAATTATTATAAATACAACTTAAATTTTTATTAATCATTATCATTCATATTATCACTCTCTTATCAATCTTTAATAAACAAATTAAGTTAAGTAAATATTTTCAACAAAAAAAAAAAAAATACAATTTTTTTTATATCACTTTAATTCTATTTTTGGTATTTTATTCGTATTTGTTTATAATTTGATCTTGAAATGTTATCTTATTGTTATTTTTCATTGTTTTTAATTTAGTTTGTTGTCAATTGTATTTTGGTTATGACACATTTTTTCTACTACAAAAGAGTTTATTTTTTTAGATTAGTTTGTTCTGGTTTTGTTATTTTTCACCTGTTTTATTATTTATTATTTTGATATTTACCTTTGATATATAGTATAGGGTTGTCTCTCATCTAAGCTTAGATGGAGAACCCCTCACATTTGGTTTTATAATTATAAAAATCATGGGAGGCCATGTATTTATTTAAAATTCAAACAAATATTAAAATATTTGTATGTGAGGGGTTCCCCATCTAAGCTTAAATGGGGGACAATCCATACTCACTTTTTCTATATATATATATATATATGTATATATTGAAATTATCCGTCCATTAGACCAGGGTATCTGATCTTGTTCGCTCCCCATGCTTTCGCATCCCAGCGTCGATGAGCTTGAAGACTAATATAATACAAAAAAAGTCTATGAGTAGGGTGAAATAAATAATTGGATGAAAGTGACTGGGAGAAAGGAGGGACGAATAAGAGAGGCAGGGTAATTATTAAATATTTGTATACGCGGGAAGAAGAACCGTGGCACGCGGGATGAAGAAACCTATACAAATAATACTTCTCATATTCTACTTTTTCTAAAAACCCCATCTTTCAATTTACATATTTCAATTATCACATACAATTAATAATAATCTACAAAAATTCTAACAAGAGTCCAAGAATTTTGTACATTAATTGAAATGAAGTTGGATAGTGATGAAGTCATAATAGATATATCTGGTGGCCAACATCCAAATGTTACTAGAGAGGAGGTTCATTTACATCATGACCCAAATGATTCGGGTCTCAAATCAAGGAAAAAAGTAGCAGCAAATCCTGGTCTAATTACTACTATGTCACAGGTCACTTGTGAGCTGAAAACAAAATCTAGCACTACTGAACCAGCAATTTCTAGCAATAACCAGACAGAAAATGTTGATAAAGTAAGTGCAACTCCTTCTGAAATATTAGAAACTCCGAAAGCGAATGATGATGATGATGATGAGAATGGTCATTCTCCTACACGAAAAAGACCCAAGAAAATCAAGTTTTGGATTTTTATGGTGTACTATTTTTCTTCTTTGATTATGTTGGTTTTAATTCTAAGCGCAACTCTGAATAAACTAGAGGATAAAGTTTGGAATTTAGAAATTTGGAAGTGGTGTTGTTTGGGGTTGTCATTTTTCTTATGTCTTCTAATTTCGGATTACTTGATCTATATAGTACGTTTCTTAGGTTTCTTGGTAAAGATTTTCTTACCCGGAATGATCAATGACAGAACCAAGATTATAGTTGAGTTTTGTAACAGCCTGCTATATAGCTCTCGTGTTCTTATCTGGTTATATGTACTGGTAATTATATGGCCTCACTTCATCGGCCCACGTGAAAAGAGTTCAATGGACGCAACCAAGGGTCTAAAATATATCACAAAGGGGATTACATGTGCAGTATATGTTGCTGCTGCGTGGACGCTTAGAACTATAGCTATAAAGTTCTCATATGCTTCAATTTATAATCAAAGATTCTCTAAAAGAATTCAAGAAAATCGCTTCCATCAAGACATGCTTCAAACGCTTTCAGGGCCACCATCAGGGGAGCTTTCAAAAGTTCATAGTTCTAAGTGCAGGGGATCAAAATCTAATGTTATTGATGCGAAAACACCCCAGTGGATGACACTTTGGACGATTGGAACCGCACCACCTACTGACTTTAATACACTTCCTAGTACACTTGATGAAAGTAAAGATTTGGTGAATCTGGATGAGCAGAACAGCAGAATTATGACCATTGAACGGAAAGCTCAAGCTGTCGGTGATCATATATTTAGAAATGTAGCTAAACCCGAGCACAAGTAAGATTGGTCTAAGTTCTGTTTGCTGAAATTTATTATTCTTGATCCATCTTATCTCTTATCATTTTTCCTTTGAACTAGGTACATTGAAGAGGAAGATCTTTTGCGTTTTATGAAAAAAGAGGAGGTGGAAATGGTGCTTCCATCGATTGGAGGAAAAGACGAAAGTGGGAGGATTGATGAAAAGCCCTTTCTTAACTGGGTGGTACTTACTCTTTCAAAATATCAGATTATATTATGTCAAGTTTATTGCATTCAATTCCCTTGAGATTTTATCTTAATTGGTTTACAGGTGAGCCTGTATAGGAGGAGTAAATTTCTGGAGCATTCTCTAAATGACATAAACGAATCCATGAAGACATTACTCAAGTTTGTCAATGTGATTTTGGTGGTAGTACTCATAATTCTTTGGGTAATACCCATGGGTATTGCTACAAGAGAAGTGTTGCTTTTCATCTCATCTCAGTTCTTACTTGCTGTTTTCACATTTGGGAACTCTGCTAAGTCAACATTTGAAGCCATGATATTCGTGTTTCTGAAACACCCATTTGACGTCGGTGATCGTTGTGTCATTGATGGTGTCCAGGTAGGTAACTCACTCGACCTAATCTACCTACAACAATTTAATTAGAGTTAATTACGATATGATTTCAAATTATTCTGCATGCTTTATATATTAAAGAGAATATAAATGTATAGGTTGTCGTAGAAGAAGTAAGCATTTTGACTACAGTCTTCCTGAAATATGACAATGAGAAGATTTATTATCCGAATTCAATTTTAGCTACAAAATCCATCAGCAATTTTAACCGGAGTCCAGAAATGAGGGATACTGTGGAGTTTGAGTTAGACGTTTCCACTTCCGTTGACAACATTTCAGCTTTAAAAGCTAAAATTAAAACGTATGTCAACTTATTATCTACTACTTTTCTATCCCTTGTTAGTCTTGCTTTCATTCAAAGCTGGCTAGTCTATTACTTCAACACACTTAAATAATGCTGCCATTACACAGGACTAGATATCGATCCATGTATGTAGATGTTTTGAGGGGTATTGATAACGAGGCAGGATTTTAACTTAACTATATATGCTTGTTAATTACAATAAGTATTTCTAGCTAGCTTCCAAATGATCGCATTAATTAGTCTTGATTTGATCTAAATGGTTTTATATCCTATCCAGGTACATAGATAGCAAGCCTCACTTATGGCGACCAAAGCACAACGTTCGGGTTAGGGAGATTGTAGATGTGAACAAGATGAAAATGAGACTGGACGTAACTCATACGATAAACTTTCAGAATTATGAAGAGAAAAACGATAGACGATCAAACCTGGTGCTGGAGCTGAGGAACATCTTCCAACAACTTGGAATCAAAGTGTATCAAATTCTTCCCCCAACAAGTTCTGATTAGCTACATGCGTTGCGTCCGCATCACCATATATTGGCCAATGCTGAACAATACTGTGACATCATTGTAGTGAATCTTGATTTTATTGGTAATTTTCCCTGGATATGTGGAATTTCTTTCAAATGAAATTTGGACATTACAATAACCGATAATAAGACATTAAAAAATGTTACCACTATGAATAAATAAATTGAGGATCATGTGCAATAATTAAGCTGTCAATACTTAATTACCAGTTATATATGTTACAATTTTTTCTGTTTGTCTGCTATGCCTAAAACCTTTAAATTAGGATTTCAAGTGGAATTTAAATAACTTTTTTTTTCTTATATATCAGTAGTTTTGTTAAATCACATGAAATTAGTGAATTCGGTCAACCGGTCATGTTGTTATCTTAAGTACTGGTATTTCAGTTATTCAACGTTTTTGAATTTGTGGTCACTACCCAAATCTGTCGTATCCGTCTAAAGGCTATATTCTATTTAAGGGGGTGTTTTGATAGGATGGAATTGTAAAGAATGGAAACGAAGTGAAAAAGAATACACTTAAAAGAAGGAAACCTATTCTTTAGTTTGGGGCCAACAAAGGATTGAGACATACAGGGAAGAATGATCTCTATTTTGCTTGTATCACCATGGGAGTTTGTTTTTATGTGAAACAATTATTCAATCAATGAATACAATACGGAGTATAAAAGAAGATATTGAAATAAAGATTTCAGATCTGGCTTAGAATATCAATTTAAATTAGTATGGGTATATACATATATACAGTATATATAAATTATTGTTAGTAAAAAGTAAGAAAACTTTACGTATTCATGTGAGTGATATGTTGAAGAGGATGATGATGATCCTTTGACAAGAAGCAAGTGGGCTTTACCTTAATGATACATCAGAAATCCATACAAATAATAAAAGAATCCAATTTTGGTTGTAAGAAAAAATGACAGAACAATGATCAGAAATGGGCTGTGTTTTGTACGGTTCCCCGGCCAACAAAAAACTAAAAGCAAAGAGAATTTTGGGCTTTGCTTGTTCTTATCAAAGCGAAATAACATATAACATAGATAAAAATGGGTGTTGCCTTTTCTTTATTCTTTTACAGCTCCCAGCAAAATAGCAGCAATAAAATGAATGCCAACTTTGTAGTTATCATTTTGTCAAGGACTCATGGTGTTGTCTTGCGTCAAGAATAGAAAGCCCATCGCCAAACTTGCAAGCTTCAGTCCATAAATGAAGTATGGGCCCAACAGGGACGAAAATAGCCCACAATAGTTATTGTCGGTTGAGCGGCATACACATCCATGGAAATTGGAAAATGCATCAACAGGCCGACAGCAGCTGCTCTTTTTAGCACTTCACTTGCAATCCATTGACGTTGTCTCTTGACCGTTTTAGCATGGTTTAAGCTCCAAATTCACAAAATTTACACAATGTTCCTGTACGTGCTTATGCAAACTCTGAATAACCAAAATGACATAAATTTGACTCAATATGTATAAAAGTAAATGGTATTAACTAACAAATAACCATGCAAAAATTTATATAATTAGACTAAAATAGTAATGTAATTGATTTCCCAAGTTTCCCAACCAAGAAGTTGCCACTTTTGTTGTGATTCTACAAATTTGTAGAATTGGTGAAAGTGAAGTCGAAGGTGGAGCAGAAGGTGAACCTGAACCGAACACATAACCATCAATGCAAAATAATCAAAATAACTTTGATGATTTGCTTAGAGATACTGAACAAAAGGTGTATTTGAATGCTAAACATAGTAAGCTGTCATGTCTGGTTTATTTGTACCATATAAAGTGCCTTTGTGGTTGGAGCAACAAATCCTTCTCTATGCTGCTCGACTTTCTTCAAGATTTGTTGCCCGAAGGGAATTGTTTACCTAAAAAAGTCCATGAGGTGAAAACGATCATGGCAAAGTTAGGATTAGGGTATGAAAAAATTGATGCATGTCCTAATGGTTGCATGTTGTTTTGGAATGATAAGCTGAAAGAAGAAGTGTGTAGTGTTTGTGGAGCTTCAAGATGGAGAACCATAGAAGATATCTCAGAAGATGGGGTAGGTCCACAAAAAAGGAAGGCTGCAAACATTTTGCGTTGGTTTTCCTTAAAACCAAGGCTTCAAAGATTGTTCATGTCCTCAAAGACGGCCAATCTTATGAAGTGGCATCATTTGGAGCGAGTACAAGATGGTAAGTTGCGGCATCCCGCTGATGCATTAGCATGGAAGGACTTTGATATGAAATATCCTGAGTTTGCAAATGATCCTCGAAATGTTCGTTTGGCTCTAGCTAGTGATGGTTTTAATCCATATAGGACGCTGAATGTAGCCTATAGTATTTGGCCTGTCTTTGTCATTCCTTATAACCTGCCTCCATGGTATGTAATGAAACAACCAAACTTCATTCTTTCTTTAATAATTCCTGGTCCAAAAGGCCCCGGGAATAAAATAGATGTTTACATGCAGCCTTTAGTCAAGGAATTAGAAGAGTTGTGGGATAATGGTGTAGAAACTTTTGATGCCTCTATAAGTGAGAACTTTCATTTGAAGGCTGCCGTTCTTTCTACCATATCTGATTTTCCAGGATACGCGAACCTTTCTGGGTGGAGCACCAAGGGAGAATATGCGTGTCCTTTGTGTGTGTTTGATAAGTCATCAAGATGGCTAGATCATGGGCAGAAGTGGTGTTACATGGGTCATCGAAGATACTTGCACACAAATCATTGTTCACGTAAAGATACTCTATCCTTTGATGGATATGAGGAGTTAAGAGATCCTCCAATCCCACCATCCGGGGTTGTTTCTCTCAATCAGTTAGAACATGTTGATTTTCTTGCTGACAATGTTGAAAAGAGTCCGTGGAAAAGGAAGACCATTTTCTTTAAGCTACCTTATTGGAAGAATTTGTTGTTGCATCATAATCTAGATGTTATGCACATTGAAAAGAATGTATGCGACAACATTGTTGGGACTTTGCTTGGAATAGTGGGGAAGTCAAAAGACAACATGAAAGCTCGTCTAGACCTAGAGAAATGGGGGATACGGGAGGAGCTTCATCCAAAAAAGAATCCTGGAAGCAGTAATATTTACTTGCCAAAAGCATGTTATGAAATGACCCGAGGCGAGAAAGATTTATTCTTACAAACTCTTAAATCTATCAAACCTCCCGATGAATATTCCTCAAATATTCCTCAAATATGCAATCTGATGCTGATCAAAGTCGTCTTGATTCACTTCTAGACACATTTGGCGTACCAAACCTAGATAGAGTTGGTAGTGATGTTGAAGAAACTGATGGCATACCGATTATGGAGTATGAAGATGAAGATGAAAATGATATATAGTAGAATCTGAAATATTCGAGAGCTGAAATATGAAGATGAAGTTAGTTTATTAGCTTGTGATTTATTAGTTTCTTGCAATATAATCTACAGCTTGCATATGCATAAACTTAGTTCAGATTGTATGGTGAAATAGTAACTTGTGTTATGTGTGAACAAGGTCAGTGAAGAATCTTAAATATTCAGAAGCTGTTCAGTACAACTTATACTAATGAAATTTGTTTTGTCGTTTAATATATTAAATAATATCATTTTTTAGTTGAGTGTTTTTTGATATGGTTTTTGTCTTATTGGCTCTGTTATTATCAGATTTGTACACAAGATGGGTAAAAGTAAAAGGTTGTGTATAGTCAAAACTGGTGGGCTTGAACAACAAAACACTGAAGTGGAGCCTCATACTGAAGAACAACAAGCAAATGTAAATGAAGCTACTGACAATGTACAATCTGATTCAGGCCCACCAAAAAAGGTTCGGCGTCATACTGTAAAACAAGCAATTTGGGATTTAGAAAGTGATGAGCGGATTGAGGTTACTTTTAACGAGTTAGGACAGCCAGTTGGGGATGAGGGAAAAGAGTTCACTAGTTTTTTGGGGACATTAGTGAAGATGTCGAATCACCTCTCAATAGAATATCTACATTGGAGGACAATACCTGAAGATAAAAAAGATGACTTGTGGAACCTCGTGAAGGTACTTCTTGTTACATATATCTATCTGGAATGATTATATTCGCATGATTTGAAATAATAACTTCATTTAAACTCATCATAGGGCCGATTTATTTTTGTACCCGCTGAAAATGATAAAGTTAAGGACTGGGTGTTGTCTGATATGGGAATAAAATTCAAGTCATGGAAATATGAGTTAAAAAAGAAGTGGTTTGATTCAAGCTCAACGATAAATGGTATTGTAGCTGCCCAAAATGATCCGAGGGTTGATAAAGAACAATTTAAGAAGCTAGTGACTTATTGGTTTAAAGACAAAGTTCAGGTAATCTATGTTTTTGAATGACACTATAGTTCGTTGACAATTATAAAACTCAAACTAATATATAAATGAACAGGTGGAAAGTGAGATGAAGAGAAAGATTCGTGGCAAGTTTAAAGAGCCTCATGTGATCGGAACCAAATCTTTTGCTAGGTTGATTCATGATGAGGTAATACCAAGTTTAATGAGCCTCATTAATTCATCTCTCAATTTTCATTTAGATATATATATATTTTTTAATTTAATATAATTTCCTGTTTATGTTACAATAGTTATTTGATTCGGTCAGATTTGGTTAAGAGCTGTATCTAACGGAAATTAGTGTTGATATATTGTATATAAATCAGAGGATATTTTAGATAATTCATCATGAGAGTTTTTGTAGACAAAAAAGACTGGTGTTCGACCATCACGGGGGAAAGTGTATTGTCTAACCCGTACACGTGAAAATGGAGATATCGTGAATGAGGTGGCAACAGAAGTTGTGGTAAGTATCTTTAAATTTTGAATTGTTAAAGCTGCAATATATGATTTCTTTTAGTATATTTTCTTAGCTAGTAGACTATGTCCAGGGTAAATTGAAAAGTTTAGAGAATGGGTCTACTAGTTCTACTAAAGGAGTGGATCTTAATTGGAAAAATGATGACTTGGCAAAGGTCAAAGGACCAGAGAAAGGAGGTCGTGTTCGATGCTTGGGAAAAGTTGTAATAGCAAAAGATAAAGGATCTTGTTTGTCACAAGATCCTCAAATACCCGTATTGAAGGCTCGTATCAATGAGCTTGAAGACAAAATGAAAGAAATGGATGAATCGAAAGAAAGACAAGATGCTGAAATGAAGGAATTAAAAGATAGACAGGAAGTTATGATCCAATTTATGGCTCTTATTAAAGACCAATTACCTAATTCAGATCTTGCTAACATTTTTAAAGGTCTAAACACACAGGTATATGATATATCAATTTTGAAAGTATAATCATATTTGAATGCATTTGATTCTTTTTAACTCCAAGTAATTTCAGGTTGCTAGTGATTCGTCTAGCGTGTATAATCATTCTTCTACAGAAAACCCAACATCTTCTCGTGCAAGTCATAACAGGTTAGTGTTATTTTTGTTCTATATATATAATGTACCACATTTATTATGCATATTATAGAAAATTTATTCTTTGAATTGTATTATATGCAACAGTTCTTGAAGACATGGTTTTCTCCTATCTTAACAGTTAAGAAACTCGAATTCTTTATTCTTTGTTCACAAACTACTTCTATACTAGAATATTAGATGTACAATTGTATAGATATGACTTATTTTTGTATTGTCTCTAATTGAAATTAGTAATTGAAACTACATTAGGGCTGTTGATATGTCTTCTAGGATTGTTAACACGTTGTGTATACTGAAATCACATCATTAAAAATGGTGTACGAGTGTTAGTCTCTTTATGGCAGTTCATAGATATAAGAACAAATTAAAGCATGTTTTTGAAATGGACAGTGTAATGGCGAGTTCATAGATATAAGAGCGAATTAAAGCATTTTTTGAAACGTGCCATGTACTGCTATAGTTATTGTTCGGCTGTTGCTAGTCTTGTTCTCTTTATGGCAGTTCATAGATATAAGAACAAATTAAAGCATGTTTTTGAAACGAATAGTGTATCGTTCAGGCTGTTGCTAATGCTAAGCTTTCATTTTGTATATAGGTTTCTAAATTAACTTGGCCACTTTTTGGTTTGCACAGGTGTAAATGGCAATTCTGGCAGAAGCAAGTTCCAGAAGCCAAGAGTAGAATACTTGAAGACTTCACCATCAAGCATGTATGTAGTTATCGAGTTATCTTGATATAGTAATCCAGGAGCCTATTTGAGTTGTTTTGTGTTTCTTATTGAAGTTACTACTTTGGATTAATATTGTATTGTTTGCCATGTGAAATAAACTACATTATAATTCATGTTATTTGTATTTTATGGTATTTGACTATTTGAGCAATTTTTATTTTATATAGATTCTGTAATAAAGCAAATCCAATTGAAAATAAAATATATGACTTTTAGTGACTGTTATGTTAGTCATTAAAAATTTTCTTGCTTGCTCAGGTGCCTACTTAAAATGACTGAAATATTAGTCATTAAAGGTTGCATACCTTTTGTGACTCAAAATTTCAGTCATAATAGATCTATAGTGATGGCTCCAGTAGTGACTGTTTTTAGTTTAGAAGGAGAAGGCCTTATGACTTTTAATGACTGTTATTATACTTTTAGTGACTCTTTTTTTCAGTCACTAAATGGCACTTATCTTGTAGTGAAATAGGTTCTGTATATCACTTGTTATTATGTCAATACATTTTGCAAGTTAAGTGAGTCGTGACTTCCATATATAGTTCGATCAATTTGCAGTTATAACTTATCTTCTACTTGCTTGTAGAAAACCAAGAAGAAGATGGAGACGACACATGATCCATAATGGGACATTGAGTTACTGGCATGAGAGACATCTTGACTTTTTTTTGATTAAAATCAAGATTAAAATTCAAAAGTTATATTTGAATTTTTATCTTTGATTTTCATATAAGGATTAAGATCTCCTTACTAGTAAAATTGGAAATAACTTTATAAGATCTCAATGTTCAACACTACTAGGCTCAAGTTGTGTATATATTATTTTTCACCAACCGGTGAAAGAATATTATTATTTTTTTGGTCAAGCAAAAATCATTATTTATAGAGTTTATTATTTACATGGTCTTCATGATTTGTATGGATTTCATAACTCGCCTTAAATATTATATATATATATAAAACGATAGATTGATAGGAACCGCTTTATTCCATGTACCGAATTGGTACCCACATAACCCCCAGCAGGGATAGTTTCAAAGTAATTCAACCACTTAAATTCAATTCTGCCTCTGACAGGATTCGAATCCAGGTTACTCCTAGAAAGTGGCAGCTGGTGAAGAGTTGGTTGCCTTAAATATCTTATATATATATATATGTTGTTTTTATTTGTTTCAATTTGACTTTAATTATATATGCAAGTTGTGCAGATGTTTTCTTCTGCAAGTATGGTAAAAAAGATGTGTTCAATAATGTAAGTGACGATGACAGTATGAATTGTTTTCAAGGACTAAAAGTTTTATCTTAAAGAGTACACTAATTAGTAGTCATCATTATGTAATTTTGTATAAATTAATCTCACATATTTACCCATATGTATACTAGAGTATTACTTTTAACAAAGTCTCCTGACCTATCAAGTCTATCAGATTCATATTATGTAGAAAGGTAAAAAACAGAAAAATTCAGTAATGACGGAAAAGGCATGTAAAATGTAAAAACAGTGGAATGGGCTAGAGAGGGGGCATAAAGAGGTGAAAGTTAGCAACCTCTACACCACATTTGTTTGACGTTTGGCAAAGACAAAAGCATCATCTTCCATGTGCTTCATAATATGAACCCCACATATTTGTGTTTGTACTACTGACCGATCCATGAATTTATTATTGGTTCTACAGCTCTGAATTGGTTAGTCAGAAAAGAAATTCATATAAGTCACAAGAGTTTTATGCTCAAGTTTTTTAGAATAATCAGTTTAATATCTTCATTAGTTAACAAATTAACCCTTATAATAATAGGGGGTCGTCCTTGGCGTAAGGTTAGATGGGTTTAAAGAATCAGGCAGGGGTCAGTTGGGTCCAAAGAATCATGGGCCGAAGCTCTCCAGCAGCAACAAACTTATGTTCTATGTAGCACCGAAACGGGTACGGAAAAGGGATACGGGAACAATATGGGAACGGGGAACGGCAAAACTAAAAAATCCAGGATACGGGTACAGCAATAAAAAAAATATACAAATATAAATTATATCAATTTTTTCATAAAGGAGACTTGAGAGATTATGTATAATTATATATGTAGAACTGTATAATACATGTTTGATTAGTGATCACTCATTGAATGTTTAGTGTTTAATAAATGGTTTTGGAATATAAAAAATTAATGTTGATCAAAATATAGCATGTTTGGGTTTGGGGATTAAAAAAGTCCTTTAAAGCCTTGTTATTAATTAGAAACCGTATGGAAACTTCAAAAAAACGTTTCGGTATCTATAGAAAAATTCTAGGGAATGTTTCACACGTGTTTCGTACGAGGAAACGTTTTCATGGAGTTTCAGAAACAGGTACGGCTACCAATTTGGAGTTTCGGTGCATCATAGCTTATGTTGTGTAGTATTCTCGCATGAAAAAAAGGAAAGCAAAGTAACTACTCTAAGTCCTAATAACATCTTTCACGGGATATGAGTCTCAATATCGTCTATGACGGTATATGGGAAAGATTTAAATGTAGACAGTCTTATGACTATCTAACATATCTAAGATATAAATGTTGTTTTCGGATTTTATTTAGGGTATAAAAGGCGAGTAATTAAGGATCTTGTAGTGTGTGCAAAACCGACGAGGAGAACTGTAGCTTCAACAACATGGTAATATGTGTGTTTTTGCCACTTAGTTGATTTTACTTTATATATTGCATACTTGATGTGGTTGAGGATCAAACAGAAAATTCATATGACAAACCCGAACCTTAAACCCATTTTTTATTTAACTTGATGAGAAAAAGGCATAATTTAATACTATTTCCTAAATCCTTTAGCGGTATATATTAATCGTCTTGTCACTTGTGCCACGTTGAGTATTAATTAATTTAATTCAAAGTGTCAAATTCATTCTCTCACCTAATACTCGACAAAATGTATGCTTTCAAATGTCTAATACTCATCAATACACACATTCAACAGTAGGCTCAAGTTGTGCATATACTGTATTATTTTTGATAACGACATGCAAACTCATCTCATTCACCGATTTAGTCTTGGCACATGGTCAGTAATGCGACATCTATGTCTTTAGGCTAAAGGAACAAATTAACCATTGTATTCTGCCGGTCTGATTTTCATCCACTGCCATCTTATGTAAGTTTTTTCACTGATTAGAATTATCACCTAGAATTCATAAAAATTTCACAATTACTTAAACTAAATTATATTATTAGATGTTTGCGTTGGAAGAACTTTACAGAATTTAAGGGTCAAAATGTTTCCAACTTGATCAACCAAGTTGGAGTTTTTCCAACTTCAAATTGGAAACATCTTGACTCCTGAATTGAAATTAAGGGTCAAAATTTAAAGATGGACTTTGAATGTTGACCCTTAGATTAAATTTAACTAACACGAACTAGCAGGGCCGGACCTGCATACGGGCGGACAGGGCGACGGACCGGAGCAACACTTTTAGGTTGGGCATACAATTTATAGTCCATAGTTTATTAGAGTATGTTCATTTAATCTATTTTTAAGCTAAGTAATGTGAAATCTTATTGAAATTGGTTGGATATGAAAAAAGAGAGAAAAAAAAAAAAGCGACTATGGCTCTGTATGTAAATGGACATGGCGGAACAGAAATATTAGATACAGTTTAGAGTTATGGCTTCATGGGGAAGAAGATAAATAGTAATCATTTATAGTACAATAGTTTTTTTATGAAAAGTTTTTGATCACACGTTAATATGAATTTTTGAATAAGTCCCTTGTTTACATATAGACTTCTAAAATTACCCCTTTTTGAGTTTATTGAATTACCCCTGTTATTATTTGAGTAGTAAATAATGAATTTGACTTAAATATACTTACATTATTATTAAATTACTCCAAATTATACTTAAACAATGATTTTATTTATAACTAAAATATTACATTTGACAATAAATATACATATAATGAATTACTCAGATATATGGTTAAAAGTTTATCTCGTTTTATAGGTAAAAGAATTGTTGAACTTGGAAGTAACTTTGTATTCTATAGTAATAACGTAAAAATATATTAACACTAAAAATAAATTTAAGTATTAGAAATTTTTTGTTAAAATTATTAAGTTAATAAGACATTATTGACTAGTTAATTGTTATGACAAACGATACAAAACATCATTCAGAATGATTTATATATTTAACAACTTTTACTAGTATGTAGATTTGAATCACGACTAATAAATAGAATACTATCAGAGTATTAGATATCTTCGAACATAGCTTCCAAATCTACAGAAGGCTTCTAATTTCTAAATCAATGTAATGGATTAAACATTTTTAGTTTAGATTGGCAAATGTTAGACTATGATAAGATCATAGATAATCTATTTTAAAATCATTAAAGAAATTTAGTGGTTTACATATCGCTTCTCTATAAAGAATACATCACATGATTCATGTCAATCTGCTAAAGTTGGTAAAGTTTATTTATGTAATGAGAAATCGACTCGTATAGCTTAACTTTCAAACCTTTATTTACAATGTGTGTTTTTTAAAAAAAATTTTATATGGGCAATTTTAAACCGTCTCGACCTGAGCATCAAAAACCTCAGGACCGGCCCTGCGAACTAGTCAACTTGAGGGAATCTCTTTCACCAAAAAAATACTGTTTTAAAGAAATTAATATGATTTTTTTTACTATTATAGATTCTGTCTTAGTTACTCAAATATTTTATATGGTGTTAAACGTGCTAGTTTTAGTGGCCTTCTTTAATTCTCGGTTTTGAAAATTTTCGAAGACGACAGTGCTAATGATATTATTTTCTTGGAAAATTTTTCAAAATCTAAATCTTTTTAATAATCAAAATCTAGATAGTTTCTAAATTAAGAATTTTGAGTTAAAAAAAAAAAACAAATAATAATAATAAAAAACTTTCACATGCATATTCTTCTACTTTTCTAAAAATCGCTAGCTTGTTAATCCAAACAATGAAGTTGGATAGTGATCCAAAAAATGAAGTCAAAGTAGATATATCTGGTCCTGACCAAGATTCAGGTCTCAGATCATCAAGTGAAAAAGTAGCAGCAGCAGCGAAGACTGCTAATTCTCCTTCTGAATTAATGCTAGAAACTCCAACAGCAGCCTCTCCTTCTGCTACACTTAGAACACCGTTATTGGCATCACCAGCGGACGCAAACGATGAGAATGGTCGTGATCCTAAACAAAAAAGACCAGCTAAGAAAATAACGCTATTTACTATCATGGTCATTGTCTGTTGCTGTTTGGTTATGGTGATTTTCATTATAAGCGCAACGATGAATAAACTAGACTATAAAGTTGAGAATGTAGAAATATGGAAGTGGTGTTGTTTGGGATTGCCAGTTTTCTTAGGTCTTGTATTTCCGAATTGGTTGATGAATATCATATTGGAAAAGCTTCCCTTACATGGAAAGATCAACGATGACAAAATCAGGGTTCCATTTCTTAAGTTGGTTCGCAGCGTGGTAAATAGTTATAAGGTTTTGATCTGGTTATCTTTAACTGCAATTATATGGTGGTACTTGATCGGTCCTAGTGAAACAGAACCAAATGACGCAACCAAGACTCTAAGACTTATCTTAAAGGCGATTATCAGTGCAATCTATGTTGCTTTTGCATGGGTGCTCAGATCTGTAGCTCTAAAGTTTTTATATGATTTCTTATATATTAAAAGGTTCTTGAAAAGGATTCAAGAAAATCGCTTCCATCAATACATACTTGAAACCCTTTCAGGGAGGGAGCTTTCATCAGAAGTAGTAGTTCATAGTTCTAGTTTTGTAAGCAGCAGCGTATCAAACGTTGTGCAAACGCCCCAGCAGATCAAATGTAGGATGATTGAAACCGCATGGCAGATTGGCTTTTATACACTTCCGAGTACACTTGATCAAAGTAAAGATTTGATGAATCTGGATGAGCAGAACAACAGAATTATCACCACTGAACGGAAAGCTAAAGCTGCCGGCGATCTTATATTTAGAAATGTAGCTAAACCTGGGAACAGGTAATTATGATTGGTCTAAAAATAAATTCTGTTTTGTTGAAAATTTCAGTCCATTATTTATTTTTGACGCATCATATCTTATTGTCATATGAACCAGGTACGTCGAAGAGGAAGATCTTTTGCGTTTTATGAAAAAAGAGGAGCTGGATGTGGTGCTTCCATTGATAGGAGGAAAAGATGAAAGTGGAAGGATTGATGAGAAGCCCTTTCTTAACTGGGTGGTATATACTTACTCATCTGTCAAACTTTCACCATTCATTTAAAAATGATCAGATTATGATGTCAAAATTATTCAATTCCCTTGAGATTTCATCTTCGTGTTCAGGTAAGCATGTATACGAAGATTGAATTTCAGGAGCATTCTCTAGATGACATGCTCGAAGCCATGGAGACATTAATCATCTTTGTCAATGTGCTTTTGGTAGCAGTCCTCATAATCCTTTGGGTAATACTCATGGATATTACTACAACAGAAGTGTTGCTTTTCATGTCATCACAGTTCTTGCTTGCTATTTTCACATTTGGGAACTCTGCTAAGTCAACGTTTGAAGCGATGATATTCGTGTTTCTGAAACACCCATTTGACATCGGTGATCGTTGTGTCATTGATGGTGTCCAGGTAGGTAACTCGCTGCACCTAATCTACCTGCAACTATGCCAAAGTAATTTTTTCTTTTTATTTCTTCGAGTGACCGAATATAAACCTACTATAGGTTGTCGTAGAAAAAGTGAGTATTTTGACTACAGCCGTCTTCCGGATATATGACAACGAGAAGATTTATTATCCGAACTCAATATTAGCCACAAAATGCATCAGCAATTTAGATCGAAGTTCAGAAATGAAGGATATTGTGAAGTTTGATTTGGATGTTCCCGCTTCAGATGAGAAAGTTTCAGCTATAAAAGCCAAAATTAAAATGTATGTCAACTTATTCTACCTCTCTCTGTCTCTCTCTGGTTACTCGTATTTTGATTCCAATTTGGCTAATAGTCCAGACAGCACTAATTGACGGTCCACGAATGCACTACTTGTGTTTGATTAACTAAACAGTAATGTAAATATGAAATAACAAGAATAGAGACGAGAAGTAAAGAATCAGTTTAGTTGTATGTATTACAATCTAAACAGTGAGATCATGGGTGGTTATTTTACAACAATAGTAAACAAAAAGAAAAGATTTGTTAAGTTTTTGAACACACAAAAACTTAACAAATATGCAGAGAGAATAAAGTAAAGTATGTGGAACACACCAACAAGATGGTGGCTAGGTCAAGTGATTCCTTTTATAGGCAGATAAGGAATCACATGACAACCATAGTAGATGTTGACACATGAAGGTTGTCAACTATCTATTGGTGGATCATTCAGATCTGCAGAGGTCTCTTTCCTTCATCTTGTTTGTTTCCAAAAACGGTATGAAAGAGAAACTCCATTACACAGAAATAGTACAAGGTCACATGGCTTCATCTTGATCTTGCAACATGTGTCCTTGGGACCATCCTTCTTATCTTCAATTTTCTGCTCATATTTGACTTACAAATACTGTACGGTGAGTCATCGAACATATCCTTTAGACTTGAAGATAGATCGTGCTTGCAGATGCAGACGCTCGCTGAGAGCTCGCTGAACGAGTCACTCCCTGAGAGCTCGCTGAGTCTCTCAGCGAATCCTTGACTCAACACTAATGTCAATCCGTTTTTTTCCATTTATTCCTAGTCTCTTACTTCAACACACTTAAATAATGCTTCCGTTACTCGGGACCAGATATCCATATTGTATGCGTGTAATCTTACATAGAGTTAAGGTAGATGTTTTGAGGGATGATAATTTTTTTTTTTTAAAACAGTAAGGGCCGGGCCACGGGTATCCGGACTAGTTACCGTAGACCTAAGAAGAGAGCGGGATTCAAACTTAACTTTGCTTGTTGACAAGTAGTATTTTTTCTGAATGATCTCAATATCATGCTTGATCTAGCTAGGTATATAATAACAGTGTGGTTTTATGTCCTATCAGGTACATAAATAGTAACGCTCACTTATGGCAACCAAATCACAGTGTTCGGGTTACGGAGAGTGAAGGGGTTACGGAGAGTGAAGATGTGAAGGTGAAAATGAGACTGTATGTAACTCATACAACAAACTTTCTCGATTATGAAGAGATAAGCGATAAAAGATCAAACCTGGTGCAAGAGCTGACAAACATCTTCCATCATCTTGGAATAAAGTATCATATTTATCCCCCAACAACTTCTGATTAGCTACAGCTGTTTCGTCTGCATCACCATCGGCTACTACTGCGTCACATCGTTGTACTGAATGTTGATCAAGTCTGATCATGTTTGTTAAGTATTGCTTGCTTAATGATTTCAATGGTAATCACTAGTAGTGTTTATCCCGGACATGTAGAATTTCTTTGAAGTAAAAATTTAGATGGTGATGAAGTCAAATATACTAAAGCATGTTACTACTTTGAATAAATATGAATTGATGATCTTGTGCATTTAAGCTGTCAATACTTGATAAGCAATTATATATGAATATATGATACCAACTTATTTCACTTGTCTGCCAGTCTTATAATATATTGACATTAGGATTTCAAATGAAATTATCAGTAACTTTTTGGTTTCTTATATCCTAATATTTAGTTAATCACAGGAAATTGATGAACTTGGTCTGCTGGTCATGGTATTATGTTAAGTAATGAAATTCAGTTATTTGTGAATATATTCAGTTATGGTATTATGTGATTTTACGACTCTAAATTTGTGGTCAGTGCCCAATCTAAATTTGTGGTCAGTGCCCAATCTAGTCCTTGGATTTAGCCTAACTAGACATTTAATGTCTCTTATGTCTTTCAGCTAAATGTTGATCACCGGTTCAAAATCTTTAAAAGGCATATTGGGAAGTCTTTATCAATGAGGTGGAGCATGGGGGTTTTCTCTAGCATTAGCTAGAGAAAAGTGGAAGTTTTGGGAAGTCTTGCTTCTCTAGCATTAATGCCTCTTATTCATCTAACTATATTGTTCATCGACGACTAGAGGAAGGAAGGGAAGGCAAAATTGTTGGCGTGAGTTGTGTATGTGGGCTGAAATATTGTATGGACAGAAATAACAAACAAGAAAGGTTTATGGGCTTTTGGTTCAAAAGAAAAGTGGTCTGTCTCATTTGAAAGATAAAAGGGCCGAAGACTACAAGAAGATATTTTACAAGAATGGCTAACTCAAAAGAATGTTTATTTGAAGATAAAGACGAGATCGAGACCCGCTACAACATGTTCAAGAAAAAGACGATCGAGTTGAAGACATGAAGATGTTGAAGGCATGGATTAATAAATTAAGGGGGAGTGTTGAATAGTAATTCATTAATCCATGTTAATGGGTCCTTGTGTAATTAGTTTGTGTATTTAGAGTCATGCTTGTAAAGTGTATAAGTTAAAGGGTCTAGTATGTCAAGATTAAAATCAGTAACCGAATGGTACTTATATACGGTTATAGGAAGTTATTTATGGAAGGGTGTGACTTTTAGGAAAAGTCACGATGATATATATTGATGGAAAGTTCTGACCTTTCATAAAAAGCAAAATGGTTAGGATTATGTCTATACATAGAAGTGTATGTCCATTGTAAAACATAACAGATCCGGATGATCCGGATGATGGAAAATTCTAGAATTCATATATACAAAGTGTGAGTTTGTGTGTGTGAGTTTTGTTCATTAGACATGTTTGATTCGAGCCCGAGATGATCCGGATGGGCCAACACCACCTACCCTCAAATTAATTGGATCTAAGTTGGCTATAACATATCACTTGCCATTTATCTATATAATTGGCTACACTTAGAAGTCTTGAATGGCCTTCCACGCCAATTATAATTAGCTACAATTCTGAATTAGATTGTAACTTCTGCTTCAGAGGACTAATATCATCTCATCCATCCATAAATACTAATATACGCCCAGGATCTTCATTCTCACATATGCTACATAGTATGCCTTAAACAGTGGACATAATAATCTCATTCATCCATAAATACTGATATACGCCCATGATCTTCATTATAGTATGCATTAAACAGTCATATATTCACCTACGTTCAGATCAGCTATCTTACTTTACCTTACACAGCTGACATGATAATCTCTTTCACTATATGAGTCATAAAGAGATGAAAGCTAAGTTTTACACACCTGCTGAAGCTTGGGATCCGTCACCGCGTGAAATTTTGTCTGCCGCATTCACAGTTCTACTCCTGATTTTCCTAAAGTTATAAGTGGTTGCACCCTCCACTGTATTAGTTATCTCAGAATTACTTTCCTGTACAATTTAGAGGTAACAACTGTTACTATCGATATCCATTCATGACAAAAATCATTAAATCCAGAAATACTAAAAGCTAAGTGTTTAAGGGTAAAGTTACTCTTAAATTAGTAAGGGTTTAATCTTGTGCGAGAGAATGATAATAAGTGGTTGGAGGGTGAGAATAAAGGGTTTTATACTTGCTGGCGGTTCCCTAATGGTGTGAAGGATTAGCCTCACGCCAACAAGTGTTGGAGTAAATATGCTAAGTGTGTGTATGAATGCATTGACCTCTCAAGGTTGTTGTGAGGGGGTATTTATAAGCCTCCCACGAAGGGTTTCATGAGATGGGCCAAAATGTCTAGAAGTTGGGCCTAACGGTCGACTTAACGGCAGCCTCCGACAGGAGTTCGTTATCGTTAGACAGCTGTATGGAAATCGTTGGCTTGGAGACACGAGCACGAGTCGTACGTACCAATGCACGTGATTCATCGTACTGTTTGTCGGCTAGGCTGTCGTAGGGTTCGGAGCCTGCTGCTAGTCTTGTTACAGTCTCCGATCTGTCATTGGTTCTACTCGGTCGGAGAGTTCGGAGCTTACTGGATGGTACGTCATCAAGCCCCCCAGCTTAACATTATGTTTCTTCATATTGGTAGGGTAAGACTGCTTTTTAATCACAATGAATTTTAATACTTATAAATTTCGAATCGTGTTTCGGAGGAAGTCGCGGGAGCCGGGACTTTCGCAAAGTATTATATGCCTACCTCCCTGCCCCCAAAAAAGAAAAGTAAACAAAAGAAAATAAAATAAGACGACAAGAATTATGATTGCTTTTGTTTTATTGTGATTATGGCATTAAATGCATGTGCGTTTCCGAATATCTTGCCATAAATGCTCTTTAAAAAACGTAGTGGGAAACACGTGTTCTCCTTCAGACGTTACGTCTGCCCCTGACATCCCATTAGGTTACTGTAGCGTCTCCTCGTTTCCTATAAATAGTCCTCATTCCTTCTTCATTTTTTACTTTTTTCTCTAGACAAAAACTTTTACTCTCGTTTTATTTTTCCGTAGCTTCCGCAGCGATCGTAGCCTCTGTAGTCTTCTTTTTGCATACTTCTGCAGGTGATCTTTTGGTTTCCGCCTTATACTTTTGCCATGGTTAACAGAAAAGATTTGTGTGTTAATTTTTGCACAGTTAAGCACCATGAATTTGTAAAGTTTCTCTCCGACCATAGGTTTCCTTCGGGGTTTCATTATACTCTCCCCTGCCTCTCCGATAATGCGAGGATGGCTCCGGTGGGTAAAATTACTTTATATATGGCTATGTTTGAAATAGCTAACGTCCGACTACCGTTCACCGTTTTTTTCTTGGAGGTTTTAAAACATTTTAAATGTCATATTTCTCAACTTACTCCATTCGGAGCCCAACGTATAACTATGTTCGAAGTCATCTGCCGCACGCACAAGGCGGAGCCTACAGTTGGCAATTTCCGCAAGTTTTATTGCCTTGGTGCGGATGGCGACTGGTTCACTATACAAAAAAGACCTGGGTCGAAGTTGCCGGAGTGCATTTATGGTGTAACTGCCTCGAATAAGGGTTGGAAAAAAAGATTTTGTTATGTTGATGCTTCGATTATTCCCTCCGCCTACCCTTCTTTATTGGCCGAGAAGAGTAACATTCGCGGAGCCCTTGCTGATAAAGATGAGATTGAATTTGACAAGGATTTGGTCGAGAAATTGTGTAAACCAACTGATGGTCCTCAAATGCACTGCTTGTGTTTTAATTAACTAACTTTTAATGTAAATATGAAATAACAAGAATAGAGATGAGAAGTAAAGAACTTTGTTTAGTTATATGTATATCAAACTAAACGATGAAAACATGGATGGTTGTTTTACAACAACAATAAACAATAAATAGAAAATATATGTTAAGTTTTTGAACACACAAAAACTTAACAAATTTTCTTAGAGAGAATAAAGTAAAACCGTGGAACACACCAACAGTTTTATGGCTGGGTCAAGTGATTCTTTTTATAGGCAGATAAGGAATCACATGACTGCTCTAGTAGATGTTGACACATGAAGGTTGTCAACTATCTATTGGTGGATCATTCAGATCTGCAGAAGCCTCTTTCCTTTATCTTGTTTGTTTCCAAAAACGGTATGAAAGAGAAACTTCACTGCAACTAAGTAGTACAAGGTCACATGTCTTTATCTTGATCTTTCGACACGTGTCCTTGGGACCATTCTTCTAATCTTCAAATTCCCGCTTATATTTGACAAACAAATACTAGATGGTGAGTCATTGAACATATCCTTTTAAACTCTGAAGATCGAATATGCTTGCAGATGAGTGAGCTCGCTGACAGCTCGCTGAATGAGCCTCTCGCTGAGTCCCTCAGCGAATCCCTGATCCAACAATCTCCCCCTATTCGCTGAGGAGACTTAGCTGAATAGAGGGCTTGCACTCACAAATATTTGACAAGGGATTTTTGATACAATGCTGATTTTATATATGAGAAACAAGTTACAAGTACAGCAAAGTAAACAAGTTACAAGTATAAAACTACTCCCACACAGATTCTTGTTTTGCTTCTATGAACGCCTTGTCTTTTTGTCTCTCGGACTTCATCAGCTCTTCATCAATCAGCTGAATGAATCTTGGATTGTTTGAAGTCCTTGAGCAATATTTCCTTAATTTTACAAGAAATCCAGAGGGAGCAGCAGAGAGTTCACTGGTCCTAAAGAAGAGCTCATGACCATGAACATTTGTGAAGCAAAATCCTCCTAAATCTTCACTGTACAACCCTTCCACAAAAAGAAGTCTTGAAGGCATGCGAAGGTTGAGTGAAGATTCCTCCCCAATGTCAGATTTTGACAAAGTTCTAAGCATGGTGGGGAGTGAGGATGTAACCTGCCCAGAAGCTGTCCTCTTGACACCGCTTCTGGGTTGCTGAGAGGGAGGAGAGTATGGATGTCTGGCAGCACTGAGCAAGGAGTCTTCAACTTTGTATTTCTTTTCCATCCTCCTTGTCTGCTTGATATGATCACCAGCCATCTTTATGAGTGGATCAAAGACCGGTGTTTTGTTGTCTTTGATGAGCTTATAGATCTCGATCCACTCAGTGGGCCCAAGGGTGTCAGATTTGACATTTTTAAGAGTGAATACCCTGGGCACACCTTTCCTTTGAACTTGAAGATTCATTCCTTGCTGAGTAAGAGTGGGATTGACCCATATGATTTCTTCTTTTCTTTGCCTTATCTCTCTTGAAGTAAGATAGGCTTGGCGTGCTTCTTCAAGCTTCTTCTCCTTACTCGCAAAAAATTCAAGCTCTTTCCTCTTGAGAGCTTCCAAACCACCAGACTGCTCAGCTAACCTTTTGGTTTCATCGTCAGCATCTTCAAGTTCTTCATTTACAATCAGCTCACTTATCAGTTTCTGAGATAGTTCTTCTTGAATTCTCTTTTTCTTCAGCTCTTCTTGAATGACTATCTCAGTGGGAGTGAGTTCAGCAGATATTTCAGAAGAAGACTTGGGAAGAGCTCCAGACATGAGCTTTTTGTGCAGTTGCTGAGATGGGAACCTTAGGTGGTTTGCCTTGAGTTACTGCTGCTGCTTTTCCCTTTTCAGCATACTTTTTTACAAGGGCAGCATGAAACTCATCTGTTGGTTTGAAAGCTGACACATTTATTGGCCTCGCTGTCGCAACTTCAGCAGGCTTTGCACTCCCTTCTTCAGCATGCTCCCCCTCAACACCTGCTGCCTGTTCACGATCTTTGGCAGTGAGGGGGACATTTTCAGGATTTGGGGTCTCCTCATTAATTGCAGTTTTCTCCCCCTTGGAAGTAGCTGGAGTACTTGCTACTTCCACTTTATTCTTGAGGAGACCCATCATTTCTTTCATCATCTGTTTAAGGTCAGAGACCTCTTTTTCAAGTTTGCGCTGGCTGCTGATAGATTCCTCTATCCTGAGTTTATCAGCAGCCGATGAGGAGAAATTTAAGGAAGATTTGAGAGAGGCAATTTCAGAGGTGAGAGTTGACAGGAAATTTTGTTGATTGCGAGAGAAGGAGTTGATGGAGTTTTGAAGATGATTGAGTTGAGCTATAAAAAGAATGTTCGATTGGGAGAGTTGTTGAAGAGAAGAGAGGAGGGCAGTGTTTTCGGTTGCCGTCGCTGACTTAGCAATTTGTTCTTTAAGTTTATTCAGCGAGGCAGAGATAGAGGAGTTTGAGACACTAACCCGATTCATACTTGCATTGAGAAGGGTTTGATTCTGCTTGAAGAACTTCTCATTTGATGCAGTATGCTGCTGCTGAGCCTTAATCATTTGAATAATTACGTCTTTCTGCTCAGCCAGCCCATCATTAAGATTATCACTGCTCTGCACCAAGTATTGAAAATTTTTATGTGCTTCTAAATGTACTTGGGCAACCTGATCAACCAACCACGCATACAAATACCCATGCCTATTCCCTTGACTTTGGCACACCTGAATTCTTCTCAGCAGCTCTTGCAATTGATACGTTTCAACATAGTCAAGTCCAGGCAAGTCCACTGCGGTGTATATTCTTTCATCGTCAAGCTCTGGCATCCTTAGAGATCTTAGAGAGACTGGGTACTTGGAGCAAGGAGTGCCAAAGAAATCTGGATGATGCATAGGAGGTACTTCCATTATAACTTCATCATCCAGTTCTTCAACTTCAACATACACTCCTGGTCTAATGCGTTGATTCTTGCACAACTCCTTTCTTCTTCGCAATTCTTCACTATTTAGCACAGTCTCAAACTCTCCAAAGTGCCCCATAGATTCAAAACTTTCTGTGGGCCTTGGGGAGTAGGAAGGAGGAGGAGGCATATCAGCAAGCATCTCGGGCATCTCTTCATTATTTTGATGCTCCCCAATCATTATGAAGCCCATATCACCTTCAAAAATCTCACCCATAACAACTTCTTCTTCACTCTCTTCGGCGGCAGCGAGTGTAACTTCAGCATGAGAATCTTGTGGATCAAACTCGCTGCCGTATTCATCTTCCATATCGAAGTCTGCAAAAATGTTAGTCTCGGTCCCTGCACAAACAGTTTCCGAGACATTGACAGTGATTGGGGAAAGGGAACCTGGTGCCTCAACCTCAGTGTGTTGTTCCACCAAGGTATCATCGGCCGTAGAGGGTGTTGACTCTAGCATCACCTGTGACCTGGCTGCTGTCAACGACTCAGAGGTTATTTGAAGAGAAGAGGGAATATTTACTTGGGGTGGATTTGGACTTAGACCTCTAGTGGGCTGGGGTAACCCAATATCTTCACCGACCTCTCCTACGGAAATTTGAGGTGGCTGCTTGCTGCTCCCGTTTAACTCGTCAGCAGCCTGTTGGGAGGCTGCTGATGGGGTGGCTTGGGTACTATCGTCCTTGGGCGTAGAGGACTTCCTAACCTTTGGTTTGCCCTTTGAATCACTCCGCTTTCGTTTTGGGACGACAGCGGAGGGTGAAGATTGTAGATTTATAGTTGGGGATGCTGCCTTAGGAATTGATTTGGTCTTTTTGGAGGTCGCTGGGGGGTTTATCAGCGAACCAGCCTCAGAAGGCATTTCGGTGTCCGCAGCGACCGTATCAGCCACTTCATCAGTAAGAAGTGCTACCTCCCAGTCGCTGCTTTTGGGGTATAAAGAAGAGTTTAAGGAGAAGAGTACCTCTTTTATATGTGGAGTGAGGCGAGCAACCAAGTGTTCAGCTGGTTGCTTATAGATGTTGCTGCCAACCCTTGCAACTTGTATTGTGGCAGCATTTGGCAGATCATATTCATCACCCAGCGCCTCTTTGAAGATAAGGGAGAAAATTCTCACAAAGGGCACTGTGTGAGATCTGTTGTTCAGCGATATCTTGTTCTTCATGTCATTGAAGATCAACATGGCAAAATCCACAAACCTTCCTTCTGCCAAGGTATGAATAATAGGCATCGAAGTAGAGGACGCCTGATTATATGACACAGAGTTTCCACCCATGCACTGGATCATATGGGTGAATAGAACCCTCCATATCCCTGGGAGATTTTGTTTAAGAGGATTGCTAGGGATGGCCGGAGGGTTCCTCAGATTGTGATTGTACCCGATGGAAGGCAACCATGCCTTCCACTCATCATCTCCAGCCGCTTCCACAGATACATTTTCATCATCTTCTTGTGGGAAGCGTAGAGTACGGCGTAACGACGCTGGAGTGATGGAAATGGATTTTGTTCCTTCTTGAACAGTACCCACTATAGACTGGGTGGACTCATCATAGTTACATGTCCACCAGAATTCACGAAGAAGATGAACATATATCTTCTCCGGATCTGCCATTATACAGTAACTAGCAGGGGAAGCATGAATGAAATCGAATATGCTTGCAGATGAGTGAGCTCGCTGACAGCTCGCTGAATGAGCCTCTCGCTGAGTCCCTCAGCGAATCCCTGATCCAACACCAACTTTGAGTCGAACACTTCCGGAAGCTGTTTTGTATTTGGCGCAACTGAGTCCTGTCTGGGCACACTATCCGGCAGCTCCTATACTTGTGAATAAAAAAGGGGAGGGTACGGAGCCTCCGACCCATCCTAAGAATATATACATATTAATACCGAAATTTATGCCTGTTTTGTTTTGATGTACCATTAAGTTGGTTGTCAAGGATTAGTTTGTATTATTTCTTGTTTATATTTTCGTTACTAACATTTTGCATTTCTTTCTTACTTTAGTTATAGAATTCTTGGCATACATGGGGAGTGATATCAAGGATATAGACGCCATAGTCGATGTTCCGGAAGGCCAAACTGTTCTGGTTGTTCCGCGAGTTTCTCTTGAGCCCGAGGTTGTGATCCTACAGGAAACACTGGCAACCATTGCTCGTCGGAAAGGCATCGAAGAAGACTTTGCAAAACAACCATCACAAGGGAAAAAGAAAGATGAGACTGCTACGAATGAGGCTTCTGTCAAACAGTCCAAGCGGAAGAGGAAGTCTGAAAAGAAAACTGTTCATAAAGACCGCAAGAGGATGAAAGCACAGGATTATTTTATACTGGAGGAGGATGAGGATAATCACGAAGGAGAGGAAGGAAATCTTGGGGCGGAGCCCTCGTTCCATGGCACCGGGAAAAGTCCTGCGACCGTTCAAAGGTTGAGGGAGGAGGCCCAAAATGCCAATGATGAGACGTCTGCTACCAGAGAACTTTTGTCGGAGCCTTCCAGGGATGACCGATCTCCAGACTTTCCCGAGGCTCTGAGGCCTAAAAATCCTTTCATGGTTACTCCTAACAAAAGCCTTTTAGACAAAGATGTGGATATGGAGAATTTCATTGATTGTGCAATGGTCCCGGGTCGTCTTCAGGAATTGGCCACCCTTTCCCTCCGCGACTTCCGGAGCTCTACTAATGAGACTGCCATTGGTCATCTATTGGAGCAGGTGTGATTTTATTACTTGTATTGATTTGATTTGATTGATTTTTTTTATGTATGTATATATATATACTATGCTTACTCATCTTTCCTTTTATGTTCCGCAGAATGATTTATGGAGGCGTGTTGAACTGATGGAGGCGGAAATGGATGAAATGAGGGAAAAATGTAGGGAATACCGCCGGAGACTCCGCGATGCTGAGAATTGTGATTCGGAGCTACAAACACAGCAAATGGCTGACTTGGAAGCCAATAATTCAGTCTTAAAAAATCAAGCGGAGATGGCGGAGCAGGTTGTAGAAGCTCAGCGGAGGCAAATTGAAGACTTGCTAGTTAAAGAATCCAGGTTGAAAGATGACCTACGTGAAGAAAGTGTGAAGGTTGAACAATGTAGGGTTGAGATAGATGGGTATAAGGCTGCGGAGAGAGAGTTGGAGAATAGATCGCGGGTTCGGGACGGAGAGATTGAGAGGATGAAAGCGAATTGGGGAGAGCTTGTAAGAGGTATCCTAGAAATATTCAATAACCTCCGCTCCAGTGGGGAGTTTACGGAGGTAATGGGGGCAGTTCAGAGTTGTGCGTTGAATGTTGGTTATAACAAGGCTCTCCTCAAAGTAAAGGCGAAGCATCCGGAGGTCGATATTACACAGATTGAGGGATATACGCGTGGGAGTTTTACAGCTTTGAAAGAAGCGGTGAGAAAGTTTGCCGACAAGAGGTTTCAGTATTTAAATATACTCGCCTCTGATGACAGCCTCTCCGTTGCAGAAATACTCGGTATCCCAAGTATCGGCGCCTCCGCTTCTGCTCAAGCAACCACATCGTCCACTGCACCTGCCGGATCTCTCATCCAAAATCCTTGATGTTAAATCTTTGTAATTTCGTACAATTATTGTCTTGTAAGACCCTTCTTGGTCGTATACATTTATTTGCTTTGTCTCGTGGTTTGTAAAGCCTTGGATGGCTTAGTACAATGTTCGACTTATTTTCACATGTGTTTCCTATAACATTTTATATTGTCACTATGCATGTGCTTGCTAGTATGTTTCATATGATTTTTGAGGTTGTTAGATATATGCCTTAGCTTTCGCAGGGTGCGGAGAGAAAGTATAATAACACTTTTAAGTATACGTAGGAGGTATTTAGCAACATTTTTCTCGAGTTTGCTTTTATACTTGTAGAGAAATTTATGCACTTTAGGTGTTTATCTATAGTGCGTAGGCTCCGATGGCCGTAGCGTTGTGTTTTTGCACAATAATACTTGGGAAAAATCTCCAAGGTTTATTTATGTACCTTAATATTCTTTTACACTGCGTACGCTCCGATGGCCGTAGCGTTGTGTTTTTGCGCAATAATACTTGGAAAAATCTCCAAGGTTTATTTATGTACTTCAATACTCATTTACACTGCGTAGGCTCCGATGGCCGTAGCGTTGTGTTTTTGCGCAATAATACTTGGAAAAATCTCCAAGGTTTATTTATGTACCTTAATATTCTTTACACTGCGTAGGTTTCGATGGCCGTAGCGTTGTGTTTTTGCACACTAATACTTGGAAAAATCTCTAAGGTTTATTTATGTACCTTAATTTTTTTTTACACTGCGTAGGCTCCGATGGCCGTAGCGTTGTGTGCTGTTTTTGTTTTGTTTTTTTTTTTTTGTTTACTAGTGATAATAAGGTGCATAGGCCCTGGATAGCCGTAGCTTTTCAATTAATTTGATTTGGCCGTAGCCTATTTACAAAATTGGAGGTCGCAGCCTCGCTAACATGAATCATGGCGAAATAAAGGTATTCACAAATAGCATTTTTTCAACTGAGAGCCATTCCATGTTCGCGGCAGGCCTTCTCCTTGAAGCGTAGCCAGCTTATAAGATCCATTACCACAAGCCTCCGTTACTTGATATGGGCCTTCCCATTGGGGTCCCATCTTCCCAACTTTCTCAGCCTTGCTCGCATCATTGTTTCTGAAAACATACTCTCCAGGTGCGAAAGTTTCTTTTTTGACCCTTTGGTCGTAATACTTCTTGATTTGTGCTTTGTAAGCTGCTTCTCTAATGGAGGCTATTTCTCTTCTTTCTTCTAAGAGGTTCAGATTTTGTTGAAGTTGTGCTTCATTCTCTTCTTCACTATTTGATCCCCGAATGGTTGGTACGCATGCCTCCGCCGAGATCATGGCTTCGGAGCCGTAGACAAGGCTGAAAGGGGTTTCTCCATTACTTGTTTTTGGAGTTGTACATAGGGCCCATAGCACTTGGTGTAATTCGTCTACCCATCCGTTCTGAGATCTTCCCAGTCTGGTCTTGATTCCATGTACAATTTATTTATTCATTGCTTCAACTTGTCCGTTGGCCTGTGGGTGGGCTACGGACGTAAACCTCTGTTCAATTGTTAGATTGCTGCAGAATTGGGGAAAAATGCCTTGACTGAATTGCTTCCCATTATCACTGACAATCACTTGTGGGATTCCAAACCTTGTCACCACCTGTTCCCATACAAAATTTTCCATCTGTTTTCCTGAAATGGTTGCCAGTGGTTTGGCTTCAATCCACTTTGTGAAATAATCAACAGCCACAACTAGAAATTTGAGCTTGCTCGGAGCTTGCGGAAAGGGTCCAACAATATCAATGCCCCACTTGGAGAAAGGCCATGCTGCAGTCACCGGAATGAGCTCGTTTTTCGGAGCCTTCGGAACGTTGGCATGAATTTGGCATGATTCGCAAGTTTGGATTTCTTTCAAGGTATCATTATGCATGGACGGCCATTAGTACCCCATTTTAGTAATTTTGGCGACCACCATTCTTGGTCCGGCATGGGCTCCGCAACATCCTTGGTGTATTTCTTGGATGATTGCTCTTGCTTGGTTAGGGCCAACACATTTCAATAATGGGCCCAAGTAAGATTTTCTGTAGAGGCCCTCATCTCGGAGGGAATATTGCGGAGCCTTGATCCGGATTTTTCTCGCTTCTTCTTTGCCTGCGGGTAACAAACCGCTTGTCAGGTATTCAATGATCGGAGTCATCCAAGTTTGTTCTTCTTCTTGTACGGGTGCCACAACAACTTCTTCTTCGATGGAGCTTTTTTGTAATGTTTCAACAAGAACCTCTTTAGTTAGGTGTGCGAAGGAAGTGGAGGCCAGTTTGCTTAGAGCATAAGCTATTTTGTTCCGGCTCTGACTGACATTTTGTATTCGGAAACTTTCAAAACTTTGCCTTATCTGCCTTACTTTCTCTAAGTATTTCTTCATTGTTGGTTCTTTGGCTTCATACGTTCCGTCTACCTGAAAAGCCACTATTTGGGACTCTACACAAGCATGAATGTGCTTCACCTTCATTTGCTTTGCTATTCGTAGACCTGCTAGTAAAGCTTCATACTCTGCAGCATTGTTGGAGGCTTTGAATTCAAATCGTAAGGCGTAAGAAAATTCTTGGCCATCTGGGTTTGTCAAAATCAACCCTGCTCCTGAACCATCAGCACAGGAGGCTCCATCCGTAAAAAGTTTCCATGTATTCTTGCTTTCGTGTTCCTCCGGTTCTTCCTTTTTTGCTATGCTATCAGCTTTTCTTTTATTTTTTGCTCCGACTGTCGGAACCTCTGCGAGAAAATCAGCTAAAATCTGTCCTTTGATTGAGTTTCTTGGTTTGAAGTCTATTTCGTGTTCTCCTAATTCAATTGCCCATTTCGCCAATCTTCCGGAGGCCTCTGGCTTGGTCAAGACTTGCTTAATTGGCTTGTCTGTTAAGACCTGAATGGGATGCGCCTGAAAGTATCACCGGAGCCTCCGGGCTGCATGGACTAAAGCAAGAGTTAGCTTTTCAATTTTTGGGTATCTTGTCTCCGGAGGTTGTAAAACTCTGCTAACGTAATATACTGGTTGTTGGGTTCCCTTTCTTTTTGTTATCAAAACCGCACTTATAGTTTCCTCGGAGGCTGCCAGATACATCTGGAGAGTTTCTCTGGGCTCCGGAGCGGTCATCGTTGGCAATTGACAGATATAATTTTTTAGCTCCGTGAAGGCCTTTTGGGCTTGTTCTGTCCACTTGAAATGTTGTTTTTCTAAACATCCCATTAATGTTTGAAAAAAGGAGAGAGTCCTATCTGCGGATTTGGATAAAAAACGATGGAGGGCTGCTAATTTGCCATTGAGGCTCTGAACCTCCTTCAGAGTTTGCAGAGCCTTCATGCTTTGAATATCTTTGATCTTCTCTGGGTCTGCTTTGAATCCTTCTCTTGTAATGACATGTCCCAAAAATTGTCCCTCTTCTACTCCAAAAGAACACTTTTTGGGATTTAACTTCATGTTTATGTGGCGGAGCATCCGGAGAGTTTCTTCAATGTCTAAAAGCATGTCTTCTTCACATTTGCTCTTTATAACCATATCATCCACGTAAGCCTCTAGATTTCTCCCGATTTGTCCGCCAAATGCCTTATCCACTAATCTTTGATATGTTGCTCCTGCGTTTTTCAAGCCAAAAGGCATTTTCTTGTAACAGAAGATTCCCTCGGACGTGTAGAAGGCTATTTTGTCTTCATCATCCAGATGCATTTGTATCTGATGGTAGCCTTTGTATGCATCTAAAAAACACTTTAGGCTGAAGCCTACGAGTGACTCAACCTTCCAATCTATTTCTGGAAGAGGATAGCAATCTTTGGGGCATGCTTTGTTGATATCAGTGAAGTCAACACACATTCTCCATCCCCAGTCATGTTTTTTTATGATTACTGGGTTTGCTACCCAGCTTTGATACTTAACTTCTCTGAGGATACTTGCTTTCACCAAATCCTCCACCTGCTCTTTTGCAGCCTTGCTTCTGTCCGGAGCTAGGCTGCGGCGCTTTTGCTTGATGGGCTCCAGATGTGGTCTTGTGTTTCGCCGGTGCTGGGTATCAAAAACTTCACCATTTATTTTCAGCTCTCTTGGGACACCCGTCATGTCTGCCGGAGTCCAGGCAAAGACATCTTTGTTTTTATTTAAAACCTCTTTCAACTTCCTCTTGTACTCAGTTGGCAATTGTTTACCAATCATAATGCGTTGGTCTGGGAACTTGTCATTGATGAATATCTTTTCTGTTTCTATCTTCAAATTTTCGTTCTGTTTAGAGCACTTTCCGGAATCCAGAGCTCGAATTTGGGAGCACTGGACCTCCGGTCGGGGCTCAGTTTTGACGGATCCTATCCCCTTTGGGGTTGGAAATTTTACTATTGCATGGACCGGAGATGGAACCATTCCTAACTTTCTCATTGCTGGTCGGCCAAGTATAATATTGTATGGTGACTCCGCCCGTACTATTATGAAAGTCAATTCTTCAGACCTTGTACGCGGAGCCTCACCAATGGTAACATTAAGTGTGACCTCTCCCAGTGACCATGTCCTTTCATTTGAGAATCCTACTAAGGGACTTATATTATTTTTTTTTTCTTTCTTAATGCAGCTTTTAACTTAAGGAAACAGTGCTCATACATTATTTCGCACCTACTTCCGGTGTCCAGATGTATCCTTTTGACTGGATGATTTCCAACAACGGCTCCTATTATGATTGGGGCCTCCGATGCCTCTTTATCTTCTATTGGAGGAAAGCTTATGACCACCTTCTTCCAGGCCTCATTTCTAATTGTTGCTCCTTTTGATGTTGGACATTCCGAGAGGACTGTTGCGATTACTTCCTCCAACGGTTCCGCCTTAGCCTCCGGAGCCTCTATCATAAGATTTTTCCCATTGTTTTGCCTTGGCGCTGGCTCTTTGATGCCTTTTAACAGTGTCGAGTATTTTCCAGTCTTCTTGGCTTCTTCAACTTTGTGTTTAAAAACTTTGCATTCGTTCGTTTCATGACCATATCGGTTGTGGAACTCACAAAATTTGGACATGTCCTTTCCCCGGAGATTACCTCTAGTTGGTGCTTTCTCGGCCGCCAATATATCACGAGTATTGCTTAGAGGGTGAGCATTTTGGTTATTTTCGGACGCTCTTCCCTGTGATCTGTTGAACGGCCCCGTTCAGAACCTTTCATGACGGAAATTCTGATTCCTTCTGTTTCTATCGAGGTCTTTTCCGTAGCCTGGGCTTGTAACTCTGCCTGCAGTTTCCTTTCCTACCAAGAAGGTATAAGTTTTGTCCATCAACACTGTATACTCTTGTGGTAAATCTGTGGAGAGAAACTCCACCAGAGGTTGGAAGCGTAACCCATGGACAAACCCTGATATCTTTTGGTTTTCACTAAGACCCTTCATTAATTCCGTTTCATCTGTATAGCGGGTTATAAACTGTCGGATGGACTCATTATCTCTTCTTTTAATATTGTGAGCTTCCAAATGCATTTTCTTATATTTTCTTTGTTGGCTGAAATGTGAGCGAAATTTGGTTTTTAAGTCTTCAAAGTTGACGATGCTTCCTTCCGGCTGAGAATCTAGCCAAACTCTCGCCAAGTCTTTGAAAGTGAGTGCAAACATATGACATGCTATTGGAACGTTCCATCTTTGCATCCGGATTAGTCCATTGAAAAGCTTCAAATGATTATCCGGATCCTCTTTCCCATCATACATTTCTATTCCTTTTGGTAAACCTCCCTCGGGTAATGGGTAATCTTCAATCCATTGTACAAAAGGACCCGGCTCTATGTGTACTATGATGTCTTCTTCACTCGGAAACCACCCCGGGGGATGCGGAGCATATTTTGTGCTGCCCGGAGCATGTGTTTGGTGATAATGATGTGTTTGTCCCCTACCAGGCTGCGGGGTAGAGTAATGCATATGGGTGTTTCCGGACCCTCTGGTGGGTTGCGGAGTAAAATACTAGTGAGAGGTTGTGTTTTGGTGATAATCATCTCGCGGAGGCGAATTGTCATAAGCATGATAATTATAATGGTATGCCTGGCCTGTGGTGCGAACGTATTCATCTGCCAACGGTGGAAGATTCAGAGCCCTATGGTGATCTTCATATCGATAGCCGGAACCTCTTCGGGGAGTTGGGTCAAAATGGACTCTTGCCCTTGATCTGCTTCCGGATGGTCCGCGGACTGGTGTCTCAGCTTCAAAATCTTCTTCTGTTGCTTCCGTCTCATCGGAGTATGTTAGCCTTGTTCGTACACTTTGTCTTTCTACTTGCTTGAGATATTCTCTCAGGAGTGGTGTAAATTCCTCCAGCTGTCTAGCTGTCGGAGGAATGTTTGGTGTTGTCCTTGATGTTTCGAAACCCAGAGGTGACCGTGGGTCACCATCCTCCGCCATTTTCGTACAAGATTAAGGTTTTTTTGACGGATGGCGCCACTTGTTTAAGGGTAAAGTTACTCTTAAATTAGTAAGGGTTTAATCTTGTGCGAGAGAATGATAATAAGTGGTTGGAGAGTGAGAATAAAGGGTTTTATACTTGCTGGCGGTTCCCTAATGGTGTGAAGGATTAGCATCACGCCACCAAGTGTTGGAGTAAATATGCTAAGTGTATGTATGAATGCATTGACCTCTCAAGGTTGTTGTGAGGGGGTATTTATAAGCCTCCCACGAAGGGTTTCATGAGATGGGCCAAAATGTCTAGAAGTTGGGCCTAACGGTCGACTTAACGGCAGCCTCCGACAGGAGTTCGTTATCATTAGACAGCTGTATGGAAATCGTTGGCTTGGAGACACGAGCACGAGTCGTACGTACCAATGCACGTGATTCATCGTACTGTTTGTCGGCTAGGCTGTCGTAGGGTTCGGAGCCTGCTGCTAGTCTTGTTACAGTCTCCGATCTGTCATTGGTTCTACTCTGCCGGAGAGTCCGGAGCTTACAGGATGGTACGTCATCACTAAGAATGTACAGAAACAGAGAATTCAATTCACAATATTGCTATAATTGACTCCTCTTTTTAGCATAAGGACAGCCACAGGGGTTCTCCATAACAGTTGGCCTGGCTGCTCTAGAAGGCGTTGTAGAACAAGATTGGGCGTCATTGTTGGATTAAGTTGCATGTCTCGCATTTATATCAGTTGTTACTGCTGTTGCCTCTACATGAAAATAACAAACAAATGATCACCTCATAACGATAAATCACATTTCCAACACTTTCCCGAAGAACCAGACACATTATAGCATCATCGTGTTCCATATCACCTCATAATTTACTTTCAACAAATATTTTCGATTATTATAGTTCACCTTCTTACAACCTTATTAATCAAAGATCAATGAAATTTATGCTGATAACCAAACTCAAATAATAGTTAACGCAAACACCATCAAAAACCAAGCATATCAAAACGGGAGGGGATTCCCCCAAATTATCCTAACATGACTAGTCATGTTAGGATAATTTTGGCCTTTGGATGAAAATCAAGGGCCAAGATTTAAATATCATTTTTGAATCTTGGCCATTGATAATAAATCAAGGGTTGAGATTTTCCCAACTTGAGTCAACTTGGGGAAATAACTTGAGGGAATCCTCTCCCTATCAAAACACACACATACACACTATCATTGTGGCTTAAAACATGAAAACGTAAAAAAAGATCCATTAAAATAGATGTCGACACATCGTCAAAGCTCGATGAGATGCATTGTGTTGAAATTGTATTTTGTAACCCAAATATATGTATATACAACATGAAGGAAATAAATGAACGACTATTGATGGCAGCGACTGTGGTTATTTCCCCAAATCTGGGAATAATTTATCATCGATAATAAATTGATATAGGAAGATCAAATAAATTGAAGAATAAATTGAAAATTAAAAGAAAACAAAGATTTACAGTCGAAAGGGCTCCATCAATAGTAGATGTAATCTGAATCGACGATGATGATGATGTCGGCGGCGATGATGATGATAATGATGATGATGATGGTGATTATAGGTTGCCATGGCGGTGGGGTTGGTTGTTTTCTGTTACGTATTAAATAAATAAAAGAGTGTAATTAGAATAATTGAAAGTAGAGGGACTAGTTTTAGAAATATTAGAGGCGGTTATTAGTTTGTTTGAATATTCAACATTGTAAACGGGTATATAATCCCCAAACTGATTCATTTTAATACGTATATTGATTTGATCCAATTTCTTCTCCTTTTCTCTCTAAATTCTGTTTTCCTAGAAGCCTCGATAACAATGGTATCAGAGACATCGCTGCTCTCTCCTCTTTAATCGGCGATCCTGTGATTCCGTTTATCACCTCCGGTGAAGTCTTCTTCTCCGGCGACAGTTATAAAAAAAACCCTAACAAATCAAAAATCATTAAAATCATCAAATTCATATCAGATTCGATGACGACTACTCGTAATCAAGCATCCGATCTGGAACGTATACAGAAAGAGTTAGCCTTCGCTCAAGAGACGATCATTACTTTGAAAGCATCTGTTGATACCTTGACGAAGAACATGGCGACGATTGATAAATAGAAGCAGTTATTAATCACTCGTGGAGAAGATGAACATAGCAATACACATCGATTAGCTAAGCTTGACTTCCCAAAATTCGACGGCGATGACGTAGAGGGCTGGAATTATCGATGTGATCACTTTTCCACCATTGATGATACTCCAGAGCATAAGAAGGTCCGATATGCAGCGATTCACATGGAAGTAAGAGCTCTGCAGTGGCATTTGGCGTATATTCAATCTAGTGGCTCCACAATTGATGATATAGGTTGGCCGGAGTATTCACGCGCCATCATGCCAGATTTGTACAAACTCTGGTAGAAGATGCTATGGGAGCATTAAAGGCACTCACTCAAACAAGTGAACTCGATGATTACTATGATAGTTTTGATGCTCTGCTAAATAAGGTTACTATTTCTGAAGAATATTCTATTAGTTTGTTCATAGATGGCTTGAAACCAGAATTTAAGTGTGTAATTCGTATGTTTAGGCCTAAGACTTTGAAAGATACATATACCTTAGCTAAACTGAAGAATCAAGCAAATCAAGCTATAGGTAGGAGCACTAGTCACACTGGATATAGGCCTGCTAATAATAGAACAGACACTCTCACTAGCAATGATAAACAACCTCTATTACCTACCCATGTGAACTCAAATCCAATTGTACCAGCACCTAAGAGAGTTACAAATAGTTTTATGGAGGAAAAGAGGGCTTGTTAGGTCCAGATTTACTGGACTCGCTCCAGACGAGACTATTGGAGCCCTCTGAAGATTTGTCCATAAATTATGTGAAGATCAGTGAACCATTACTTGTACAGGAATCTGGATTCCACCAGATTGGTTCACTGAACTTCACTCCAGTCAAAGATAATCCTACTGAAGAACATTCTCACTGAAGTCAAAGACTGAAGTCTGAAGAAAAAAGTCTGACAAATAGCGGAGCTCACTGGAAGACTTACCAGATCTCTTGACTGGAGACCACTTCAATGTTCTAGACCTTACAAATCTGAACACTGATTACGAGGAATTGACTTTATGCCTTTACACGCTTTTACCCGGACAACCCTTTTGTCCTTTGTTAAAAGCCTTACAAGCGTGTAAAGGTGGTTGGTTAATTAGAAGACAAGTCACTATCAAGTGACTTTATTCTTATACTTTAACCAATGCATTTAAGGAATTAAAGTAGTTTCCTTAAATGCATGTAACCATATTTGTACGGCAAAAAGAATATTATATTTATTCTTTTTGCCTATAAATACCAAGTCATTTCCCTCGTCCAAATAAGACTTTTGCAATTTGGTGCCTTTGCTTAAATACTCTCGATCTAAATGGTTATACTTCACAACTTTAAGTATTTCGATCAAAGGAGTTTATTTAGCAAATATTAGATCACTTGTAATTCATAAGGTTGTTTAGATACTTACTTTGTAATATCTTAGTTCCGCAACAACCTTGTATTTTATTTAACATCAATAAATAAAATACTCTTGAAAGTTACATTGTGTCTCACCATTTACTTTACTTGCTTATCTTCATATTGCTTAAGTTACATATTACTTTATATATATTTTTGCATTTATATTTATTGTAATACTAGTCTAATCTAGTGCATACTTGACTTATCGTATTCTACACTTGTGGGTTAAACCATCAAGTGAGGGACTTTACTGGGCTAAGGGAGAATGTTTCTACTGTAATGAGAAGTTTGTGGCTGGTCATAACAAGGGGTGTAAGGGGAAAAGGCAGTTGTTCTTGGTAGAAGTGGAGGATGATTGTGAAAAATGTGAGGAAATGGTAGCTATGGAACCAGAATTATTGACAGTTAAAGGAGCTCCTCAAATATCCCTTAATGCTATCTTAGGAATTCCTTCATATCACACTATGCAAATCATAGGCACCATTGGGACAAGGAGACTGCATATACTCATTCATAGTGGCTCTACTCATAATTTTTTGAGTAGCAAAGTGGTAGAAAAGCTCAAAAGTGTTGTCACTCATGTACCAAATGTGTTAGTCAATGTGGCTGATGGCAACAACATGAATTGTGCTACAATTTGTAGACAATTTGGCTGGAGTATGCAGGGAAACTCTTTTCAGGATGATATGCTAGTGATTGATCTCACAAACTATGATATGGTGTTAGGTGTTCAGTGGTTAGCCTCATTGGGTAATATTGTGTGGAATTTCAATGATCCTATTATGAAATTTAATTGAAGAAATAAGGAGTCTGTTTTGAAAGGGAATAAGCAACAAGGAATGAGTATTTTCTCTATAGAGAAGATGACATCATTAATAGCAACCCAGAGTTCTGTAGCTCAAGCTCAGTTGTTTGCTATGGATGATTCTAGCTAGGAGCAGTCCCTTTACCAACCAGTAGTAGATGGACAACAATCTGATGGTTCAGCCAAGAGTGAATTGGCAAAATTATTAACTAGATTTGCTAACATATTTGAAGTACCTATAGGATTACCACCAATGAGGCCTGTAGATCATAAGATACATCTTAAGGAAGGCACCAAAGAGCTGAATCTAAAACCATATAGGTACCCAAAGTTGCAAAAAGATGTTATTGAGAAAATGAAAGATGAATTATTGGAGTTGGAGTAATTAGAAATAGTACAAGTTCATTTGCAGCTCTAGTAGTATTGGTTAAGAAAAAGGATGGAAGCAGGAGAATGTGTGTTGACTATAGAAGGTTAAATGAGGCAACTATCAAGTATGTATTCCCAATACCTCTTATTGGGGACCTTTTGGATTAATTACAAGGTACTGAAGTTTTTTCTAAGCTTGATCTTAGGTCAGGGTACCACCAGATCAGAATGTGTGAAGATGACATATACAAGACTGCTTTCAAAACTCATCAGGGTCATTATGAATTTCTGGTTCTCCTATTTGGACTGACAAATGCCCCAGCTACATTCTAGTCTCTAATGAATCATACCTTCAAGGATGTATTGAGGAAATGTACCATTGTTTTCTTTGATGACATATTGGTGTACAGTAGAAATTGGAAGCAACATTTGCAGGATTTAGAAATTGTTTTGGAAATTATGAGAGCCAATTCCTTGAAAGCTAAAACAGCCAAAATGCTCTTTTGGGGGAAATAAGGTGGAATATTTAGGCCATATTATAAATAAAGAAGGTGTTTCTACTGATCCACTAAAGGTCAAAGTTATTCAAGAGTGGCCAACACCCACAACTGTCAAGCAATTGAGAGGATTCTTGGGATTGGCAGGGTATTATAGAAGGTTTGTGAAGTCTTTTGGAGTGATAGCTAAGCCACTAACAGATTTATTAAGGATGGGTTTAAATGGAATGCTGAAGCTCAAGTGGCTTTTGAAAAGCTTAAACAAGCTTTGAGTTCACCTCCAGTACTTAGTCTGCCTGATTTCAACAACACATTTGTCATAGAGACTGATGCTTCACCAACAGGAATGGGGGTAGTTCTCATTCAGGAGGGTCACCCTTTGGCTTATATCAGCAAGGCTTTATCGGGAAGGCAACAAAAATGGTCAGTTTATGAGAAAGAGTTACTTGCTATCATTTTTGCAGTAAAACATTGGCATCATTATCTGGCCAATTCTCATTTTATGATCAAAACTGACCATAGAAGCCTTAAGTATCTCCTAGAACAGAAAATTGTGACACCTCTGCAACAAAAATGGCTCTCCAAGCTTATGGGCTATGACTATGAGATTAGCTATAAGCAGGGTGTTCACAACATAGTTGCTGATGCTCTTTCTAGAGTTCACAGCACAGAAATTATGGAAATGGGGGTCAGTGCTATTAATCATTTACTTTGGGACAAAATTAAGAGTTCCTGGTACGAGGATGAAGATACTAAGGCATTGATTTCCATGTTGGAATAGGGAGAGTCAGTGCTTAACAGAACTTGGGATGGAAATGTATTGAAAAGGAAAAATAAGATTGTGGTTGCCAGGAATTTACAATTGAGAAATGATATAATTGCTTATTGCCACTCTTCACCTGTTGGTGGTCATTCAGGAGTAACTCCTACTTTAGCCAAACTTAAGGAATTGTTCTATTGGAAGGGATGTCACAAGGATGTACAGAAGTTTATTAAGGAATGTTTTACTTGTCAGAGGTCCAAAAGTGAAAATGTCCCTTCCCCAGGCCTGTTACAACCTCTGCCTGTACCTCAGTCAATTTTCAGTGACATAACAATGGATTTTGTATCAGGATTTCCCAAGATAAAAGGCAAAGATACTGTGTTGGTCATAGTGGACAGGCTCACCAAGTATGGTCATTTTATTCCATTGAGTCATCCCTACACTGCTGCTACAATTGCTGAAGCATTAATGGATAATATCTTTATGTTACATGGATGTCCATCCACTATTGTTAGTGACAGAGATCCCATATTTTTGAGCCATTTTTGGAGAGAATTTATGAGATTACTGTAACACCCCAAACTAGGCTCAAAATATTACCGAAAAGATATAACATATGCATGGGATTATCGTAGAATAAGTCTAAATGATTAACAAGGAATCTGGTGGATCCAAACATGACATAATGTTAGGTCCAGATTTACTTGACTCGCTCCAGACGTGATTACTGGAGCCCTTTGAAGATTTGTCCAGAAATTATGTGAAGACCAGTGAACAACTTACTTATACAGAAATCTGGATTCCACCAGATTCGTTCACTAGACTTCACTCCAGTCAAGATCTTTCCACTGAAGAACATTCTCACTGAAGTCGAAGACTGAAGTCTGAAGAAAGAAGTCTGACAAATAGCGGAGCTCACTGGAAGACTTACCAGATCTCCTGACTGGAGTCCTTGTCAGTGTTCTAGACCTTACAAGTCTGAACACTGATTATGAGGAATTGACTTTATGCCTTTACATGCTTTTAACCGGACAATCCATATGTCTTTT
Source organism: Erigeron canadensis (assembly GCF_010389155.1). NCBI lineage: Eukaryota > Viridiplantae > Streptophyta > Magnoliopsida > Asterales > Asteraceae > Erigeron > Erigeron canadensis. The sequence goes on from NC_057764.1 coordinate 21,322,767, forward strand.
GTTAAAAGCCTTACACGCATGTAAAGGTGGTTGGTTAATTAGAAGACAAGTCACTATCATGTGACTTTATTCTTGTACTTTAATCAATGCTTTTAAGGAATTAAAGTAATTTTCTTAAATGCATGTAACCATATTTGTACGGCAAAAAGAATATTATATTTATTCTTTTTGCCTATAAATACCAAGTCACTTCCTCGTCCAAATTACATACTTTTGCAATTTGGTGCCTTTGCTCAAATACTCTCGATCTAAACAGTCATGCTTCACAACTTTAAGTATTTCGATCAAAGAGTCTATTTAGCAAAGATTAGATCACTTGTAATTCATAGGTTGTTTAGATACTTACTTTGTAATATCTTGTTCTGCAACAACCTTGTATTTTATTTAACATCAATAAATAAAATACATTTGAAAATTACATTGTGTCTCACCATTTACTTACTTGCTTATCTTTATATTGCTTAAGTACGTATTACGTTATATATATTCTTGCATTTATATTTATCGTAATACTAGTCCAATCTAGTGCTTACTTGACGTTTCATACTAGTCCTATCTAGTGATTACTTGACTTGTTATTCTACACTTGTAAGTTAAACCATCGAGTGAGGGACTTCACACATAACAAGTACCAAATGCACAAGGAGCATGTAGCCATCAAGCGTTTACAAAATGATATCAAAAGATGGCAAACGATCCTAAGCATAAAGTCAAAGTAGGACAAATGAATTTGTGATCCACGTAAGTCCAAGCCCGGGTTCTAATGCAACCTCAATCATGCTTCTCGCACTTGAATCACCTGATTTCCTGAAAAGTGTACTAAACAAGGTCCACACTAGGTTGGTGAGTTCGTAGTAATGGTTCACAAGGAACCATCCAAGTCACAACATGTGTAAATCATGACGTGTACAAGGTGCAAGTAAATCATAACTTACGCTAAACCATCGCATCACACAAGAATGTAGAGAGGGTTACTCATGGCGTACCCTTGCCACATGTTAGTACTCGCACAAGAGTTTAATCACATTAATTAGAGAAAACATAACATGCGCGTCCAAACAATAAGACATCAAATAATGTATCATAAATGCATCATAACTACAACAAAAGCCACCACAACCACAATGTTCTCAAGTATGAATTACTCGGTAGTACGTCGTACAAAAGCACGTTCTCAAGTGTATGACACTTGGTAGTACACCAACCAAACTATAAGTACAACAACATGTTATCAAGTGCAAGGCACTTGGGAGTACGACAACCAATCATCCAAATCACAATGCACATACATTTCATACGACTTTACATTTAAGGAATCGAAGATGCTTGTATACAGGGTCACCCGCAGCCTTCCGACCACATCTAACAACTCATTAGAGGTATCATCGTCTTCCATGTATGTAATACTATTCTAATCATATCACACAATCCAAACCAAACACATAATCCAACAACAATAGGTTATACCGTCAACAAATCAATCTAACTAGCAATCAAGCAATAAGACAAATCATAACTCAAGCCAATCAATAAATAAGTGCAAAGCATGTTCTCAAGTGTAAAACACTTGGAAGTACATCAATCAATCATTAAGTACGAAAGCATGTTCTCAAGTTTATAACACTTGGAAGCACATCAACCAATCATTAAGTACGGAAGCATGTTCTCAAGTGTAAAACACTTGGAAGTACATCAACCAATCACAAGTCCATTCATTCCCACTGAACAACACGTACATACAATTCGGAAGATTTTGCTTTCATCAAGTCCCAGATGCTTATATATAGGGTCACCCGTAGCCTTCCCATCACATTTAACAACCCTTTGAAGGCATAACCGACTTCCATGTATGTACGACTATCCTAATAATCACAATGTCACAATCATATGCGTACACCATCCAACAATCACTCAAATAATCAACAACAAGCAATAAGTCATCAATCAAATCAACCAAAATCAAACAAGCACGTATGTACACTTTTCAGCCTGAATCTCAATTGAGTAGGGAGCTACGGAACTCACCTTGAGCGGCTATGACAAGTTAAGATTGGGCTACAAGCGTAGGATATTCGTCACACGTTCACAACCTATAGTAATACATACATACATATTAATATACGTTCATACGTTCATGATTCGAGATTCGTTTGCTCATAAGAATCTAAAATTATGTTTTGTTGAGTGGCTATGAGATTAGGGGGATGTTAGGAATTGACTTGACATGGATTAAAACGAGTTAAAGACATAAAGGAAGAAAGCGGGCAACAACATGGGTAAGAATGGTTTGACTAAAAAAATTCAAAGTTGGCCAAGAACATCCAAACCCTAATTCGACACTTGAAATCCGACTTTTGTGAGATTCAAGACTCAATTCGACATATAATCAATATGATTAAGCATAACAAACATAACCCCTTTCATAATTTCGTTCCATAACATCACTTTAACTCAATATTCGTTCTTGACCCATTTTGACCTCACAAAACCCTAATTCGATTTGAAGAGTGTCAAGACATGTTTTGAGCATAAATTAACATAAGTAATGTGTATGAAACTAACCCATACTTTAAAAATCATTCCATAACTTCAATTAATCCTCAAATCCGATTTTGACCTAAATTATCCAAGTTGTAAACCCTAAAATCGACTCGTTCAGCTTTTAAGCCAAAAATTGACTAAGGGTTGTTTAGGTTAGACTTGAAACATGATTATAAACATAAAATAGTGGATTTGAGATGAGTTTTACTTACCAAAATTACCTTCAAAGAGTCAACCCTGAATTTGAGCTAGATGGAAGGATTTCTTGGACTTTGACCTTCAAATCCTTGGTATGATGATTAAATGATGATAATGATGATGATTCTTGTATAAATCTTGTTGAAACAACACTAATTGAAGAAGAAATCTAGAGATTTAGAGAGATGAGTATGTGTGTGTGTTCTTAAGTGTGTTTAGAGAGAAAGAGTGAAAGAGAAATGAATGGGTGGATACGGGAAAGTGTAAGAGTTTGGGGAGGATAGGGTTGGGTCAGATGTAAATAAATCTCTTCCTTTTTTCTTTTTTTTTTTATCCAGCACTTTTAGACTATTACCCCACGAATTAGTCTTATTCTGTCTATTTCCCATTTTCGCCTCTTTTAGACTAATACCCCACGAATTAGTCTTATTCTGTCTATTTCCCATTTTCGCCTATTTTAGACTAATACCCCACGAATTAGTCTTATTCTGTCTATTTCCCATTTTTGCTTCTTTTAGACTAATACCCCACGAATTAGTCTTATTTTGTCTATTTCTCATTTTCGCCACTTTTAAACTATTACTCAGAGAATTAGTAGCACGAGTTACACACATGAATGGTGAATCCAAAAAGAAAAGGCAAATGTTACATACATAATTAACGAAAGTCAATGGGTCCAACGCCACGAATGTTACAATTAATCACATAGTCAACAAAAGTCAAACATAGTTAAATAGGTCAAAATTCGTGAATGTTACAATTACAAGGGGTGGAACTGACAATGTCTTCTGCTTACCATCCTCAAACAGATGGTCAAACAGAATTCTTAAACAGATGTTTAGAGGCCTACTTGAAAAACATGTGCATGGATAATCCTCTGCATTGGCTTAAGGCCTACCATTATTCAGTTGATCGGTGGTCATTGGAGCAATGGGATTGATGGGGAAGATGGAGAGTGTCTGATCAGATGAGAGAAAAAAGGTGGAGGATCTAGTAAAATATTTGAGGGTAGTTTTGGTAGTTCTGGAGCGAATGAAAGATTAGAACTAAAAAGACAGGGGTATATTTGATACTTCAATTCATCTTTACTTTAGAAAAAAAAAGTAAGTATTTCTGCTTTAATAGGTATTATAGATATAGATATAGATTATAGATTATAGATATATGGCTCCTTCATTAATAAAAGAGAAAAGATGATAAATCGGTTGGCAGAAGATTCATGAGAAGAAGATTCAAAATAAAACAGAAGATGGGAAATTTTGAAGCATGGTTTAAAAACTATTTGGGGAATTTAGTTAGGGAAAAGGAAACATAACATTTTGCTTTTAGAAAACAGACTCAGGAAAGGGGCCTATGTTGGCCACATCGGATATTTTTTAAAAATATCTTCTAGAAGCAAGACTTCTTTATAAATAAAAGAGATAACTTGATATAAATCTAATAATTCAATTAACACAATAATTATATAGTTAATAAATCAAAAACACAATAATAATTTTTAAAATAAATGACTACCGTATTAAGTAAACAAAAAAAGACATTTTATTTGTAATATTATATAAGAAAGAATTTTTTTTTCTTTAAATAAATGATTAATACTTTTATTAAACATGTAAAGGGCTATTATAATTTTATTTATACATGACATCATAATTAAATAAAAGATTTCGTAAGGTGAAATATGGATCTGACGCATAAAAAACTTTCTAAAAATACTTATAGGAAACAATCTTGTTTTATTATATATAGAGATTCAGTAATCCCACCGAGCAATCTAATTAACTACATAATTAATGGATTCCATTTTGAGCATAAATACAAGCATACAAGCATTCTCATCCAAATTACACATAATATTGCTAAAACTTTATTGTGTTGACTTTTCCACTATACATCAACAATATTACAGATGAAAAATGTATAATGTGTTTAAAAGACTTAAAAGGATATACATAATAAGGAATGAGTTGGAATGAGTAAAACTTTGACAAAATTAATGGTAAAGATTAAAAAAATAAGAGAAATGATTAATTCTTCTAATTAAACTTTTTAAAAATCATCATAACTATAAAATTATGTCATGTGGCAAAATCAAGAATTGAGATTAAAAAAGAGAGTTAAACATGTCACAATGTAAAGGTTTTAAAAGGATTCTTAAAAGGATTTAATCATTTTCGAAAAAAAATTTGTATGAACTAAGCATGCACAATTTTTTAAGTTTATTTATCATTCATTAATCATTACCAATACATTTCCAATAATATGAAAGTGGAAAGTGACGTTTAACAAAAACTAATAAAACAAAACTTTGAACTCAATTTGGATTAAAATACAAGCTCTTCATTTTGAAATATTTATAGTTTGGTGAGTTTTGAATCGTAATTCATCTAATAAACAACATTATCTAACCACATTAACAGCTTCTTGCGACTAGCATTTTTATGTTTATTTTCTTTGCTTATTAGTATTCGGATGCTTTCATCAAAAGTTCTGACAAGAATCCAAGAAGAGGAAGAGGTTTGCTCATAAAAATGAAGTTGGATAGTGATCATGAAGTCAGGCTAGATTTATCTAGTGTTGACTGCAAAAACTCTGTTTCTGGCCACCACCCAAATATTAATAATACAGAGGATGTTGATTTACATCATGACTCAGATGATTCAGGTCTCAGACCAAGAAAAAAGTAGCAGCAAAAACTAATTTAATTGAACCAGCATTTCCTACTGATAAAGTAAGTGCAACTGCTAATTCTCCTTCAGAAATCATAGAAATCGAAACAGCTGCCTCTCATCCTGTAACAGTTAGAACACCGTTATTGGCTTCACCAATTGGCGAAGCGAATGATGATGATGAGAATGGTCATTCTCCTACACCAAAAAGACCTGCGAGGACCATGAATATTTATACGTGTTTTATAGCTGAGCTCTTTTACTTGGTTTTCATTATGTTGGCTTTAATTATAGCCGCATCTATGAATAAACTAGAGGTAAAGATTCGGAATTTAGAGTTATGGAAATGGTGTGTTTTGGGATTGCCAATTTTAGGTGGCCATTTAGTTTCCAAGTGCATAGTTTTCTTGATCTTTAGAGACAGTTTCTATTTTGTCCAACTAAAGAGCCTTACGTTTTTTATCTGGATATGTTTAGTTAATATAATATGGTGGTTTGTGATGAATAAAGATGCTAGTATATCAATTGACACAGCCAAGGCTTTAAAGAAAATCGCATGGTGGTTTTTCTGTGTATGTATTGTTGCTGGTGTATGGATAATCAGAGCTTCAGTTATAAAGTTGTTATTTGCTTTATTTTATGATAATAGATTCTCTAAAAGGATTCAAGAAAATTATTTCCATCAATACATACTTCAAACCCTTTCAGGGCTTTCAGAAGTTCATAGTTCTTCTACCTTATCAGTAAGCTGCAGCGGATCAAATGTTATCGATGCGCAAAAGCCCACAAATATCAAACTTAGGATGATTGAAACCGCATTGCGGATTGGTTTTTATACACTTCCTAATAAACTTAATGAAAGTAAAGATTTGATGATGAATCCGGATGAGCAGTACTCCAACAGATATATCACCAATGAACGGGAAGCCAAAGGTGTCGGTGATCTTATACATGGAAATGTAGCTAAACGTGGACGCGTGTAAGATTAGTCTAAATTCTGTTTTTTGTTATGTCAGTGTTGATGCATCATATTTTTATTCTTATTTTTATGTTTTTCATATCATTTTCATATGAACTAGGTACATTGAAAAAGATCTTTTGTGTTTTATGATCAAAGAAGAGGTGGATATGGTGCTTCCATTAATAGTAGGTGTAGAGGAAAGTTAAAGGATTAATGAGAAGTCCTTTATTAAATGGGTAGTACTTACTCTGTCAAACTTTCACCATTCATTTGAAAATATCAAACTTTCACCATTCATTTGAAAATATCAAACTTTCACCCTTGAGATTTCATCTTGGTATACAGGTGAACATGTATATGAAGAGTAAATTTCTGGATCATTCTCTGGATGACTTAAACAAAGCTCTGAACACGTTATTCATGTTTGTCAATGTGGTTTTGACACTAGTACTCATAATCCTATGGGTAATACTCATGGGTATTGCTACAACAGAAGTTTTGCTTTTCATCTTATCTCAGTTCTTACTTGCTGTTTTCACATTTGGGAGCTCTGCCAAGTCAACATTTGATGCCATGATATTCGTGTTTCTAAAACACCCATTTGACGTCGGTGATCGTTGTGTCATTGATGGTGTCCAGGTAGGTAACTAACTTGACCTAATCTACATGAGACAATTTAGTTTTAACTACAATCCCAAGTTAATCTGCTTAATATATTGAAGTATAATGTAAACGTACAGGTTGTCGTAGAAGAAGTGAGCATTTTGACTACCATCTTCCTAAATTATGACAATGAGAAAGTTTATTATCCAAATTCAATGTTAGCTACAAAATCCATCAACAATTTAAACCGAAGTCCAGAAATGAAGGATAACGTGGAGTTTGATTTGAATGTTTCCACTTCATTTGAGACCATTTCAGCTATTAAAGCTAACATCAAAAGGTATGTCAACTTGTTTCATTTCTCTATCTCCCGTTACTCTTGCTTTTCATTCATATTTGGCTAGTCTCTTACTTCAACACATCTAAATAATGTTTTGCGGTTGATTTAGGTATAGTATTATATTATTATTCTCAATATAATAACACTGTGGTTTTATTTTTTATCAGGCACATAGATAGCAAGCCTCACTTATGGCAAACAAAGCACAGTGTTCAAGTTAGGGAGATTTCAGGCGTGAACAAGATGAAAATGAGACTGTATGTAACTCATAATTTAAAATTTCCAGATTATGAAGAGAAATGTGATAGACGATCAAACCTGGTGCTGGAGTTAGGGAACATCTTCCAACAACTTGGAGTCACAAACTATCAAATTCTTCCCGCAACAAGTTCTGATTAGCTACATACGTTGCTTCCACATCACCTGGGAAACCGATGATGGTGAGAAAAGTTATTCTCCTACACCAAAAAAACCTGAGAAATCACGCTTTTCTGCTATCGGGATCATTGGTTGTTGTTGGTTTATTGTGATTTTAATTTTATGTGCAACTATGAATTCATTAGAATATAAATTTTGGATTGTAAAAATATGGAAGTTGTGTTGTTTGGAATTGCCAATTTTCTTAGGTCTTGTATTTTGGATTGGTTGATGAATATCCTATTGGAAAAGCTTTCCTTATATGGAAAGATCAATGACAAAACCAACGTTCCAATTAAGTTTTTTCACAGCGTGGTGATTAGCTGTAAGGATTTTGTCATTTTATATATAACTGTAACTCTATGGTGGTACGTGATCGGCCCTCGTGAAACTGGGCATTTAATCAAGACTAAAGAGTTATCTTACATAGAGTTAAGGTAGATGTTTTAAGGGATGATAATGACAGAAGGATTCAAACTTAACTTTGCTTGTTGACAAGTAGTATTTTTTCTGAATGATCTCAATATTAGGCTTGATTTAGGTATAATATTGTTTTTATTCTCAATATAATAACACTGTGGTTTTATTCCTACCAGGTACATATATAGATAGTAACCATCAGTTATGGCAATCAAAGCAGTGTTTGGGTTAGGGAGAGTGATGATGTGAAGATGAAAACGAGACTGTACGTAACGCATACGATAAACTTTCAGGATTATGAAGAGATAAGTGATAGAAGATCAAACATGGTGAGCTAAAAAAAATCTTCCTTCAACTTGGAATCAAGTATCATATTTATCCCCCAACAAGTTCTGATCAGTTACATATATATGTTGCGTCTGCATCACCATTGGCCACAATCCTGTGATTATATATGTTACAACGTTTTCCATTTGTCAGCTAGGCCTAAAATCTATAAACTTGGATTTTCAATAACTTTTTACCTTTTTATACTTCGGTACTTTAGTTAAATCATATGAAATTAGTGAATTCGGTTTAAAGGTCATCGTGTTATCTTAAGTACTGATATGCAGTTTATTCAGAGTAATTTTACAACTTTGAATTTGTTTCACTGCTAAATCTAGAACTGCCCTGCCTGTGTAAGGAATATATTATCTTTAATACATACATCTACTTATTTATGATTTACACTGATTATCCATTAATTCAGACGGAATGAACCTTGCTCTCAACATGTTGGTAAAATTGCTAACAGACCACCGAAAGCCTTCTGGGTTTCCGAATGGCATAAATGTGTTACATATGGTATGGATCCCAATATCTTGGTTGATTGAAAACCTGTGTGCATTGAAATGAGAACTTACATCTTCCAAAACTGTCCAGGAGTCGTGTTGGTACAGTTGTAGCCCGAAGTTATTGCATTGTTTCCTTTTGCTCTATTTTCCGCTAAGGAACCATATAGGTATAGATCGAATTGAAATCACAGGGTCTTCTGAAGAGTTCCTGCATTGACAACATATAATCATACCAAATGATTATTGCAGCAAACAAAGTCACAGACTCATTTTATAACACCGTTTAAGTATAAAGAGCTTTTTCCCTATCTGACCAAAAAAGAAGTGATTTAAAGGTAAATTTTGCCAAAGGGTTGACAGCTATAGTTCGTGTTTATCGTCAAGACGTCAAGATAGGTTGAATCTTATCTCCAAGATCACACGGGTAAAATAGTAAACATAAATTGAAATAAGTCAAGCGGGTCAGACTGGTGAAAGTCGCCCAAAACATACTCATTCGCTTACTAGTCATCTGAATTTGCTTTATTATAAAATCAGGTTACTATTTAAATACTATCGATTTTGTAATCTCATATATAACGTGTTAGATATCTGTATACTAGAAAAATAAATCAGCAAAAAGTGTTCGACGGTCAAGATGCCTGTTTGCCTATTTTTCACTTCTTCTGCAACAAACTATAGGTTTATATTCACTTGAATAAATAAAGTAGAATAACTTGGCATTGTAGTTAAAACTAAATTCACTGAAGTACAGAAATATAAGAAAACCAAATTTTATTGAAAATTCTACTTGAAATCCTAATTTAAAGATTTTAGGCCTGGCAGACAAATGAAAAAAGTTGTAACATATATAATCACTAATCACCTATTGAATACTTAAATGCACCGGTCCGTGGCCAATGGTGATGCAGACACAAGGGATGTAGCTAATCAGAACTTGTTGGGGGGAAATGTGATACTTTTTTATTCCAAGTTGTTGGAAGATGTTAATCAGCTCCAGCACCAGGTTTGATCTTATATCGCTTTTCTCTTCATAATACTGAAAGTTTATCAAATGAGTTACGCACAGCCTGATTTTCATATTATTCACATCTTCGATCTCCCTAACCAGAACTCTGTGATTTAGTTGCCATAAGTGAGGCTTACTCTCTGTGTACCTGATGGTAAATAAAACCACACTGTTAATATATTGAAAATAATATAATGTTTTACCTATATCTAGCCTAATATTGAGTTCACTCAGAAGGAACACTAATTGTCGATAACAAGCGAAGTTAAGTTTGATCCTGCCCTCATTGTCACCCCTCAAAATTACATACATACATAGATATTTAGTCCAGAGTAATAGCAGAATTAATTTATATGAAAGCAATACTAATGACAGATAGAGAAATAGAATAAGTTGGCATTCATTTTAATCTTAGCTTCTAGAGCTGAAATGTTCTCAACTGAAGCCTCCAAATCAACCTTCACAGTATCCGTCATTTCTGGACTTTGGTTAAAATTGGTGATGGATTTTGTAGCTAATATTGAATTCCGATAAGAAATCTTCTCATTGTCATATCTCAGGAAGACGGTAGTGAAAATGCTCACTTTTTCTACGATAACCTATAGGTTTATAACTTTATATTAACGTGAATAATTAAAATAGAATATATCTGCATTGTAGTTAAGACTAAATTGCTGCAGGTAGATTAGGCCCAGTGAGCTACCTACCTGGACACCATCAATGAGACAACGATCACCAACGTCAAAAGGGTGTTTCAGAAACACGAATATCATGCCATCTAATGGTGACTTAAAAGAGCACCCAAATCTCATGAAAACAGCAACTAACAATTGAGCTACCATCAACACTTTTATTGTAGCAATACGCATGAGTAATAACCAAAGGTTAAAGAGTACTATTGCCAACTGCACATTAACATACTTGCGTAATGTCATTATCGCTTCCTCTATGTCATTTAGAGAATGCCCCAGAAATTTACTCTTCATATACATGCTCACCTGAAAACCAAGATGAAATTTTGACAGCAAAATGTTACAGTATATTTTGAAATGAGTACGCGGTGAAAGTTTGACAGAGTAAGTACCACCCAATTAAGAAAGGACTTCTCCTCAATCCTTCCACTTTCGTCTATCCCTCCTATCAATGGAAGCACGAGATCCAACTCCTCTTTGGTCATAAAGCGCAAAAGATCTTCCATTTCAATGTACCTTGTGTTCGTATAAAAAAGGATATTAGTATTTTTAAAAAAAAAGTTGCATCAAGAATAATTGGAATGAAATTTCAACAACTAGGATTTAGAGCAATCTTACAAGTGCCCAGGTTTAGCCACATTTGTAAATACAGGATAACCGGCAGCCATAGCTTCTTGTACAGTGGTGATATATCTGTTGTCGTTCTGCTCATCATGGGGAATCATCAAATCTTTACTTTTACTGAGTCTATCAGGAAGTGTATAAAAGCCAGGCTGCGATGAGGTTCCAATCATCTTCGTAAGGGGATCAACAAGGTTTGATCCGCTACAACTATGAACTGCTACTACTGATGAAAGCTCCCTCCCTGAAAGGGTTTCAAGTATGTATTGATGGAAAAGATTTCCTTGAATCCTCCTTTTAGAGAATATTTTATCAAACAATGAAGCATATAAGCGCCTCATATATAGCTATATCTATCAGCATCCATGCAGTAGCAACAAAAGATGTAGGTTGTGACGACATAATTTAGAACGTTATTAGTCGTGTCTTTTGATCTACTGATCATCAAGAATAACCATGTTACTACATTCAAACATAACCAGATATAACGCCGAGAGCTCTTCAGAGGGCCGTAAAAAAAATGCTGAGGCACAGAAAGAATAATCTTTTCAGTCATGAAATTATCTAAAATATATAGCAACCACTTGGATAGAAAAATCTAAATTCCAAATAATAAAGTGACCTAGGGGACACTACTAAAATCCATCTAGTTTGTTATTATAAGTAACGGATGATAGAATTAACGTGCAAACGAATAAACCGAGCTGGATAATAAGCAGAACCTTGATTTTCGTTGGTCTTTTTCGTGCAGGATAAAGACCAGTCTCGTCTTCATCAACCTGCTTCTGTAAATGTGACATAATTAGTACTCGTATATATCAACATGCGCGCTGGTGTGAAATTATGTTGATTGTTAAGATTATACTATTATGTGATATATATAGTATATTCGGTTTTATATGTAAAGGGAGCGTCCCCACCAATTACGGAGTCAACTGACATCCCGAAATTTTCTTTTATGTCGGTCTTACTAAAATTAATTTGCTCTTTCACTAATTTTGTAAGTGGAGTAACTTCTGCTGACTTTTAATATACACGTTTGACTCATTTTGTAACCACTTAATTTAAAATTAATTGTACAACTTTTATGTTTTATAAATATATTATTATAAACAATTCAAAAAAACCACCACGAATCGCTTTAGTTTCTACTAGATTTTAGACCCGTGTCCAACACTGGACACGGGGTTTACGATATTATCAATCTTAGACTTTCATACATTTAAGTCATAAAAACTTATAATTTTGAAGATATAGGGTTTTAAGTGTTACACTTTACAAGTTGTAGTACAATAATCACATGTTCGTCACTGTCATTATTAGTTGAGACACATTGATGAAATTGTTTGTCGTATTCATTCCACAAGGCACATATTATAATAATTTATCTATCATATAACTTTTTGAAACCAGTTGTACTCATAATGTAATATCATCGTAAAAGATAATTAAGAATTAAAATATAAACATATTTTTGATCATGTATTTGACATTCAAGTATATGTAATGTGATCATGATGTGGACCCATAACACGCATAAGTTTATTTTCAATCACATGTCCTATGATAATTAGATAACAATTAAGATTGTTTTCATATTCTTTGATAACAATTAGGTTTCTTGATTTAAGTGACAATTTTAACTTTAAACATTAATACGCAAACCTAATATACAAAAAAAAATAAAATTATGTACCTTTTTTATTTGAGAGATATAATGAATCTTGAATATAGTTCATATTGACTTCGATTTAGTATTTAAGTAACCCTGTGTTGTAAATCATGTTTTGTTCTGTGACCGTCTCATATTTTGTGATTCCGATTGTGTTTAGAATAAGGATGTTGTATATCGTCATCTGTTATTATGTTTTGAAAATATATATCTAGAGTTCAAATTGTGTTTATATTAAATATTAAACTAAATATTAATATTTATAATTTATAAAAATCTAATTTAATATTTGTTAATAAGTCATTAGGTTTTGAAAGAATTTTCTGTAGACAATATTTAATATATTGAATTTTTTTTAACTAATTAAATGATTGTAAATTTTAAAAAAATATCTCAAGTTGATGGTTAAAAATAAATATAAATTAAGTATTTAGGGCTAAAAAGTGTAAATTATTGATGAAAAACAAAAAAGTGTAAATTAATGAGACTTTTTCTACAAAATAATATAAATACTAATATAATAATATATTTGGATAATGATTATTAGGATTTTTAATTTATAGTTAATCTAAATGATGATATAAACAAAAGTCAATTTGATGAAATTGTGCAATTTGATTGGTTAATAAGTACTGTCTTATAGTATATATTAAGATTAAGATTACGATGAAGATTAAGATTTTTCAATTATTTTAACATATTAATATAGTTTTAAATTATTTACCGGTTAAAATTTACTAGTAATTTCTTTGTTAGAATTTTTTTTTTTGTTAGAATATATTGAGTTTAAAAACTTGTGAAAGTAACGTATAAAATTATAAGCTTTTTATGATCAAATTACTCTTTTAACACTTGTAAAAGTAATGTAAATAAGTTTAAGTTATTCTAACGATTATTCTCACACGTACGTACAATTCGTTTTTATCGAATTGAATGTATTAATAATTAACCTCTCCGTTCAAAACAAAAAAAGAAAAGAAAAAGAAATTAACTCTCTGATTTGCTGGCATAGGTCTTCGAATACGTGAGTTATAATTTTTTTTTTCTTCATCATTTTGTTTCTTAGTTCATCGTTTAACTATTTTAAACTTTAATATATCTATAACTATCCATTTCATACTAGATTATAATCCGCTCATTTAAAAAATAAAAGTAAAAATTGATTTACCCTAACTACGAGAAATGATTAATCCTCCTAATTTTCTTGGCCTAACACTTGTCACCATACAAATACTTTTGTTTTAATTCCTGCTTTACCCTTATTATTTTATAAAATAACTCTTAAATAAATTAATCAAAATGACCCTTTGTTTCCCCGATCACTTTTACACCTAAAATTACCTAACCTATTTTCTCATCTTCTCTGTCACTTTGAATTTTTATTTTTTATTTTGCACGCAGCCACCTTCTATCTGTCAATCTTTGGGGCCTCAAGACTAAAGTAAGTACATATATTCTTGTCTAACTATTTTATTGAATCCATCTACATATATTTGTATAATGAAATCCACTGCCATTCTATTCGTCAATCTTAGTTTTATGAATTCATATATTATTATTCTATTAATTGATTATCTTATTATATTAATTATTATTTAGCTAACGATGATGAACTTTCTTACAAAATATCATATATTGTTTCTGTAATACATGTGTAGCATGTGGGATTGGTTTACGGATGGGGTACCAAATATGGAACCTGTCGAACAAATTCTCAGTGTTGGTCCTATCAAACCAACTACGAATGTTGAACATTTAGATCAATTTCAATATATTGACGTCGAACAAATCCCTGCCAATACCAACCAAGACATTCTTGAAACCGAACCTTTTGATCAATTTCAGAATATTGATGTCGAAGATATCGACCGATTACATGCTAATACTAACCAAGAAATTCCCGAAGTTGAATCTTTTGATCAGTTTCAGAATATAGATGTCGAAGATATCACACGAATCCCTGCTAATACCAACCAAGACATTCCCGAAGTTGGTATGAAATTTGATTCAGAAGAGCAGCTTTCAGTTTTCTTTTACAAATATGCCTACAATACTGGATTTGGGGTTCGAAAAATCAGTACAAGAAAAGATGGTGATAAAAGGTACTACAAGCTTGCATGTTCGAGAGGAGGTGTACATGTGCCTAAGAATGAATCAAATACAAGGTTGTCGAGCAAAATAGATTGTAAGATGAAAATCAATGTGATTGTTAATGGTAATGGAGTCTGTACCATCTCTCGTGTATTTTTGGAGCATAATCATCCTTTTAAGTCCTAAAAAATCACGGTTTCAACGATGTCACAAAAAATTGGATTCATACTCTAAGAGAAGACTTGAGCTGAATAATGTTGTCGGGATACCATTAAACAAAAATTTTCACTCCTTAGTAATCGAAGCAGAAGGGTACGAGAATTTGCATTTTGGTGAAAAAGATTGCAGAAACTTTATTGCAAAAGTAAGACTACTGAGACTAGGGGTTGGGATGCTGAAGCACTTCATGATTATTTTGTTCGCATGCAAAGACGATGTCCAAGTTTTTATTATGTGATTGACATAGATGATGAAGGGCATTTGCGAAATGTGTTTTGGGCAGATGCACGATCTAGGGCAGCTTACAAGTCATTTGGGGATGTTGTGTCTTTTGATAGCACATACTTAACTAATAAGTATAGCATGCCTTTTGCTCCTTTTGTTGGAGTAAATCACCATGAGCATTCTATCTTATTTGGATGTGGTTTACTATCAGCGGAGGATAAAGAAACATATGAGTGGTTATTCAAGTCGTGGCTGGAATGTATGGATGGATCCCCACCGAAAGCAATAATAACTGACCAATGTAGATCAATGCAAGCAGCAGTAGCATGTGTTTTCCCCGAGTCACATCATCGTCTTTGCCTTTGGCATATTATGAAGAAGGTCCCTGAAAAATTAGGTGGCTTAAGGCAATACAAAGAAATCAAGAAAATCTTAAAAATTCATGTGTACGAGTCTATAGATGCTCAAGAATTTGAAGACGGCTTGTCAAAAATGATTAAAGATTACAATCTTGAAAATAATGAATGGTTATGCTCTTTGTATAATGACCAAAAGCGTTGGATGCCTATAAATGTAAAGAAGTGGTTTTGGGCTGGCATGTCTACAACTCAAAGAAGTGAAAGCATGAACGCCTTTTTTGATAGTTATGTTAATTCAAAAATGTCCTTGCGACAATTTGTGGAACAATGTCCTTTTTTGATGGTTATGATGCACTCGAATGTGATATCCAATGTTTTTGTCACTTGTTTGAGTTTCGTGGAATTGTTTGTAAGCATATGGTAAAAATTTTGATTGAGAAGGAAGTTCAAGAAATTCCTTCACGTTATATTTTGTCTCGATGGAGAAAAGATGTGAAACATAATCACTATTTTGTGAGAAATTGTTATGAAGATTTTAAGAGTGGGGAGCAAGTTAAGAGATTTGATCGCTTATGTGCCAACTTTAACGAACTTGCACATATTGCGAACTCTCAAGATAAATATAACTTACCTGATGACATGTATAAACATAGCATGGGAAAAGCTAAATGATGATTCAAGTTGGGTTGTTGATAGCAATGTAACTTTGATATCCGAAGATGTTCATCATGTGTCAAGCTCAACTAAAAAGTTGTTAGAGCCCGCTCAAGTGCGTGGTAAAGGTCGCCCGCCATCAAAAAGGAAGCAATCCACATTAGAGAAAAATGTGAAGAAAAGAAGAAAGAAAAATGTATTATTACATCCTTACATTCTTGTTATATTACAATTTTATTTGTTTGATATTACATGATTTTATCTAATGCAGGTATCTGATAGGAATGAAGACACAAATGGTAAATATGCAAAAACCAGTGTTGATGGTAGCTCGTGTATGGCAAATTACAGTTTTGATCTTAATAAGTGAGCAAAAAAAGGTGAGCTATCTGATTTAAAACTAGTAGTTTTCTAGTACTTCATGGTTGTTGATATGCCTTTTATGGATGCATAATAACTTTTAATATCTTGCTGCAGATTGTTCATTTTGGCAAGAGGTCGATCTATAGATTTTGGCATTAAAAAATTCATCATGGATATTCATGCGTTGTTATAGTTAAATTGTGAACTATAGATATGGCTTTTTTGGTTTATGCATAAAATGAGTGTCTATACTCATTTAGATGGTGTCATGGTGGTGTAACAGTTTGACTTAATTATATTACATGGTTTTTTTTGTGTGGAGCTATCTTTTGGTTTCAAATTTGAACAGAATGAATAATTATATCTCAACTTGTATGTGTCAATTTTTGGTTGTTGGTAGATGATGGATTTGATATTTTGTCAAATTTGGCCTTTTTGTTATTGTGGGTCATAGATAGAAGTATAGAACTTACTTGCAGTAGAAAGTAAAATAAGGAAGTCAATTTTTGGCTTTTTAGTTATTATGGACTTATGGGTCAGGGTGACTTGCTTGGAAATAAGAGGACTTTTCTTTCAATTTTTGTCCAGGAAGTAAGAAGACTTTTCTTTCAACCTTGTTATTAAAATCTTTATGTTGTATTTTTTGTTATGGGTATATGCATTCATTAGCTAGGTACAGTCGGAAGGCTCTTAGAACATTTTTTTTAGATCAATAATAATAATATTAGATTAATTATTAAGGGTAAAACTGAGAAAATAGAAAAACACTCTAAGCTGTAATTGTTAATTCAAGGGAACTAAATGCAAGAATTGACAAGTGTTAGGCCAAGAAAATTAGGAGGATGATTAGGTTAATCCTCTTAGGAGGATTAATCATTTCTCTTTGAAATATTATTGATATAAAACCTGGATCTTACATGAAGTGTACAAAACTTACACTAGGGATTCTACAACATGATTAGCTTAATATAAATGCTAGAAAATCTCCATCTGTTAGTGAATGCATATGTGACTCCCAATAAGCATGTTTCTATAATTTATACTCCGAGTATTTAATTTCCTGAGAATACACTAAAATACGTCAACATAAAGTTGGTGAGTTCATAGGTTTTCGATAAACATTTATGTAGACCACAAGACCATTGTTTACCACAGTGTCATAAGTAGTTTAAAAACACTTAAAAGAGTTTTGTCATTGCCCTGTGTATAATTGTTATGATGTTTCCAAGATTTCAATCCTTAAAAGATTATACATAGGCAATATGTAAAAAAGTTTGTCTTGTGTCCATAAAATAGTATAAATGGTTTGTAAAAGAGTATATCACAACATGTTTCTCAAGAAAAATCGAGCACATGATTCCCTTTAGAGATTTCCGTGGACCACACAGTTTCACTGATCATGTAACACATAGTTTAGTAGTAGTTTTGTATGTTATGCCTTGAGTGCCGATGTCTTAACCGTTGTTACCCCTTCAGTGGTGTTTCGCTCAAAACATCATTGTTTCAAATATTATATGCCCGTTTAACCCAGCTAGCATGACTAGCCTGGACAGGGGTGTCAACCCGATAGTACCATCCATAATATTCTCTCGTTTGTTTCATGGCTCAAGTTAACAAGGGGATTTCATGACCGATCGTGTACATAGACATACACAAACTATCTGTCACTTGTGTCCAATATAAGAGTAACCCAAATAGTTCAACAGATAATTCATGCAGCTCGTAGTTTAGAATATATGCTATATCATAATAGAGTAATAAAACATGTGTTTATAATGAAACACAAATAGTTTTGTAAAATAACCAAACATGTATTCTCATCCCAAAATAGTTCAAAAGAGTTTAAAGCGGGACTATAAACTCACCTTGGTAATTGATACGAGAGAGGGTCGAGTAAGAAAAGGTAGTCCAAACTAACGGTGTCACAATAAGATTAACTCCATATTTTTAACCCTTAAGCTTTAGTCGCGTTATATATATAATGACCCAAAAGAAAGCAACCAAGCTCCTAGTATTTAATTAAGGACCTAAAACTCTTGTGTCTTCAAGGCTCCAAATCGTGAATGTGAGGAATTTCAAGAAAGCCAAACCAACCATGTATCTCTTAATATTCTTGAGCTATGAGAGTTTTTTAACACCACAACTTAATTATATATCCAAGAAAACAAACTCGAAACACACCCGTGAAGATCTGAAAAGGGACTTGAAACGAACTAGAAGTTAACCCTTCAATTGTTTGACGACCAGTAGCAAGACAGCCCCACAAAAAGCAGCGAAGAACCACAACAAGACCACCCTTTCGATCTTCATGTAACCACACGTATCATCACCATGAGAAACCATCCTTTATAAGAACATCCCTCGCACACTTGGAAACCCGACAACTTTTTAGAGCTCTTAAAACGTTGTGTTTGTAAGTTAGTAAGGTTGATATAAGAGGGTTGTTTTGTGGTTGTTTAATGAAGGTGGTGAATGGTGCTATTCTAGTTCTCTCAACCGTGAGAGATAAGAGAGAAAGATTGCTATATGGAAGGAGGAAGAGAATTATCTTGGTGCGAGTTGAAATGAACATTTGAAGATTCTAGTTATTGGCATCGATTTCTTGGTCTCCAAGTTCATTTGGCTGGCTTAGTGTGTTCATAACGATAAACACGTGGACAGGCCGTTTCTTGGTCCCTAAGTTGTGGGAGATGAAGTTACGTACACTTGGATAGAAAAATCTAAATTCCAAATAATAAAGTGACCTAGGGGACACTACTAAAATCCATTTAGTTTGTTATTATAAGTAGGGGATGATAGAATTAACGTGCAAACGAATAAATCGAGCTGGATAATAAGCAGAACCTTGATTTCCGTTGGTCTTTTTCGTGCAGGATAAAGACCAGTCTCGTCTTCATCAACCTGCTTTTGTAAATGTGACATAATTAGTACTCATATATATCAACCTGCGCGCTGCTGTGAAATTATGTTGATTGTTAAGATTATACTATCTACCAATAAACTAAAACAGGAGTGAGGCATCTTTTGATCGACACGTGGCACGTTTTATAAGCGACATGTGTCTGTTTAAATCTTTATTTATATATTTTTAAGATTTTAGATTTCATATACAACCAAAACTTTTAATTATTTAATTGATATATAGATATAGATTCCTAATATAATCATGACTAACAGGAGTGAGACATCTTTTGATCGACACGTGGTGCGTTTTCTAAGCGACACGTGTCTGTTTAAATCTTTATTTATATATTTTTAAGATTTTAGATTTCATATACAACCAAAACTTTTAATTATTTAATTGATATATAGATATAGATTCCTAATATAATTATGACTCTTATATTAAAAATTATATTTATTCATTATTACTATAAATATCTATTTTCTTTTTAGACTTAGAATTAAACTCAAACTCTATTTAGTTATAACTATATTTAATTGATCGTTTTCTCATTAATAAAATTATCTTTTTTTTCCTTCTTAATTCGTCATCTCCTATCAATTATATTACTTATAATAAGTTATTAGCATGAATACTTCAAAAATTGAAGTTTATGATCCAAAATTACAAGACTATTTGTCGTCATCCACTATGTTTACAAGTTTCGAGTTTGATGTGATTATAAAAATTTAAATGTAAATCCAAAAGTTTAACTAAACATATATTATATTTATCAATACGATTTATTATAACTTAATTTCGATCAACGGTTTAAATTAACCATAATTTATTTTGTACTAACGAATCATGTACGAGATATATTCATAATTCTTTATGACACAATCTATATAACTACCGTATATCGTACGTGTATTAAGACTAGTTTTGTGATATATGTGATATATATAGTATATTCGGTTTTATATGTAAAGGGAGCGTCCCCACCAATTACAGAGTCAACTGACATCCCGAAATTTTCTTTTATGTCAGTCTTACTAAAATTAATTTGCTCTTTCACTAATTTTGTAAGTGGAGTAACTTTTGATGACTTTTAATATATCCGTAGCTAATCATATGTAATCATAACAATATTTGTGAACATGTAATCAAGTCGATCACATGTAATCATAACAATATTCGTGCACATGTAATCAAGAATCTAAATCTCCACATAATTGTATAACGGATGATAATCCATATCTCCACACAATTATAAACTTCAAAATTACACAATCAAAAAAATAATTTTCACATTAAGAATAATTATCGGTTGGGCTTGATTTGAAAAGTTTTTAAATATTCTCACAAAAAAGAGTTCTTAAAATAATCTTTCATTATATATATATATATATTCAAAAGATATTTGTACGTACGGTTCCTTTTTCTAATTTTCCCATTATGCCCTTTTTCAATAAAATTTGCAAAAATATAACATGAAAGATTAGTATAAAAAAAAGGAAAATTGCTTGTCTGTTTGCTACGTCTAACCAAAACAAAAACGTTTTTGGGACAAATGGACAAATAAAAGACCATAAAGTGCAAAATAACCTAAAGACATTATTGACGACACATATGTTCCTTGATTTAAAAAGACTTTAGGAAATCTAATATGTAATATACATAGCAATGAATGACTAGACTTTTACACCTCCAGGCTCCAGCAAGTATAGAGGTTGTCCACCTTGTTTAAATGGGCAAGAACAATTTGCAAAAAGTTGGGCCACACTGTCGAGTGAAGTTGTACCGTTGTTTAAATGGGCAAGAACAATTTGCAAAAAGTATTGTTGAGAATGGATGAGAATGGAAAAAAAAAAATTTTTTGAAGATGTTATATGTAATAAATGTATTATTATTATTTAAAATTTTATTTTTTATATATATTCATTCTCTGTAGGTACCAAACAACAGAATTTATTCTCTCTCACTATTTTCATTCTCTATTACATTTCCATTCTCTATGATTCTCTCTTACCAAACACCCTGAGTGTTACTAAGTTGTTATTGACATAACATAAATTGTTCCAAAAACATGAAAACATAATGGAGTGCATGTATGCTCCTTTCGACATTGGTACATGTAAAATTGTACCGCTGTTTTTCATGCAAACATGAAGTGTTTCAACTGTTAACTTGAATGTGACATCCTGCAGCATTTGGAACACAACACCTTACAAGAGGTTAACTGCAACGGGTGTAATACACAATGTGTTAAAAAGAAGCTACCCACTACACCGTTTCTTTTATCGCGTGCCCATATTAATGCTTCTTCAAGCGTTCCTCCTATAGCCGACATTTGCATCATTGGCCCGGTATACTTGCTCATGTTGACACCCCTATAATCCAAATCCATTAAGGCCGATAAGAAACCAACTACTCTATTGTATCCATACAAACATAGGCTGATAAAAAACCGTTATTAAATCGTCACATGACACGAGTAACATTCTATAATTATTAAAGTAAAATAATCAAATAAATATCTAGTGTTGTAATATAGTATTGCCATTTTAAAAAGCTAAATAAATATGAAATATATAGCTTAAGCCTGTGTTCTCAAGTTTATATGTAAAGGAAGGGGAAAGAAGAGAAGAGAGATGAATGGAAGAGAATGAGTGCATTTTCCTTCCTTCCAAATCATCCCAAAAGTGGGAAGAAAATATCTTATACAAATTCTATAGAATTCCCCTTCTAAATCCTTTCCCTTCAAAACAAAACTCAAGAACATACCCTAAATAAATAATAAAAAAATACATACAAAATTTTGACTAAATGAATTCATTTAAGTTCCCCTTCAAAATTCCCCTCTCAATTTCCCCTCCCAAATTTCGTATACAGCTGGCCTCCAATATTCCAATTCCCCTCCAAATAATTTCACTTCCCCACCCATTTACATTTCCCAAAAAAATAATATGTGGTATATGATATTGAAAATATCTTCAATCTAAATAGTTCCATATTTTTCTAGCCCAAATTGAGAGTGTGAGTTCACCCACCAGCAACGAGACTATCATCAAGATCCATAGTTTAGTCGTGACATCATCATCCTCTTACATTACGGTTGTTCATCCTTAGGTAATAATGTTCTATTATTGATTTGTTTGTTTTATTATTCATATTTCCAACTGTAGAATTTTATCAATATTATTCAAGGTATAGAAGCTAGGCGATGAAAGTACTTCAAAAATATTTTAGTTTTCATTTTTTCAATTAATAATTAGGATCTCAAATTCTCAATATATTTTTACTTCTTTGACATACAATTACTGTAGAAACTCAAAATAAAAGATGAGTGTTTTTAACGGGTTACTAAACTTGTCATGTTATTGTATCTAGTTTTATTGACACACATGTTTTGTTTGTTGTTGTTATATTCTTATTTTTTGTGTATTAATTTTTATTTTCTTGTCAATAGTTATCGAGTATGTCGACGGGTAATGATAGAGAATGGATGTACAAAAGGAAAAATTATGATAGATTGATTAATAATGAATGTATTAGAAAAGTAGACATAGAAATCTTAGATGTAGTCTTTAGTAATGAAGCAATTGTTAAAAGAAAAACCACAGATCAAACAATAATACTATAGATTAGGTGTCCATGTTGATTCAGAAGAGGATAATGATGTTGATCTTGTATTATCCGATCATTAGTCATATTAAGAATATGTATTTAACAAATAATAATGTAGTATCTTATGCTTTCTGGTTAATCATGTCTCCTAGTTCCTTGTTGATTCACAATATATTGGCACTATATGCTGATGTAGTATGGATTTAATTATAATCTTGACTCGTGAGTAGTATATAGTTGTAGTGTTTATTTAGTATATTTTGCTTCTTTATTTATTGTACATCAACAACTTGTTATCTCATTTTCTTTAGCTGTAGAAATTATGGCTCGTGGAGGCAACAATGGTGGCAAAAGAAGGAGAGTCACTGGTAGCCGAGAGCTAAGTAGTGCAAGAGAAATTGAAGTGCCCTTGAATTCACCTAGCACTAATGAGTCTCACAATGAGGTTCCACTAACTAATGATGTAGGGGGGTCAGACTTATCACAACAAACACCGACTCTTTCAGCACACAAACCATACATTTTCCCTTATAAAAACAAGTGTGTTCATGTTTTCAACTTATTTTTGAACTGATAAAGTATAGTTAATTTTAATTATATATCTTTGTTCATTGTGAAGGTTTACAGATCTAAAGGTGGGAAAAGTTATCATTTTTTATTTCAAGAGCATGTTTAGTGGGCCTTGGCCAAGATGGACCGATGTTCCTAAAGGGCACCGTAAGTTGGTGTTTGAGTCATTCCAGGTTGTTACTTAATTATTAAACTTGATAAAATCGACAATGTTATATATGTATATATTGCAATTTAGCGAACATATCAATGGGATTCAAGTTTAGACGTTATTGTTGAAAAAAATTGGGAGCATATCATCAAGAAGAGATACTCGGATATCATGTCCACAGTTCAAGATCATGCTGTTAAAATGGCGAGAAAAGTGGGTGTGAATGTTTGAGATTTGATTGATGTTAAGCCTTTTTATCCGGAGTGGATTGATGAAAATTTTTTGCAAAAATGATTGACGATGTATGGAATACAAGTGAGTGGAAACATATCTCAAAATCATGAAAAGACAATAGAGCCACACCAATAGAGGGGCAGATGTCTAGAAATTCAGGTGGATCACTTAGCTTCGATCATCATCAATTATGAATGGTAAATATACTTTCTGTTTAAGGTTCTTGTTATTTTTGTATTTGCCCATTACTAATTTTCCTTCTTATTCACATCTTTTAATTGTGAGTTTTTTAGGAGAAGGAAAAAGGTGGCCCAGTTCCCGAGATAGATGTTTGCAAAGAGACCTACACTAAGACACTCAAGGCATCAGAGAAGGCTGCAGGTGCACCTACTCAGTATACTACCATGTAGTCTGGGATGGGATGGTGCTGGTTAGTTTATTCTTAAGCATGTTTTGTATATGTCAGGCTTATGGTTTTATCAAATAATAATCAGTATTTATGGTTATACATAGGAAAAATACTTAGAACTTGCAACAGAGAGGTTTGGGTCAGAGCGTGAAAGTCATCCAAAACGTATCGATAGAGAGTTATGGGAGCAGGCTAGTGGAGGGATGAAGAAAGGGACATTGTTTGGAATATCCAATGACAAGAGGACATTGACAACCGTCATGGGTTGCTGGACTTTCTGGTCCAAACATGGGTGGGACATCTAATGAGGTTAGCTTATTCTTATTAGCTCACAATTCTCTTTTATTTGTAGTTACTAGTGAAAGTCAATAACAGTTCAGTTCTTGGTCAATGATTTGTTCTGGCCAATGGATAACTGAAAACCTGAGAGGCCTCAATAACTGAATGTTACGTTATATGTTTCTAAATGTTTATATTTGGATTTGTTTTAACAAGTACCACATTCTTAGAATGTCTTTAGATTTGGATTTGGTTTATTACATGTTTGTAAATCTACAATTTGCTGTTATACACTTGAAATGTTATGAACTTGTTTGACGAGGTCATGAGGAGTAGAATTGTAGTTTCAGTCCTTTATTGCATCGGAAAACTATCCTAGGTGAGAACTAACACATCCTATAGCTATGCTGATTTTATCTGAATAATATAATTGTTCGGTCATGTATTTCAATCATATAAGTCAACATAAAAGGGTTATTGTTTGCTGGTAATTGCAGTAATTATACCCCATATTGGCTTGTTACTCATGTGTAGTTAATTTTCTAGGTACAAAGCATGAAACAACAACTTGAAGAACATGAAAAAAAAGCTGAAGTGTTTAGGAAAGAAGTTGAAGAGCTTAGGAAAGAAGCTGAAGAGCGTGCAACACAAATGACTCGATTACAAGAACAAGAATGACAACCCCGTTTAGAAGTTAAAGAAATGAGCGGACAATTGGCTAAGTTAACTGTTTGTACACCAAATCGCATTAGGGTTACAAAAAGGGGTTTTTAGGGGGTTCGAACTGTTTGTTGGCGATTCCCTTATGGTAGAGAGTAAGCCTCTTTACGCCAATTGAATAAGGTTTGCGATGTAGCCGATTAAGATCGTGTTGTTGTGTTATTTTTTGAGTTTATGTGTGAATGAAAATAAGCAGATGAGTCCCCCTCTTGCGAACTCTTTTGAGTCGCTTTTATAGGAGGATCGGGAGAGAGAAACTTGTCGATTGGTTTCTTCCGTGATTTTTAGGGATAGATTTAACTTCCCAAATTAATTGGAACTGATCGTCCGCATTTTAGGGAAGACGAGATTTAGGCAATCTCTTCTTTATTCAAATATTATTTCTAGTTGGGCGCCTTCCCCACGCAGGTTCCTTCATAACGCTGTGGGTTAGCACTTGTCCGTTTGGTAGGTCTTTCGCAGCGTAATATGGATACACCATCAAGCCCCCCAGTCCAAGGGGATGGTTTTTGCCAAATAGACATTCCCTTGAACTATATTCGAAACGTACTGCATTATGAAAGGACATGTTGCAGTTAATGGGAACCAAAAAGTCACTGCACGTATCCCTAGGTGTGTGATCGACGGTTGGGACTTTTACTCTTCTGTGCTAAAACAATTTGCTGCGCAGGAATATTTATTGTTTCAATTGAACTTCTGCCTTCAGTCTTTTCGCTACTCCCTCCCCATAGGTCACTATTTCCGCTTTTTCTTTCACATACCCCCATCTCGTTTTATTTTCTTCAAAAATCTCCGTCTTTTGTTTTTCTCGCCAAATTCTAGAGCCATGTCAAAAAGAAAGGTTACCGACATCGATGATGACTCTTTCTCGAACAAAGGGAAGGGTCTTGCTGCGTTTCCTCCCATCTCCTTTTCTGGTGATTCTTCTCGAAAATTCATGGAGGAGGAGCTCTTATTTGATAACATGAGTGAACGAAAAAATCTCTTGGTCTGTGGTATGTGTTGAGAATATGAGTATTCTCAGGATATGTTGAAGGAGTCCCAGCTTGTCATCACTAGTTTATTTGACCGGGTTGCCTACTTGGAGAAGCGCTTATCTGAGCAAGATGTGGAGATGAAGGTGTTGCGTGCGGGTTTGAAGAGGCGTCATGATGAGCTTTTGGAAAAGGATCTGGACAATGTTGAACTTCGCCGGGAGGTAAAAGTGTTTGTGAAAGAAGTAATTCCCCATATTTGTGAAACTCTTGCTTTAGGGCCAGAGGCTGTTGCTTTAGTTGATGCCGTCATGAATGCTTCAAAGAAGAAAGGGATGGCTTTTATTCAGCATTCCGATCAGTCTCCTGAATATCTCCAGGCTAAACAGGTGTTCGACGAAGCCATCTCAAAGCTGGCGAATTACCAGAGTAACTATGTTCATGATCTCACCCACCTGCACAATACTGGGGCGCACAGTTTCCTAGTCATGAAACCCCGGTTTGGTTAACTGTAGTGAATATTTTTTAGACTTATTTTGGTATGTACCTTTTAATCCATTTTGATATCAAACTATGGTACCCATATGCATGATTAACAGACGGTTTAGTTTCTTATTTTGCTTATGATATGTTTTTATATGACCATATTCTGTGTGCTTATCATTTTATAGCAAATTTTGCCATTATTAGCTTGAGGATTAATTTTTAGAAGTATTTAAAACTTGCTTCTCTTACGTGATTACGTGTATAAGGTTAGCTTATTCAGACGTCCCTGTTAGCTTGTTCCCTTTTTACGAGGGTAGCGACCCCCCCAAGGCGAATATCACCTTGACGCTTTTGCCCCAGCCGTACGGGACTTTCTGCGGTTTTTCTGATATATATGGCCATTTTATATATATTTTGTTTGCACTTTCCCGTAAGGTTTTGATGCTTGAATGAGGCACTTGGCCAAATGTACGCATGAGCAGAATTACTTGCAGGCATTTTTATTTAGTACTACGTATATTTTAAAAGGGAAAGGAATTCTAACAGTAGAATTTCCGCAAATTTGAGCCATTCCATGTTCTGTCAACCGGAGCTCCTTCGGGTGTTTCCAGTTCGTATGTTCCTTTTCCACATGCTCTCCTTACCCTGTATGGACCCTCCCAAGTAGGTCCCATTTTTCCAGTGTATTCTTTTTCGCTTGTGCTATTCAACCGCAACACGTAGTCACCAACTTTGAATGTTGTTGGGTTTACCCTTTTGTTGTAATACCCTTCAATCTTCTTTTTAAACGCGGGTTCTCTGATGGCGGCGATTTCTCGTCGTTCTTCCAGCAAATCCAGGTCTATCCTTAGTTTGTCTTCGTTCCCTTCGGTGTTAATCATCCTGTGGGTAGAGACTTGGAATTCTGCTGGGACGACAGCCTCCGTTCCGAATGCTAGACTGAAAGGGGTTTCTCCATTGCTTCGTTTTGGCGTTGTCCTGTTGGCCCATAAGACTAGTGGTAGGTTATCTATCCATCCCTTGTGGTTTCGCCCTAAGCGCTTCTCCATTCCCTTAATTATTTCCCTGTTGGTTACCTCCACCTGCCCGTTCCCTTGGGGATGGTAAACGGATGTGAAGGATTGTTGAATTTGCAATTGCTTGCAGAATTCTGGGAAAACACCTTTGGCAACTTGTGGGCCATTATCTGAGACAATTGTATGAGGTATTCCAAATGTGTAGATGATGTGTTCCCATACAAACTTCTTCATTTGGTCTCCGTTTGTCGTGGCCAGCGGCTTTGCCTCTACCCACTTAGTGAAGTAATCGATGGCGACAACCAAGAATTTTTTCTTGTTTTGGGCTTCAGGAAGAGGTCCCACAGTGTCGATGCCCCATTTTATGAAGGGCCATGCCGACGTGACGGAGGTCATATCATTCTTAGGTTGTCTCGGGACGTTGCCACGTATCTGGCATGACTCGCAATTCTTCAATAATGCTGTGGAGTCCTGATGCATTGTCGGCCAAAAATACCTTAGCCTCATAGCCTTCGTTGCGACGGATCTCGCTCCTGCATGTACTCCGCAGATTCCTTCATGTATTTCTCGGATGATCATTTCTGCTTGGTTTGGACCTATGCATCGGAGCCATGGCGTGACGAAGCCTTTTTTGTACAGTTTTTATCTTAGATCTTATATTGCGGGCTTTTACCCTTATCTTTCGGGCTTCGTCCTTGTCTGCGGGGAGTATTCCGCTTATTAGGTACTCGTAAATGGGGGTCATCCAATTTTTGCCCTCTTCCTCCACAAGGTCAGAGACTTGTTTTTCTTCGATCGATCTTTCCTTGAGGACTTCTACCAGTACTTGTTTCCCTAGGTGTCCGAATGTGAGTGAAGCTAGCTTGCTCAAGGCGTCTGCTTTTTTGTTTTGGTTCCTTCGAATGTGCTCTATTTCAAAGTGACTGAAACATTCCATCAGTTCCTGCACCTTTTGTAGGTATAGTTTTGTAGTATTCTGCTTGGCTTCGTAGTCCCCTTTAACTTGGTTTGCGACCAATTGGGAATTGACATATACCTGTAGGTTGCGGATCTTCATATCTCTGGCGATCCGAAGTCCTGCTAGCAATGCCTCGTACTTAGCTTCGTTATTTGTTACTCCAAACTCAAATCTCAGAGCATAGGTAAATTCTTTGCCTTCGGGACTGACTAGCATCAAACTGGCTCCACAGCCATCGGAGCTTGCGGCTCCATCGGTGTACAATTTCCATACATCATTTTCGACGTTCCCCAATACTTCGAGTGACACATAGTGTGTCATCGAGTTTTCGCCCTCGTGGACTTCGCTAATGAAGTCAGCCAACACTTGCCCTTTAATTGCATTCCTGGCCATGAACTCAATGTCGTGCTCCCCCAATTCGATGGCCCACTTGGCCACACGTCCCGACTTCTCTGGCTTAAGCAATATCTGCCTTATTGGCTTATTAGATAATACGACGATGGGATGCGCCTGAAAGTACCTTCGCAACCTGCGTGCTACGTGGACAAGGGCCAAGGTCAGTTTTTCTAACTCGGGATAGTTGGCTTCTGCGCCTTGCAGGACTTTGCTCAAAAAGTAAATGGGTATCTGTTGTTTATCCCTTTCTGCCACAAGCACAGCGCTGACGCATTCAATTGAGGCGGCCAGATACACGTAGAGTATTTCTTTTGGCTTTGGGGCTGTTAGCATTGGCAGGTCCGCAATATATTTTCTCATCTGCTCCAGAGCTCTTCCCGCCTCCTCTGTCCATGTGAAGTCCTTATTCTTAAGACATCCTTTCAACACTTTAAAAAAAGGTAATTGCTTGTGGCTCCGCGTGATAGGAAGCGGCTAAGGGCGGCAAGTTTGCCATTCAGGCTTTGGGCTTCTTTGATTGTCCTTGGTGCCGAAATTTGCTTTAACTTATTTATCTTGGAGGGATTTGCGTGGATGCCTTTGTTACTTACATAATACCCTAAAAATTTGCCTTCTTCCACTCCAAACGAACACTTTTTGGGGTTGAGTTTCATGTTGATTTTCCTGAGGTTCCCGAAGGTTTCCAGGATATCTTCGATGAGTCTCTCTTCGTCCCTACTTTTGATAACCATGTTGTCGACGTATGCTTCTAGATTCCTTCCTATCTGTGTAGCGAAAGCCTTGTCGACTAATCTTTGGTACGTAGCTCCTGCGTTCTTAAGGCCGAAGGGCATCTTTCGATAACAATAGGTTCCCTTACTGGTGTAGAAGGCTGTCTTGTCTTCATCTTCCTCCGCCAACTATATCTGGTGGTATCCTTTGTATGCATCCAAAAAACACTTTAGCTTATGCTCTGCTAGCGATTCTACTTTCCAATCAATCTCCGGGAGGAGGTAACAGTCTTTTGGGCATGCCTTATTGATATTTGTAAAGTCAACGCACATCCTTCACCCTCCATTTCCTTTCTTGACCATTATTGGGTTAGCGATCCAAATAGGGTACACTGACTCCCTTATTATCCATGCTTTGAGTAGTTCGTCCACCTCCTACCTGGCTGCCTCATCTCTTTCAGCGGAAAGGCTGCGTTTCTTCTGGTGAACACGCTCTATATGCTTGTGCTCCTTCAGACGATGCTCCGTGACGAATGGTTTTTCTTCCAATGTTAGGGTTCTTGGAACCCCCGTCATATCTGAATAGTCCCATGCAAAGACATCTACATTGGCCTGTAACAGTTTTTTAAGTTTGTGCTTGCACCCTTCTGAAAGTTGGTTACCTATGGAGATCGTTTGTTCGGGAAAGTTTGGGTTAATCACCAACTTTGTTGCGTCCTCTTCTTCCTGCGTTTTCATGGGGGTAGGTGGGACGTCGTCATCTACCCTTTTCACATCATTGATCTGTTTTATTGGCTCATAAGAGGAGTGAATCGATCCTATCCTTGTTTCAGATTGGAATTTAATGACCCTATGGATGACAGAGGGGACCATTTTCATCCTTTGCATCGCGGGTCTTCCCAAAATTATATTGTAGGGGGATGGAGATCGTACTATCGAGAGATCCAGCGTCTCTGTTCGCTCGTGTATCCCATCTGTGATGGTCACGTCTAGGTCAACTTCTCCCAATGGCCATGCATGTTTCCCGGAAAAACCTACCAATGGTTCCTGGGAATCCGTCCTTCGGGCTCGTATGGATTCTGGCATTTTGAGGAAGCAGTGTTCGAAGATAACGTCACATTCACTCCCCCCGTCCAGATACACCCTCCGGACGTCAACATTAAATACAGTGGCTTGGATGATGAGCGGATCGCTCGAAGGTTTGTTTTTTCCTAATAACAGGAAATAAAAACCTTCCGACGTCGTTTTGGCCACAGTCAGGTCGCTGATTCTTGCTTGTTGAATGGCCAGAGCAGACGTTCTTCCTCTCGTCATCCTGTCTTTTTTCTTTACCATTTTCACAGCGTAAGATGCACAGAACGGTATATTAGTGGGTTTTTCTAGTTCAATAGAGCGGTCCCACGGATGGCGCCAATGTTTGTACACCAAATCGCATTAGGGTTAAAAAAGGGGTTTTTAGGGGGTTCGAACTATTTGTTGGCGATTCCCTTATGGTAGAGAGTAAGCCTCTTTACGCCAATTGAATAGAGTTTGCGATGTAGCCGATCAAGATCGTGTTGTTGTGTTGTTTTTTGAGTTTATGTGTGAATGAAAATAAGCAGATGAGTCCCCCTCTTGCGAACTCTTTTGAGTCGCCTTTATAGGAGGATCGGGAGAGAGAAACTTGTCAATTGGTTTCTTCCGTGATTTTTAGGGATAGATTTAACTTCCCAAATTAATTGGAACTGATCGTCCGCATTTTAGGGAAGAAGAGATTTAGGCAATCTCTTCTTTATTCAAATATTATTTTCAGTTGGGCGTCTTCCCCACGCAGGTTCCTTCGTAACGCTGTGGGTTAGCACTTGTCCGTTTGGTAGGTCTTTCGCAGCGTAATATGGATACACCATCATTAACCAAAATCCTCAATGAAAAGTTTCCACCATCTGCCTAGCTTTTATCTCGACTATATATGAATATGAAATATATTATGCTATCTAGCTGGCAACATTTTTGATATGTTGATGTTAGTAATCATCAAATGTGGATGGCACCTTTCTTTTGTACATTTCTCTTTTGTATCACTTCTTTTGTGAATTCTCTAGTTCTTTAACTTTATGTTATTAAATTATGAAAGTTTGACTACGAGATCAGCCTAGTATTATTTGATAGATAATTTGCCAACATAGTAGGCCTTTCTAATCTAATTAGTAAATTTATCATAAATATTTTTCGACAGATTTTCCGAGGGGTATATTTATATATAAAGAAATTGATAATATATTATTTTCAGTAATTTGCGACAAAATTGGTTCAAAAAGTCCATTAGAAAATCCGTCGCTAATGTTTTGATTTCCGACAGACTCATTGCACTTGCAGGCAGACTTCCGACTAGTTTTCCAACGAAATGATCTGTCGGAAGGTTATTCTGACCGTCGGAAAATCTGTCAAAAACAGTTTTGTGACAAGGGTTTTTCCGACAGAAAATTTCTGTCGCAATTACGTAGTAAATGGCGATTTCCGACGGATTTCTGACAGATTTTTCTGTCGGAAAATGAGTCATTTTCTAGTAGTGTGCAAATATAAAAAAGTAACACGCAAACTTGCAATTACAAAGAACCTGTTATGTTGACTGTCATGTTGGACAGTTGGAGGCCCTGGCACTTGGTGCAGTGGCTCTCAGTTAGCAATTTCATAGTTGATGAAAATTGCACACAATTTTCTAAGGATTTATCTTTCTACAATTTCTAGATTCTACCACAAACCGCACCTGGAAGAATTAGGTCGATGTTTTACTCAAAGTTAAATATTTCTAAAATCTAAAGATTCATGCATAGTACTAATATACCTCAACGGGTAGCTGTTGATACTTGATGTCTCCAAAAGTGAAGTAGAAGGTCACTCACACTCCACTTGTTCTTTTACTTGTCTATCCTGCACACAAACTCAATCAACAATTCAACATCCAAAAAGAGTTCCTTGAATCATATACTTAAAATGTTCATGAACGTCGTACAAATCAAACCTGATAAAGAGGTTTGTGTGAAGATTGCTGACGTCATAGATCCGTATCAAAAAACCATTATTGAAATATGAAACATGAGAGTTTAAGATGTAAGTGGCCCACAACTCAACTATCCCACAAATGCAAATGCACAACAAAGTACCATGCCGTTTTTTTTTTTTTTACAAACTACCATATTAATCCTCGGGATCAGTATCACTCAGGGGACTTCCGTATCTTGACTATACATACAGCAGAAATAAGCAGGAATTGATACTAGCAGCATCGGCAAATCTCTTCCAGGCCGAACAATCTCTGTTCTCTGTCGTTAAAAGAGATCATCCATTCATTTCATAGATAAATGAACGATCTGCCAAAATCCTAGTAGCTTTCAGGTTTCAAACAAGTATGATGTTAATAATCCTGTTAAAGTTTTACCCAAGTTCATATTGAGCACCAATAAACTCCCTGTTTTAGAAGGGATAAATTGTAAGATTGGGATCCATTTAAATTCTAACCGAACGGTCATAAAGGTAAAATCTGATATATGCCACTCATAAACCACAAAATATCATACATGCCCAAAATACAAGCTTTCAATGCATCATGTGCAGAAGTCTTATAGCATGTTCTGGGTATATATGATATTTTGGGGTTTACGGATGGCATATATGAAATTGTCCCAGTCAAAATTACTAGCTCTACACTCACCATAATATAGACTATTAACAAGCTTTAAATGATAGTATCAGCCACAACAAAGGGCAAACACCCAGTTCAGACTAACAAAAACAGTGGCCATAAACCCACCCCAAATCAAATTTACAAGAGTTTACTATTCGAGCGCCCAACCTCACGTCTTCATCCATGCCCACCCAACTACCATCTAAAACCCTGCGATAATTAAAATGTACATCAACTGAGCAATTAATTCTTAAGTTAAAACTAACCCAAGTGGCCAAGTTTACGTTTCCGGGTCATGTTTCTGGTTCTAAAAATGTCTATTATGTATTTTGTGATTGCTGGAAAGGTACTAAAGCAGTCAGAATGGTATAAAACTTATCACAATCAGAGGAAGCAGATCGAAAGAACGGAACACTGTTGTAGCAGCTCAATCACAAAAACAGGGGCAATCTTAGAAATTTTTATCCAACACTATAACCAGTTTCAGCTTTCTAGTTATAAAAGTCATTTTTCAGCGTAAATAAATGAATATATCCGTACAAAAGTACACTCTGAAAATAAATGAATATATCCGAACAAAAGAAGCACTTACAGAAGAGAGTCTCTTGCTTATCCTGCAATTCTCGTATGTTTGTGAGAGTTACACATTAGACATTAGTCACATTACTATAAAACTAAATTCAACAAACCAAGTAATTTTGACGATGTTTACTCACACAGTTTTTTTGCAGTCGTGACAACTGGAAACCAACATAAGAAAAAGGTTTCACGGATAAGCTTTTTACTATGTATGTTACGTATACGTATATCAGTTTCAAAAGTTATATAAACAAAGTATATATGATATATAATCTGAAAGCAGAGCCGACAACGTGAAAATCCAACAAGGTATTGTAGTAACCTTTCTCTATTTCTTCTTCTTTTACCTGATGAAGCAGTAACTGATACTAGCAGCATCGATAAATCTCTTCCAGGCCGAACAATTTCTGTTCTGCTTTATAGCAAACAGAAATCATCCATTCATTTCATAGATAAATGAACAAACAACCAGAATCCCAGTAGCTTTCAGGTTTCGAACAAGTCTGCTGTTAATGATTCTGTTACAGTTTTACCCAAGGTTCTGTTGAATGCCAACAAACTCCCAGTTTTAGAAGGGATAAATTTTAAGACTGGGAACCATTTCAATTCTAATCGGACGGTCATAAAGGTAAAATTTTATATGCCACTCAGAAACCACAAAATATCACAAATGCCCAATATATACCTGAGTCTATTGCCACAATAATCAATATAGACTATTTATAAGCCTTAAACGATAAAATCAGCCACAATAAAGGGAGAACACCCAGTTCAGACGAACAAAAAACCGAACAACGTATTCTAAGTCCAAACTGACCCAAGATATTACTATTTGAAGCATAAACCCAAACCTTCAAGGCTTCAGCCATGCCCACCCAAGTACCATCTAAACCCCTGTGAGAATTAAAATATGCATCAACTGAACAATGTATTCTAAGTCCAAACTGACCCAAGTTTACATATCCGGGTCATGTTCCTGGTTCTAATAATACGCCAATTATGTATTTTGTGAATGCTGGAAAGCTAGTAAAGCTGTCATAATATAGTACAAAACTTATCACAAGCAGAGGAAGCAGATCGAGAGAACTGAACAGTAATGTAGCAGCTCGAAAACAAAAACAGGGGCAATCCTGGATTTTCTATCCAATACTATAAAAGCCATTTCATCTTTCTATTTACAAAAGTCATTTTCAGCGTATTCTGAAAATCTCATATGTTTCTCAGACTTATAGTTTACATATATTCTGATCAAAAACAGGCAAGCTTTTCACATATGTATGTTATGTATATGTATATCAGTGGCAAAAGTTATATCAACAAAGAATATATGATGACTATCTAAAAGCAGAGCTGACAACATGAAGATCCAACAAAGTATTGTAGTAACCTTTCTCTATTTCTTCTACTTTCACCTGATGAAGTAGCAGAGTTTCAATAACAAAATCTTCCCAATTAGTATCAGCTTTCTTTGCCCATTCTTTTCTTTTTTTAGAATTCACAGCATTTTGTACACAGAGCTCATCAGTATCATTTGCAGTCATCCATGGCCGCCTTATCTTCTCAATTCGAATTTGAGCAGCCTTGATCTTTTCGTTTCTGAGGCATAACGTTCAATCCAACATCTTTTTCCAATATTTGATCAAAAAAAAGGTTTTTGCTCATCTCTGAGTTCCTGGTCCAATACTCCAGTGTATCCAAAAAAAGAAAAGACTTGCAGCTCCTAACACGTTCAACTGTCCCAGTTGATGCCTTCATACTAGTATACTCATACAAGAACTTTAGTTAGTTTGAGTGGAGGGTGTCACTTTAGTAAGAAAAAAACAATATCAGGTCATTATGATAAAGCTATTCGTAAGGAAATTTTTATTGATAGATAATTTTTAATAAAATGTTTTTTTTTAGTTCTCTACTAGCTAATTATCCCGGATTTAACTCGGGTATTTCTAAACAAGTTTCGTAAATACATATTTATTGTCATACTGAAACAGAAAAAAAAAAACGTAAGATGTCTATATTTTATAGAAGCAAGCAATGTTATTATACATTAGGTTTATTTTACATTAGGCTGGAAGATTTTAAAATTTGCAAATGTAGGGACTAAAAATTTAAATTTAAAAGATGATGTCATAAATTAATTAGATAAAAAATAAATAATTAATAAGATCAAGTCTAATGATGGTAAATAAATTTTTTTAAAAAAATATTATGTCATTACAATCTTACTTTATTTATATAAGAGATTTTAAATTTTTTTATTAAATGAATGGGTTTTTGATTTCTAAATAACTTATAAAAAAATTTTAAAAAGGTATTCTACATATTATTTTAATTTAAAAATTATGTTAAAAATGTTAGGGGAATGAGAGAAGGAGATGAAAAATAAAATAAAAAATAGAATAACGATACATTGTTTTTTGTTTTTCTTGAAACTATTTTTACCATTTTTCAAACAATTATGAAAAACAAGAGCAAGTACCCACGCGTTGCGGCGGTAAGATGGTGAGGGTCATAGGTAGGTGATACGTGATAAGTCATAGGAGGTGATATGTGATAGAGTGTCATAGTCAAATGTCTTAGCCGTATGGGCTCCACCCTCGGATTTAAAAATTCGTCAAAAATATATCGAATGACATCTCTAATGAAAGAGCATGAAATTTTAAGAACACCCATATAATTTTTATAATTTATCGATGTACGGTTTTTAAGATAAAATTTTTTGAAAGAATTAGAGGAATAAAATGATTTATGGATGAGAGAAAGTTGTAGGCATTGATGTATTGTACATCATGCATTATTATTTGTATATTGTTGAAATTGAAAGTTGAAAGTTGAAACTCTATTTGCTTTATATCTATATAAATATTAAAACAATAGTTATCCTACCATTTTAAAATCTTCTACAATTTAAAGCTATTTTTAAAAATTGCCATATAGGTCTTTATCTTATGTGTCATCTCTATATTTTTTTACAATATATAAATCTACAAAATTATATTATCTAAAACTATTAAATTAAATAAAAATAAAATCTATATATAAAAAAAATCTTACAAAAATAAAAGTAAAAAATCACATTCTATATCATAATAGAAACCGTATGAATTTAAAATCTATTTTTAAAATTGAAAAATATTTGGTTTTCAAATTATTCATTTCTTAATTTTACTATCCAATATAACCAATATTATGTATCACATTGTAATATAGTTTTTTATCCTTTTCGTGATGGTGATTTTACGTTTATAAAAACTATTATCAATTACTAGGTGAATTCAACGTAATTTGAATCATAGGTTTGTTCTTTGTAATCTAATTATAATTTGAATTTGGTTTCTAACTATATCTAATTAAAACTTTTCAACTTTTACGAATTTTATTATTTGATGAAGTAAGTTTTATGAAACTATTTTCTTTGAAAGAGTGTTATGAAATTCTAATAAGTCACATATCACTTTGCAAAAAATAAAAGATCGTTATGATTTTACATTATATGTATATTTTAACTTATTTTATGTGCATTAGTATTGCATGAAGTATAATATGTGATAGTTAATATGAATATTTGATAACGTATGTTTTTATATAAATGCAAAGATTTTCATAAGTAATAAGAGTTATATTTTGAATTAAACTATTTCAATAAATGTAAAAATTTCCATTTAATGATAATATAAATTTATATGTACATGCCTAAATAATGTATAGTTGTTAAAAGTTATTATAAATATTCATATAACTAAAACAACATTTTTAAATAACCGTACATCATGCGGGTAAAAGACATAGTAATTTATATATCTATATATTATATTATAAAGTAGATCTCCCCTGTTTACATATTAAATTTCAACATTTACTTTCCCAAAATGCCCATATTTCAATTTTATATTTACCTAACACTCTTTCTCTCTCCTCAAATCTCAACAAATCATTTGTTTTCTCTTTCCTCCATAAATCATTTATTCCTCCAATTCATTAAAAATCTTTTATCTCAAAAACCGTATATCGATAAATTATAAAAGTTATATGGGTGTTCTTAAAATTTCATGCTCTTTCATTAGAGATGTCAATCGATATACTTTCGACGAATTTTTAAATCCGAGGGCGGAGCCCGTACGGCTAAGGCATTTGGCTATCACACTTTATGACCTATCACCCCCATCATCTCATCGCCGCAACGCGCAGGTACTTGCTCTCGTATAGTATAGATATAGATAACTAGTGTTTACGGTAACTAATTAAACGTGCTATAAAACATTTTGATTTTAAATATCATGATGTATCCATGTCATCGTAACATATTTATACGCATAAATACCAATATAATTTGCATACAAATATACCAACACATGATTACGAGTTAGTTGTTTTGTGTTTCTTCTTCAACATAACTTGATATAACTTTTTCAATTGAGCAGCCTTTTTGTACATGAGGGTTACATCTTAGATTTGGATTCTTTTGTGTGTTATGTCTAATTGTCTATATATAACTAATACAAACCCTTTGTTTTCTTTAAAATTAAATTCAATAGATTACTTTTTTGGTACTAGTTCTCATTAAGATGCTTTAAATCTTAAGATTAACGTATATTCTTTATTCCATAGCTATGAATACACTTTTGGCGGGTTTGTAAGTATGATCATGATTATGTTTTCCGAGTTTTAAAACAATATTCGGTAAGGTATGAAATGATAGAACATGTGTATGTATCATGCATAACAGAATAGCATTTTGCAATTTCCGCGGGTTGGGACTCAATAGTAGCTTAGTCATGATGTATCTCAATGGCTAGCTACAGGGTTCGTAACACCACATTTCACACAAATAAGACTAGTTTATGGATTTCATTTAACACCTAATTACGTGCCTTACACATATATATTACACTCTACTCATAATTAAACACATGTGTATATGTAACCTCATTAATCCTACTACCAGTGTCGGCTTAACGTTTTCGGTGGCTTTAGGCGGGATGAATTTCGGGGCCTTTTAAAAGTCTTTTACAAGAAACCTTTTCCGTCATAAAATCAGTAAAAATATGCCTCGAAAACGGTTTAAATTACACAAGATATAAACAAACTTCATCTTTATGCTTTTTTTTTACAAATAGATTCATCAAACATTTATTAAAAAACAGTACGTATTAATCGTTAAATATAATAAAAGAGAAACAACTTATATTAGTTTTATTGAATTAATATAATTAACCTAATAAAGCAGAGGGATGGAGCGGGAAACGACAGACAACGAGAGAGTGAAGAGCGTATATAACTTGACCAATGTTTTACGCTTTGTTGATCGAAACGACGATGATTTGGATTTTATCTAGCACTTCGTTGTTTGTGTTTGTTCAATTTTACTATGGTTGTTATATGTTTCTTCTTTGCCGTCGTACATAGGAGGTGAAGATTAAAAAAAATAAAATTGAGTGGGCTTATTTTTTGGGGGCCTTAGTATATTAGGGGCTCTAGGTTACGCCTAAGTTCAATTAACTATTAAGCCACCCCTGCTACTACTAGGGCTGTAAACGAACTGAACAGTTCACGAACTGTTCGGTGGGAAGTTCGTTCGTGTTCGTTCGTGTAGTTAAATGAAAGAACTTGAACACAAAAATTTGTTCGTTTAGTTAAATGAAAGAACATGAACAAAGCTCTCGTTCGTTCATTTATGTTTATGAACGTTCGATAATCTGTTCGTGAAAGTTCGTTCATTTATGTTCGTGAACATTTGTTCGCTTATGTTCAATTCGTTTACGTATTTTAATAGCTAATCAACTATACTTAAAAAGTAGTTTTAAATATAAATATTTTTTTATATCATATATATATATGTATATATATACATATAACATATTAATATTAATGTATATTAAATTATTAATACATACTATCTATATTTTAAGAAAAGAAATTAAATATAATTAGTCTTTTTATTAGATAAATGTTGTAAATTTGTATCATAAGTAGGAATATTTCGTAAAACTTTTAGGCGATGAGACATTATTGACAACGAAACGACATTAAATGCTTACTAGTCTTACTAGTACTAAATTCCTTTCTATCATAAGTTATAAAGTTTAGACACAACATCAAAATTAAAATGCAATTTATATTCACCAAGTAAAAAAACCGATAACAACTATAAAAATCTAGTTGAATCTAAGGCTATCTTTTGAGCGGTCACATCATATTCTTACAAATCCTTATAAATCCTTACAAATTCTTATACATCCTTACAAATCCTTCAAATCTTATAATTTTATCTTCAACTATACAAATATCCTTACATATCCTTTTCCCTACACTAAAAACAAAAATATATTAGGTAAGGACAAGTAAGAACATCCTTCAAAAAATCCTTAGTTTTGGAAAAACTTCAACGGCAAAGGATATACAAGGGCACCTAAGAGCACCCAAAGACACCCCATTGGAGATAGCCTAATATCTAAATAAACATTTTAACAGAAGTTTGTTAGAAGCTAATGACGGTTAGTGAGTACTACTCGTAGTATATATATATATATATATATATATATATATATCCGTACATCTATCATTAATTTCATAATCTATCAAATATAGTAACATTTCCCAAATATCTTCCAAAACCTCTCTGATCAGTCTAGTAATCCCCCACCTGGCAATATTGGAAACCCTATTTCCGTAGTCCCCAAGAAAAACACAAAACCCCTTCTTTTTTTTTTCAACTAAACACAAAGCCCCTTTTTTTTCTCATTCATCAAATTCGAAAGTATAGTCCCAAATTTTGCTTGGATACAGTCACATTATCTTGAACGACATCACTACAAACATTCTTATTGCACAAATTTAAGGTAAATGTGGAAATCCCTAATTTGCTAAAATTTTCGATATTTTCCGATTATAACTAAATATACCGACAACACTCACCAAGTTTCGAACTTTGTACGTCGAAAAGGCGTAAAAGAATGTTTTAAAACTAAATCCAAGTTTTCAGTTTGGTTGACAAAAGTGTAAAATTTTTATGGATTTTTGAAGTTTTTAAGCTTTACTTTGTTAAGAAAGGTTTTTGAAATATTTTCCAAATCAATTTACAACCAAGTCCCTTTACTAAATTTTCGTTTAATATATAATATTTTACCAAAACGTTTATGGTTTCTTCGTTTATAGAATCTAATTTATGGTTTTGGTTTATGCGGGTTGTTGTTTGGAAAACCATACTCTGTTTAGACATATATCATGGTCAGTTGCTTATTACTACAAACTTGCAAATAGAAAGTCAAACGAGCTACTTTGACATATACTCGTATAACGTTTTGCCCATCAGATTTCAAGGTAAACTTCAAAGTTCTAAAATTCTTTTTATTGACCCCCAAAAGAAAGTCAAAGTAGTTTGACTATTTTGTTCAATTAACTTACTGCAATTCAGTTCTATTCATGACTTTTATTGATGTAAAGAATCTGGGAATACTTGCTACTAATGGAAACCAAAATGATCAATATTTAATAACGGCCACTGTGTTATACGTCGTTTTTACGTACAAATTATTGATAAATTCTATTACTTCTTGCAGGTTTGTACGTTCCTAGCATTGTTGTCGTTATCGAAACTGCAGAAACTCATCATTGCTATTTTTTCAGGTATATACGATAATTCCATTTGTTGTTTGTTTCTATAAAAGATGAAAATATATCAAGTTATTATAAAAAAAAAATTGGGAAACTGTTTAGTAAATGTATGTGTGTTCATAGGCTTTTTAAGAATTTAGATATACTACATCAAACTAGTGTGCATTTGATCAAAGACAGAGATTTTTTTTCTACAAAAAGTTCACAAATTCGTGCAAGTAGATATCTCTGTTTTGCATGTTATTATATATTTTTGAAATTGTCGAATTAGTGTTCATAGTTCTACTCATGATCTGGTTTCCTTTTAAAATAAAATGTCTTGCTCCTGATTTATTTAGTTTTTCATGAAAATGTAGCATTTGTGAAGTTGAAAAAGTAGTGACCATGAAGTTGATAAATTTACTACTTCTTGCGGAGGATAAATTGTACATTGGATATATCTCTTTATATAAAAAATCAAAACAGGATATAGAATTTGCAATTTTGCATACCATCCTACCCCTTATAACCACTCTTTATTCTTTTGATCTCTTCAAGATTGCACGATGGGAAAGTGCATTTTCCTTCTGGGGATTCTTATTGTCTTGGTAGCTTTCCTGTTCTCCTTACCCCCACGAGACGATGGCGAAATATGGGCTATCTTGGTGGCGGGTTCATCAGGATTCAAGAACTACGCAGTTCAGGTGAGTTACTATGAACTTCATGTGCAAATAGAGTGAGTTTTTGACAACCTTAGAGCCCCCTATTAAAATCAGCATGTTTTTGGAGGTTGACCTTAAAAATCAGTGCTGATGGTTCCATATATATCCAACTATCTACCATTAAAACTTTACCTTTGCTTCTTCAACTACTTGATTTCTTGAATAAAACAATCTACGAAGATTAAAACATTTAAGGGATGTTTGGTTTGCTGAATTTTTTAAAGAATTTTAAAAATCAGAATCTAAATTTCATCATTTATCATATTTGATTGGAAAAAAAGATGAAATTTTGAAATTCCATGTAAACCTTTTCTCAAATTCTTTAAATCATGAAACTCAAAATTCAACATATATAAGGTTGTTAGGTATCTAAGTTTAGATGTCGGATACTCACATATTAATTTTTTAAACCATAAAAATCATGGGACTCAGACATTTATTCATTAAACAATAAATAATAAAATATTAGTATGTGAGGGGTTTCACACATAAAGTTAGGTGTAGGACAGTCTTATATTATCTTTTCTCTTATATGTACGGGTATGTAAACCAATAACATTATTAAATCTTGAAACCCATGTTGTAAAAATAGTGTCATTTCATTCGCACAATTCGGCTGCAACGGTGGTGGCGATGATGGTTGTTATTGGTGGTGGCGTGACGGGTGATGATGGTGTGGTTATTATTGTAAAAGCAATAATTGATATAAAAAGAGTAGTGTAGCTATTTTAGTAGTTAAGGGATCTATGTTGTAAACTATTTAATTAAGGGTACTATACGTATTTTAAGTGGAGATGTTTAAATGAATGAATTTAAACAAATTATTTATTTATTAAGGGTATGATAGTCATTTTGTATGGAGACATTTTCAACCTTTTGTTTTATAGTAGGGTGAGTAAGTTTTATATCGTAATATAGAAGCATATATATATATATATATATATATATATATATATATATATATATGGGAAAAGGGAATATAAGGCTGTCTGACACCTAAGCTTAGGTGTGGAACCCCTCACCTACTAATATTTTATTATTTCTTGTTTAATGAATAAATGCATGGGTCCCCATGATTTTTATGGATTAAAAAAACAATATGTGAGTGTTCCACACCTAAGCTTAGATACCCGACAGCCTTATATTCCCATCCCCCTATATGTATATATAGAATAGAGATCAAATGAGAAGGTACCTTAAGGAGAGAAGGGTGAGAAGGTTAGTTTTTGATTTTTTTTAACTTGTTTTTTAAACTTGTTTTCACTTTTTTTATTCTCTCTTTAATTAAGTTATTCCATATAAAAATTTTAAAAATTTTTTTTAAAATATTTTTTTTTCAAAGGGCGTAGCCCGTAAGCTATAGGCGAAGCCTCTCGGCTTATGGCAGAGCCATAATAGCTAAGGGCGAAGCCCATTAGGTTGGTCACCCCATCACCGATCACCCCCTATGACTTATCACTCTCTATGACCAATCACTCTCACCAGCTACTCCTTATTAATATCCTTAAGGGTGAAGCCCGTACTGTACCCTTACATATATATAACTCACTAACTCGGGTTAGAAATTTTTTATTTTTTTATATTTTTTTATATTTTTATATGGATTAAATTAATTAAAAAAAGAATAAAAAAAAGTGAGAAAAAGAAAAATAATCAAAAAAACAAGCTAAAAAAAAATAAAAAACGAACCTTCTCTCCTTTCTCTCCTTTAGAGCCTTCTCTCTGGAATTCTACCCTATATATATATATATATAAGTATAGATAATCGGATAATTGCAAAGGGACCTTGAATGTGCCCAATATTCTACCTTTTCTTTGCAATCAAATTTAGCCAAAATAAATAAAACAATAACCAGCTCATAATATCTGTTGGCCCAGTAAATAACCCAAATTCCAGCCCACATTTAAATCTGATCCTATTCAATCCAAGTATAACTAAGATATCCAAAAGTAGGCTTACAG
Organism: Erigeron canadensis; assembly: GCF_010389155.1. NCBI lineage: Eukaryota > Viridiplantae > Streptophyta > Magnoliopsida > Asterales > Asteraceae > Erigeron > Erigeron canadensis. The sequence continues at coordinate 21,367,591 of NC_057764.1, forward strand.
AAACACCAAAATTAATTTTATCAACCCTGACTTTGTTTAGACAATTGGCCCAATTAAAACCAAATAAACACTTCTCCTGTATACTTGAAAATCTAACGTAAGTAAAAAAAAAAATAATAATAATAAAAAGTTAGTAATAAATAATGACGGAAACGTTTTAAATTAGCCATAACTCCGCTGTTTTCCAACTGGCTGACATATGTGGAGCGTACCAAATGTTGATTAAGGGGAAAGTGAAAAGGGATCACATTATTGTTTTCATGGCTGATGATATCGTTAATGATCAGAAGAACTCGTATCCTGGATCTATCAAAAATCATCCGCAAGGCCCGGATGTTTATAATGGCATATCAAAGGTATACAAGAACCAAAAGATTTACAAATGTTTACATACAGATTTGTCATAATTAAATTTACAACATTCATTGGGACTCAACAGAAATATTATCTACACAAATTTATTTCAAAATCTAATGACTTAGTAACAAATATTAGATTAGATTTTTATAAATTATAAATATTTAATATAAAAACAATTTAAACTCTAGATACATATCCCAAATATAATAAGAGATGATGATTATCCAAAACACAATAGGAATTAGAGAACATGGGACGATCACATAACAAAAGAAGATTTACAACAGAGAGTTACTTGAATACTAAATCCAAATCAATATGAACTCCATTCAAGATTCATTATATCTCTCAATCACATTATGAGTACAACTGGTTTCAAAATATTTTATAATGAAAAAGTTATTATAGCATGTACCTTATAGAATGACCACGACAAACAATTCCATCAATATGTCTTGACTAATAATGACAGTGAAGAACCTTATACAACTTGCAAAATATAACACTTAGATACGTATATCTTCAAAACTATAAGCTTTTATGACTTAAATGTATAAAGATCTAATATTGATAATATCGTAAACCCCGCGTCCAGTGTAGGACACGAGTCTAAACTCTAGTAATAAATTATTAGTATTATTAACGATATTTTCTTAAACAAACATCAAAACAATGGAGTTTAAGATATATAAAAGAAAATAAAAACCTTATTTATTCGTTGATGATTCACATATCAAAACAAAAAAACAAAGTAAAGTTTAACAATGGAGTTTGAAACAAACTCAAATTCTTCCAAGTTTTATATTTGTAAACGAATACATAAAGATTATTTATTAAATACTTATATATGGTATCTATAGCTAAAAATTGTTTTTTAAATATAAATTAAGGAGACACGTGTCTTTTAAATATTACGCCACATGTCGATCAATAAATGCTATAATCTTGTTTTAGTTTATTGGTATATAGAATAAATTGCTAAATTTAGAAAATCCAGATGTTTCAGCATTGATATAAAGTGTCCTTTTTAGTCATTATACTAATTTATTCTTCAAGTTATCGAACTTGCCAAATAGTTAAAAGTCGCATGCGTTGAAAGTCACATGAGCAGAACAAAGTTTCTAGCCTTCAAAGCCTTGCACCATGCACTGCCAAACCAGGTTGCCCAACTCACATGAGCAGAAGAGATGGTTAACAGATCAAGCCCTTCCTCACAAAACACAGCCTGCATTATCAATATAACAATTTCTAGCCTTCAAAGCCTCCACTGTTGGAATCAGGTCCATCACGAGTCTCCACATAAAAAAGTTGATCTTTTTTCGGTATCCAAGACGAATAAAGAAACACATATTTGTTACTAAAGTCGTAAGCACTTCTCATGAACTCCTTAACCGCCTTAACCAACATATCTATATCTATATCTATACTATATTATAAAGCAGATCTTCCTTGTTTACATTTTAAGTTTCAACATTTATTTTCTCAAAATGCCCATATATCAATTCTATATTTACCTAACACCCTTTCTCTCTCCTCAAATCTCAACCAATCATTTTTTTTTCTCTCCTCCATAAATCATTTCTTCCTCCAATTCATTCAAAATATTTTATCTCAAAAACCGTACATCGATAAATTATAAAAGTTATATGGGTGTTTTTAAAATTTCATGCTCTTTCATTAGAGATGTCATTCGATATACTTTCGATGAATTTTTAAATCCAAGGACGGAGCCCGTACGGTTAAGGCATTTGGCTATCACACTCTATGACCTATCACCTCACCATCTCACCGCCGCAATGCGCGGGTACTTGCTCTCGTTCATTACTAGTATCAGAGCTAAATAAGGAAAAGAAGCCACATGCAGCCTTTCTTTCTTATTCCCAGCCTCTCATTCGCAAACCATTATTTCAATGTTTAAGGAACAAAGTTATTGTTCTGGAGTCTTAAAATGAAGACTCTATTTTCGCCCTAAGAACTTGGGAACTTGTTGAGTAGGGTTTGAAGATGCACCTAATTTTTAAACAGCCCATTCTGACCCGTTTGGGTATATATTTCTGCCCCATTCTTACCCTTAAAATTTTAAGTTAACCAAAACTCCAAAAGTGGTGCAAGACTTATGACCCAAAAATTGGTTGACTTACAAGGAACTGAGATAACAGCATCCGTAATTGTCTCCATCATTTTGGTATGAATCATTGCGGTATTCTCTTCAGGACTAAAAACCTCGGTTTCCCCATCCTTGATATCAACTTAGATATAAGGCTTCCTGTCTCTGTTCATGATTTTGTATGGAACGACTTTCATGAGCCTTTGAACCTCTTCGTCATCATATCTGTCCATCAAAAACAAGGATCTAAAACAATATACATTTAGGATTGTAAGTAAGGTCATACAGACATACTTTCTCCCAACATATTATTAGAAGGGACATCAAGTTTAATGAAGAAGGTTGGTTATGGCAGAAAAGCAATACCGCAGAAGTAAGAGTAAACTTAGAATGTTGCTGTCAAATAGCAGAACAACACGACTCCAAACAAGAACAAAATCTTGTCACAAAAAACACCAACAACTTGAAACAGGAACAACATCAAGTGCTCCATACCTATCTCCATATGACCACATTCCAGTATGACTCTGCTCACCACATGAACTTCAAAGATTGGCAGTCAAACGAGAATGATCACATATGGAAGCTGGTTGATCTTCCAAACAGTAAAGACCCTTGGGTATTCAAAGTGAAATACCATGCAGATGGCTGAGTTCAAAAGTTCAAGGCAAGGCCAGTTGCAAAGGGGTGTGCTCATTTTGAAATTATTAGACGACTTCTATGCCTTGCTGCTAAAATGAATCTGCCAGTTTATCAATATGATCTTAAATCCGCCTCATTAAATGAACAGTTAGAAGAAGAGGTTTATTTTTTTAAAACCTGAAGGTTTGGTTAAAAATGATAATTAAGTGCAAAGTGTTTAAGCTTAAGAAATCCATTTATTTCTTGAGAAGTACGTACCTAAAAGATTTGCTGATAAGGTTTGGAATGCACAACATCAAAATGAACAAAAGGTATGTAAGGGTGTCTCAATTATCATATCAAAATGAGAGAGAACATTGTAGTGGCAATTAGACAGTACGTGATAAGGGGAGACATTCCGCTACAATAGGCATGGTAAGATACTTATGTGTCGTCTCTTAGATTATCATTGGTATTAGCAACAGTCTCCGCTGCAGACAGCCTGCAAAACATCATTTATGGTTTGACTTGAAAAGTCAAATGTTCAACTAGAAGAAATATTATTTGTGAGATTCAGTTGAAATAGATTTGGACTCTTTCAATGCCTATAGAGACTCAAAAGGTGGTTCAAACTCTTAAAAAAAGTATTATGGATAGATTTTACCACAAAACATAAATGTAATATCTAGAGTGAATGAAGGACATAGACACCAACCTACATAATGGTACCGTTTCCAGCTAAAATTTTTAAACCCTCCTTGAAATAGCTAAAAAGGGAACGGGTCAAATAGGTTGAAAGTTGCTGAAAATCCACTTTTGAGAGCCTGATATTACCATTCACGACCTGTACTAAACAATAACTGTTTATTGGCAAAACCAAGTTTTACATTTACTGATCCACCCATCCGACCATACTCTCTCCAGGACTAATGCCATCACAATACAAGTCATTGACTTACCTTTGAGCGATTGAATCCGTGGTGGTAATGTGACATCGCTGGTCTAGTTCAATCGTCACACCGAATAGAGTATACAACTTCTCCCCTCAAAAGATAACCAAACTCCTCTTGGCCACATACTAATAAGCATCAACTATGGATATCAAGTGCGTTTGGTAGGACCATCCATTATATATTCCAAGAATATAACCAATCACTCAGATATGTCTTAGTTTAATTATATTCCCATATAATTAATCGATAATGGACAATTTAGAATATTTAATAAAATATTCAAGGATTAAACATGCAGATATAGGACACAATTTAATATTAAATGAAATCAAACATATCAAGTACTTTATTTCATTATGGTAAATATAAATTGTTTAACATCCCTTATCCAAATACCGAAACAACATATTTACATGAAATAACTAGCTAATTTAAGTCCTATGCCCTCGGCATGCCTTTCAAGCTTGGGCCTAGACAAAGCTTTTGTGAAAGGATCAGCTAAGTTAAAATCTGTGTGAACTTTGAGTAATTTGATCTCCCTTAGTTCGATCTGCTCTCGAACATAGTGATATCGTCTAGCATAATGTCAAGCCCGCTTATGAACTTCCTTATCCAGACTGCTTCCATTGCGGCTTCTGAGGCGGCAATGTACTCAGACTCTATTGCAGACATGGCAACCGTGGTTTGCTTCTTGCTTTTCCAGTCCACAGCATCTCCGTTAAGAATGAAGACGAATCTTGACTGAGACTTCGTGTCATCTTTGTCAGTTTGAAATCCAGCATCACAGTATCAGGTCACTTTGAGCTCTAAGTCTGGATTTCCTCCATACACCAAAAACATATCTTTAGTAGCTCGTAGGTACTTCAAAATGTTTTTAACAGTAGTCCAGTGGCTTTCACCTGGATTCTGTTGATATCGGCTAACGATGTTTTGCGCAAACGCTACATCGGGTCTAGTGCATCTAACCGTATACATGATAGATCCCACAGCCGAAGCATAAGGGACTCTACGCATACGCTCCACCTCATTAGGTGTAGTAGCACCCTGTTTGACAGATAAACTAAGTCCTTCTTGCATAGGTATAGACCCACGCTTAGAATTCAACATCTTGAATCGCTTCAAGACCTTATCGATATAAGAACTTTGACTTAGTCCAATTAATCGCTTTGATCTATCTCGGTAGATCTTGATTCCAAGAATGAATGCCGATTCTCCTAAATCTTTCATGGCAGAACACTTTTCAAGATGGGATTTAACATCTTGAAACATTGGAATGTGTTTTCCTATGATCAATATGTCATCAACATACAAGACAAGGAAAGTAACATTACTCCCACTAGCTTTGTGATATACACATGGCTCATCGGGATTTAGAATAAAACTAAACTTTTTGATTTCTTCATCAAACCGTTTATTCCAACTTCTTGATGCTTGCTTTAGTCCATAAATGGACCTTTGAAGCTTGCATACTTTGTTGGGATGTTTTGGATCAATTAAACCTTCAGGTTGATCCATATAGATTTCTTCATCCAAGTAACCATTTAAGAAGGCAGTCTTAACATCCATTTGCCATATCTCAAAGTCATAGTACGCAGCTATGGCTAAGAGAATCCTAATAGCTCTAATGTCCGCAACTGGAGAAAAGGTCTCATCATAGTCAACACCAAAACGTTGAGTATAACCTTTCGCCACGAGACAAGCTTTATAGGTGTGTATATTTCCATCCATGTCCGTCTTCTTTTTGAAGATCCACTTACACCCGACAGTTTGAGCATTTTGTGGAAGATCAACCAAGCTCCAGACTTGATTGTCTTTCATGGATTTCATTTCCACCTTCGTAGCTTCAAGCCATTTGTCATATTCTAGATCTGATAATGCAGCTTTGAAATTCGGAGGCTCATCGAGATCTCCTAAAACGTCTTCCTCTACCATCAGACATAGTCTGTCAGTAGGACGTCTTGTCCTTTCGGACCTACGAAGTGGAATCGCTTCATTATCATCGACTTGAGGTTCATCACTTTGAACATTCCCCCCCCCCCAAGTTGATGATTGCTAGGAGTTTCAGAAGGTGACACATCTTCCTCTTGAGTCTCATCAAGTTCTACAACCCTCCCACTATTCTCTTGAGCTAATTTCTTATCAAAGAATTCAATATAGCGAGCAACACGAACAGTGTTTTTGACGGGATCATAGAAGTCGTAACCCATCGTTTCCTTAGGGTATCCGACAAAGATGCACTTAGTAGTTCTGGGTTCAAGTTTGTCAGGCGTATCACACTTCACAAGTGCCTCACATCCCCAGACTCTTAAGTAAGACAGATTAGGGACATCTTCATGCCATAATTCGTATGGCGTCTTGTCAACCTTCTTGGTTGGAACCATATTGAGAATGCGTACAGCAGTCTCAAGAGCATAATCCCAAAATGAAAATGGGAGAGTAGTAAGGGTCATCATAGATCTCACCATGTCTAGCAAGGTTCGATTTCTCCTTTCAGACACTCCATTATGTTGAGGAGTGTATGGAGGAGTAAGCTGTTGGACAATTCCACACGCTTTCAGATAATCCTTAAACTCTTGGCTTAAGTATTCACCACCTCGATCCGAACGAAGAATCTTGATGGTTTTGCCGAGTTGATTTTCTACTTCATTTTTAAACTCCTTGAATGTTTCAAACACTTCATGTTTATGTTTAAGCAAGTAAACATAACCATAACGACTGAAATCATCCGTAAAAGTTATGAAGTAGCTAGCTCCTTTCCTTGACACATGTCTAAAGGTTTTCTTGTCATCTTGCCGGAAACACATGACTCGCATTTATCAAATGATTCATCATTTAATTTTAAGATCCATTCACGTTGAATTCTTTCAATGCGATTTTTGCCAATGTGTGCAAGATGACAATGCCAAAGATAGGTAGAGTCCAAGTTAGTCTTGGCTCTTTTGCTAACATTATACATTGAATTATTTGAATCACGACCACGCATATCAATTTCATAAATACCATCATAAGCAATAGCATCAAAATAATGAACATTATTTTTAGAAACTGAAATACCAATATCATTAAAAACATTAATGAATCCGTTGTCTTTTAACAAAGAAACTGAAACGACACCTCTAGTAATAGATGGTGCATAATGACAATTGTCTAAAACAATTATTAAACCGAAAGGAAGAACTAAATGATATTCTCCAATAGCTTCAACAGGTGTTGGTAGACCATTGCCTACGACCAACTGCAAAGCTTCAGGCTTCAGCTTCCTTCTTTTCATAAGTGCCTGTAATTCATTACAGATATGAGTTCCACAACTAGTGTCATAAACCCATGATTTACGCTTAGTTAAGGAAAATAATTCAATAGTGAAGATACCTGAAGTACTAGCGCCGCTAGCTTAGTTAACCAAGAGGAAAGCATGTACCTTTGATATGAAGAAGATAAAGTAAGAAACTTTATAATAAGGTTTAAAATAAAATCTCTCTACGATTGCACACACAACACAAGAATGTATGCGTGCTATCACTTAATCATGAACCGAACAACCTTTGTTATCACCCCTTAAATTCGAACCAACCAAAACCCGAAACCCTTTGTGTTTGGTGATTTTGGCCGAAGCCAAGAGAGAAGGGAGGAGAGCAGAAAACTATGAAAACCTTAAGATTTTAATTGTATATAAAACTTTAAGATTTAGCTTTGTATTTATAACCAAAAAATAACTTGAAAAACAAGTTTAGGGTTTTCTAAAAACCCATTAATGTGGCCGTCCAAACCCATGGGCTTTTCTAGAATCTTCTTTCAATTCCATAATACAAAGATAGCCTTACTCTGTTAACTCCGTTAGTTATGTACCATTAACTTTTAACATCAACTAACGGTCGTTAGTATATTTCGTGATCTAATTAACTAATAAATTACGTTTAATATATTAATTAATTATAATTACATTTGTGTCGAGACGTATGACCCCATAGGCTTAAATCATTTCTGGACATACGTTCAATTTACGTGATCATATACTAACAGTAGTGGGTAAGGCAGTTTTGGTGTTTTGTATTTGTACTTTAACGATAGGTAAAGGTGTAAATAGGGATAAACATAATATGTAATGTAACAAACTTTAATTCACGGAAGTTAATAGAGTAGTTGTTTTTAGTTACAAAAAATATAGTAGATGCTCATCATCTGCACAGTGTTTGTGTGCCCTCATCTTCACTGTCGGTAGAAAAAAAAAATCCACAGTTAGTATGGATTTTTAAATGAACAAAAAAAAGTATATAAGGGTTGTGCCAATTATCATATCAAAATGAAAGAGAACATTGTGGTGGCATCTGAACAGGTATAAGAGGAGACATTCCGCTACACTAACTTATACTGTAGTAATTATTTTCAAAGAACTATGACACGGGATACAAGTAAAATAGGCATGGTAAGATACTTATGTCATCTCTTAGAGTGTTAGTTGTATTAGTCTTCTCATGTGTGATTTTAGCAACACTCTCTAGTACAGCCTGCAAAACATCATTTGAATATATATGGTTTGACTTGAAAAGTCAAATGCTCAAAAGGAAGAAACATGCTTTGTGAGATTCAGTTGAAACTCAAAGAGGGTCCAACTCTTACAGAAAATATTATGGATAGATTTGACCTCAAATGTACGGTTTCCAGCTAAAATTTTAGACTCCCTGCTTGAAACTGCTGTAATTTTGTTTTAAAGTTGGGTTGTGGTTATCTCAAACAGGAAATTTAAAAAATACCTAAAAAGGGAACGGGTCAAATGGGTTGAAAGTCACCAAAAATTGACTTTTGAGTGCAGACAACCTCCTAAAAATCTTAATTAAAAGTTTAGAGTATTAATGTATTGTGTTTCAGGATCATAACACACTAACGATTCATCATTATTAAAAGGATACAAAGTGTTGTGCCTGATTTTGCCATCATGACCCGTACTAAACAATAACCCTTTTATAGCCCAAACCAAGTTTTACCTTTACTGATTCACCCATTCTGCCACACTCTCTCCAGAACTAACGCAATCACAATACAAGTCATTGACTTACCTTTGAGCGGTTGAATCTACGGTGGTAATGTGACACCGCTAGTCTAGTACAATTGTAACCAAATAGAGTATACAACTTCTACACCTAAATGACAACAAAACTCCTTGGGGACAGACATTCTGACATTGCAGCCATCCTCGGGATTGTATACCTCCCATTTTATCCTTCATACCACAACCCACTTCAGCTAAAAGTTGAAGGTCGTGTGAGCTTGAACATTAGTCACACTTACAGGCTTACGGCCAAAGAAAGGCATCGACTGATCCGAGATTCCGAGCTATTACAGAAGTTTAATCAGTGGCCTCGATGATCTTACACATTATTAGTTTTCTATGTATTTATACATTTACAAGTCACAGTCAAACTTCATGTTTTCAAGTTTCCTATGTATTTATACATTTACAAGTCAGTCAAACTTCATGTTTTCAAGGAAACAAGATGTTGCGGTACGAGATGGTGGTCCACTATATCCTAAATTCAGTCAAGGGTAAACTCACTCCAGATCGCCTCGGAATAATATACCATATAATTCGATATTGGGTGTCGGAGTACTCAATAGATAATGTTATTAGTGTCCTACACTATTTCCTTATACAAGCCACAGTCAACTTCATTGATATACTAATATTAATTCTTAACAAGGTAAAATAAGAAACCAAGAAAACTTAATGATAGATCATTTCAAGTTTTTACTACAAGTGATGAGTTATGCTTACAAGCTGTGAATTATGTACATATATGAAAGGAAAGGGGTAGCAAATGTTGAATAAAGATGATAGAATTCAGAATCATCAGCCCACACTAATTCTATCAACACATCGGATCTGGCCCTGCTCCCCTAGCCAACACGTCTCCTAAAATAGCCGCACCGGTAGTGATTGTCTCATCAGGGTTGACACTTGTCTTTGGTTCGACCTTCCCGTTAAAGTAATCCCTCACAAGTTGTTCAACCTTGGTACTCGCACCAACAAGAATGATTTCATCAATCTGATGTTTCTCTAACCCCGAATCCTTCATAGCCTTCTTCATGACTCCCATAAACAAATCATTGTCGTTGTTCAGCTCCTTACCTCCAAGATCGGCCATGGCAAGATGGTCAAAAAGACCATACTCGACTCCCAAGATAGTAACATCACATTTCCCATCAACCAGGTCAATAACAACAATGTTCTTTTCCTCATCATCCTTGTTATGCTGACCGTATACAAAAACATATTCACGAACAAGACCATATGCACGAACAAGAGCCGCAGGTTCGAGAATCAGTGATACGTCTTTGAAACCAGCAATCAAACAAGCATCCATGGTAGCCTGCCTTTGTTCATCGCTGAAGGATACTGCAACAATTAAACCAATGTTTAAGGATCATAAGATGCATAATTACTTTACTTACCACTACACCTGGTAAAATTTTGATCATCTTGGTTCAGGTCTTCTAAAAGATTACCATTTCAATTTGGGTCAGGAAGGGCTTTGACAAACCAAGGGTCCAAAAGTTGTATAAAACTTTAAACACTCCTATACAAGTTGCTGCTATTGTCCATATCTGAATACAGTATACGTATATCACAATTCTCATGTGTTTGTCACGAACAGGACATACATGTTTAACCCACACACACATTACAGACAAATAGACACACACATATATTACATCTTTCTAACAGACATAACACACACACACACACACACACACATATATATATACACAAATATATAAGGTATAACATCTATATATATACATATATAAAACACATACAAGTAGATTACGTGCAGACAAAGAAAGTATCAACTGAAATTAGCAAGCTTTTCACGTAGAGGACCAAACAACCTATTTTTCTTTTTTGAACATACCATTCTGACTTGTTTGGGTATAACACGTGATTTAGGGGAAAAACGTAAAGTCCAAAAGTAGTTTAAGACAAAATATAACACTTGATTTAGGAGAAAGAAAAAACATTCTGCCTCAAAATTTGATTGTGGGTTTGTTTAACGAGGTTGACTTACTAGGAACTGAGACAACAGCTTCCGTGATTCTCTTCCCAAGGAATGCTTCGGCTGTCTCCTTCATTTTGGTAAGAATCATTGCGGTAATCTCTTCCGGACTGAAAACCTCGGTTTCCCCATCCTTGATTTCAACTTGGATATAAGGCTTCCCGTCTATGTTCACAATTTTGTATGGAACGACTTTCATGAGTCTTTGAACCTCTTTGTCCTCAAATCTATCAATCAAACAAGGAACTTAATTAAACAACATATATATAATTAAGAAGATTAAAAATAAATCACACAGACGTACTTACTCCCAATAAGTTTCTTAACATGAAAGATGGTCCTTTTGGCATTTAGAGATGCCTGATTCTTTGCAGCCTCGCCGATTAGCCTGTCAGAGTCTGTGAAAGCCACCCATGATGGTGTGGTACGGTTTCCTTGCTCATTGGGTATGATTTCAACATGACCATTCGTATAAACACCAACACAAGAAAAGCTAGTCCCAAGATCAATCCCAATAATACTTTTGTCCTCTTCTGTCGCCATTGAAATTGCAGAGAGGCAACCTGTTGGCCGTAACACGTTTAATGTTTGTTAATACATAAAACACCATCCATCTTGCCACTTAAAATCATAACCAAAACTAAAGGGTGATTACACGGCCGTCCACCACCAAATGTGCTTTAGAGTGTTGTACAGAACAATACTATATAGCATGTTTAGTGGTATACGGTCAAAATCTGGTGGTGCACAGGTCACTTCCCAAAAATAAATGAACAAATTCAGACGGATGAAAATATTCCTTACACAAATTTAATAAATGTAAGATCGAATTACTGCATTGTTTACGTTCATATATTAAATTTATAAGTAAAATTAGAAAAAAGGAAAAATAAGTAACAAGTTTACTTTCATTCTGTATTTATACACAAAGTTGAAATCAAGTACATCAACAAATAAATAAATATCTAAACAAGAGGCTGATTCAGATAACTGGAATTTGAAAAAAAGAAAATACCGATTAAGAGGATTGATAGAACGACGGAGGAGCGACCCATCCTTGACCGCCGTTAATGATTATTATCTGTCGGCAAAATTAAGAGTTTATGAAACAAAAAGCGGTTTCAACTGATTACTAATTAAGAGTTTATGAAACAAAATTAAGAGTTTATGATTGTCTACAGCTCACCTCCCCCATACCCCGCACAGGAATTGGGGTACAGTTGTTGTTGTAACTAATTACTAATTAACCTGCAACGGTGGTTTAATACTCTTTAGCAAAAATAAATCGAAAATACAGTCAGAGAGATGAAAACCCTAACAAAACTGAATAGGATGCCATCTTTCGATCGAGGAGCGCAATATTAGGTCCTATTCGGATTGTAAACCTATATTTATTTTATAAAAGAATAATATATATTTTTTTAGTTAAAGACATAAATAGCCCTTATAATCCAAAACCACAAAGACAGTCCTTTACAGGAGGATAAGGATCAAATTTCGTCCTTTGACTGTTTCACCGTCACCTCTCTGTTAAACACTCCACGTGACACTCAGGTATTTCTGTCTTTTCAATGACTAAAGGACCATCAGTGATATTTTTGAGCTTATATCTAGATATCTACTATACAAAACATTTTTTTTTTCAACCCCAAAAAATCACCATCATCCTCATCAACTCATAATCAACTAACCTTGGACAAAATATAGATGCATGTCTCTGAAAGATAGTCACTCACTCATACAATACAAACATAAATTATTTTCAAAAGCAAAAGCAAAACATTTTCGATCATCAAAAACTTTTATTTTCAATACAAAATGGCATCTCTTAACGTTACATGTGTACCAAAAAATCCTGAATTGTTGTGGCGACAACGATGAATTGTGCCTGCAAAAGGCTAGAATGATTATTCTAGCCCTCTGTGGTTCAGAGCTGTTTCATAATTCAAACACCTTTGATATAAATTTGAATTATTTACAGTTCGTATACGACCTGAGCTATGAAGGTCATAAGAGTTGGGGTTCTGCAACTCTTGCTTGTTTATACAGGAATCTTTCTAAGGCTACAAAGCCAGATAGAATGGGAATTGATGGGTCGTTGTTGTTGTTGCAGTATTGGGCGTGGGAAAGAATGTCAGGGATTGCCCCACGCGTCACCCCTTTTAAAGAAAAGCCGCCATATAATTATAGCGAGTGTTTAGCAAATAGATGGCATGGATTGTTCTCCCATGTTCAGACACCTGCTCATGTACTAAGTGCCTACCGGTCATTTTTTAACACGTTAGAAAACCAACATGTAATATATATTAATTTCTATGTTTTAAATATTTTTAAGTTATTTAAAATTTACAATTCGTTTATATTTTTACAATACAGTTTTCGTGGACCCCGTATTCCACCTTCCTCCACTTACTACCTCCATATTGTACGGATGGTCAACACATATGGCCATACATTGGCGCATTGATACATTGGGAGGAGGTGGAACCACACCTAGCACAGAGAGTTGCTAGACAATTTGGAATAATACAAACCATTCCAAATGAAGTTGGTTTGTTGGAACCAAGACTGTGGCGTGACCTTCGTAGACTCTTAAAGGGGAGAAAACCTACGGTTGACTGGGGTGAAACAAACAGTAGATATGTCGACGAATGGGACAACCGACATCAACGGCTCCACCTAGGAGATGAGGGGTCCATCACTGAGGGGGGCTATATGCGGTGGTATCAGGACCGTACCGTGTTGATCATCGGTAAACCAAGTCAGCCCCAACGTGAAGGCGAATACCTTGCCTGAGGGGTTAATCAACAGCTATATGTAAGTATTTTCTTCAAAAACTTGTATGTAAATATAGCTATATGTAGATATTTTATGTAAATTTTTAAGCTATATGTAAATATTTTATGTTGCACAGGCAGATGGATTGTTGGAGGTTGACGGAGTTCGTCGTTTTCAAGAGGCCAATCCGAAAAACAACCAGATGTTTGCGGATTTCAGGACAATACCAAGGGAGGTATTTACATACAGTCATCAGGATGAACGTATGAAATATAGTTCACAAAATTTCAACTTTCCTGAGACCCAAAATTTTCAAATGCCTCCCCCCTCCCAAAATTTTCAAATGCCTCCCCCTTCCCAAAATTTTCAAGGTAATTCATGGGTTGCTGCTGGTCCTTCTAGTAATTTCCAGGGGAGTTTTGGTGGCCAATCTATGTTTAGGCCGGCACCAACATATCCCACATGGGGCGGTGCCTCAAGTTCTGGCACCCAGCATATCCCTCAGAACCCGGGTTTTTTTACTCAGGGTAATTTATTTGACAATGTCTTCAATGTATAAGATTACCAGTTTTCTGGTCCACCGCCACGAAACTACTCTCCTTATCTAATGCAAGCTTTCGACATTCCAAGTTCTTCACAAAACCCAGTTACAAATCTAGGAAATGACGAAGAACAACAAGAAGAACAAGGAGAAGAAAATGTGCGCCCGCGAAGAAGTCACAGACCACCAGGATGTGGAACGGGTGGCCTTAGATAGATTCAATTTTGTATTATCTTGTATGTCTTGATTAATAAGTATATGTTTATCAATAAAGTAAACAACTTGTGTTTGTTTTAGATAATACATATTAATGGATCATAAAATTAACATGAAAATAATACATATTACATTAACATCACATTAAGTTACATGAAAAATAGTAAAAACATCATCAAACCTTGCATAATACGATATTAAAAAAACTACATAAAACTCCTTAAAGTAACACATAGTCTTGATATTGTATATATATACACGACATTCACCCAAAAATAATTGAAGTTGCATGTGATATTGATTCGAAATGGCTTGACACCTATACTACTTCTGTTGTCACTTCAACTCCAACCTGCCACCCTCTGCCTCGACATAGTGCACCAGCGAGACCGGCAATGACATTGCCGGATCACCTTGTTTCATAAATTTTTTTTGGCTCGAAACTATTTTGACAAAACACATTTGAAATAGCACTATTTCAAGAAATCTTTCAGTATTTGGGTGGCCGTATCTTGGCGTTAATGGTGGTGTTTAACCAGATTGCAAGGTGGTGGTGGTGGTGCGTCGAATCATGATGGTGATTATGGTTGGATCCATTTTTCCGGCGACGGGGATATCACCATCAACGTTAGATGTATAAAATATTTTTGTGTATGTATTAATATAGATATAGAAACATTTATTATACATAGATATCTATATATAAGGGTGAGTTCTTTTGAGAACTCATAAAAAAAAAAGAATGCAAGAACAATTTTGGACCACATATTTTGTGTAACTTTCTCTCTCTTCAATTAAATATGAAAATTTATCCAAATCATTCAAAATATTTTATCTCACAAACCATATATCGTTAGATGGAAAAAAAAAACAGTAGTCTTAAAATTTCGTCTCATTTCATCAGAGATCCAATTCGATATACTTTTGACGACTTTTTAATTTTCGTTTTTCTTTTTGGTACTTACACATAGCTTACACATGTGTAGGTTGAACAAAAATTATGATTCGGAACGGGCTTCACCCTTAAGGATATTCATAAAGTAAAGCTAGTGGGGGTGATAGGTCAATAAGGGTGATAGGTCATAATGTGATAGGTCATAGATGGTGATAGGTCATAGGGGGTGACCGGTGATGGGTGATCTATCTAAGGGGCTCCACCCTTAGCCGCTATGGCTCCGCCACGGACTGACGGGCTCCGCCCTTAGCCACCATGGCTCTGTCATGGATTGACGGACTCCGCCCTTAACCTTCATTATTGTGTACATATGTTCATTTACTAATTACATGTGAAAACAATGATCATATACATGTGTAGGTACACAAATACCAGGGGGGAAAAAAGAAATTAAAAAGTCGTCAAAAGTATATCGAATTGCATCTCTAATGAAAGAGAACAAAATTTTAAGACTACCTATGTTTTTTTTACATATTTAACGATTTACGGTTTGTGAGATAAAACATTTTGAATGATTTGGATAAATTTTATTATTTAATTGCAGAGAGATAAATATAAGAGAAATATGTGGTCCAGAATTATTCACGCATTCTTTTTTATTTGTGAGTTGTTAAATAACCTTCCCCTCTTTTTTTCTCTCTCTATAGATATAGATTTGTGTATATATATTTGTATATATAGATATATAAATATAGATTAGGATGGTGATGATATCTATAGATCAAGTTAGTCATTTTATGTATACATTCATGATGTTTTTTCCTAATCTTCATTGCAACAGATTTGCTATTCAACATTTTGCATTTATTGACTAGCAAGTGTTTGTTAGTTCTAAGAGTCATAAATTTATATGAGATTGTGTAATCGGTGAAAGGAAGAGAAATAAGTAGTTTATTGGTGGAAATGAATCGATGATGATGATAGTTACAAATATTAATGGAATCTACTTGCATTGGAAGGAATTTTGATGGTGAATTTGATTTGGGAATTAAAGGTTTCTTTATTTAATGAATGTATTTATCAATTATTAGATTCAGATGTGTTTAGGTGATTACAGTAATTATTATTTGCTTAAGATTTTTATATCTTTTTTAATGGATGTATTTATACCTATTTGTAACGCATTATATCATCGTTATCGAAATGTCGTAACTAATATACTTATTTCTATACATTTTGTTATTTCTATCAAAAATTTATTTTAATAAATTTGAATAATTTTAAATAATTTTTTCTATTAAGTCGTAACAAATATAATGTCTCCCGGGGTAACGCCCGGGTGACATATCTCGTTATATATATAAACCAAAAATTATATACACGTACCTCTGATATGACTTTGTGTTAACTAAACGAAAGATCAAAATTGATAAATCAAAAGTCTTGAAAAGTTCTTGTAATTCAAACTATTAATCTCATGAATAATGATAGTAAGAATTTAACTTAAAAATCATGGTATCCGATAAAAAGGAGTAAAAAAATGAAATCTTATACCAACCTCAAGTTAAACCTTTTATATAGATTGTTTCTTAATTAATTGTTTAAAATATAAGGTTTGTAATTCGTCTTGATTAATTAAGGAAACTATAATTATTATTATTATTATTATTATTATTATTATTATTATTATTATTATTATTATTATTATTATTTATTACAAGACTTAAAAGACGTATCGAACATGATATCTAATTAGGTAAAGATTATCGTATCATTTATTTAAAAAAAATATATTTTAGTACAATATGTTATAAAAGACACTTGTCGTTCATAGGTTGTGCCACTTGTTTTTCAATAATACTTCAATCATGTTTTAGTATATTAGTAAATAACCACAGTCCTACTATCACAACTGCCACCACAATATGCGAGTACATTCTAGCATAATTTAGTTTATTTTTAAGAATAAAATTGACACAAATCCTACACGTATTAATTAATTCAAACGACATGTACTTAAACCAAACATAAATAGATAAGTCATTTCCATATTCCTTATATAAATAAATTACCCTCTCTCCAAATTAAACATTCTACCTTTAAATTTCCTATTTTACCTTTATAATTTACACTTTTTCAAACACTTTATTCCTGAACTTCCTAAAATACCATTAGAAAAATCTTATGTATCTACGTATTTATCATTCATTTTTTGGAATAGAGTTGTTTGTGTGTTTAGGTAATGGATAATGTGGTATATTGATGTTTGCAGGTTGTTCACTATGTATAGTCATGTAGATTGAAAGTAGTTTTCTTTTTCAATTTTATTTTAATCTTTATAACGCTGGTTTGATAAAGGTTAGTTGATGTAAAAGACAAGATCTCAGTTTAATTTCTATATTCAGTTAAAGTTATTAATTAGCTGCATCACGTATATTCTATTCAATACAACCCATTGTTTCTTGTTCATGATACCCCAACATTTAACCTCTCTAGTATATTAATACGTTTAACTTGGAATTGTTTGCATGGATCTTCGATTCGTACTGCTGGAATCAACTCATAGTCGTAACGTACAATAATCGTAAAATCCTAAAATAAAGATGGTAAAAGGGTTTACCCAAAAATCCTAAAATACTTACTCAATCTTTATCTTCGTCTTGCACCGGATGTAATGAAATATATTTATTTGGAAAATAAATAAATTAAAATAAAATATATTCATTTGGAAAATAAATAAATTAAAATAAAATATCGGTCGAAAATTTTTATTTGGGTTTTTGAAAGCGGTCGCGATAATTTTTAACCATATAAAAAAATAGTTTAACTATGATCTAAAATCAGTTTGCTCAAAGCCTGAAACGTAAAAGTAAACACAATGAGATCGTCAAAAATAAAGATTTCATTACCCCACATATAATTGTAAAGATGTATTAGAATTTTGAAAGAAAAAAAAAAACAAATAGCCGTTAAATTTGAAACTTAACCATAGAAATTAAAGAGAGGTAATATGAAACAATTTGAACCTTCTCAAACAAATTAAAATTTGTATGTCAAAAAAAAAAAAAAAAACTTATACTGTATACGAGTATCTTATATCTTCATATATACTCGTATTTTAGAAAAAAGAAACATGGTTTTGTGATTCGACAGTTATAATCAACAAAGGGATGCTTTTTACGGCTTCAATTTCTGCAAATCACAAGACCTTAGTTATATATTTTATGGAATTCTCCACCTCAACTAATTATAACATTGTTCAAAAGTTATAATCAAATTGATTATAAATAATTATTTTAAACTAAATAAATTTGGCGTGTGAACATGTACTAATTCTGAAATTACATGAAAACATCCAAGTCAGTCTTTCTATGTAATTCACTAAAAGTCAATCACATGTATTATATCAACTTAACAACTCATCCTTCATGACAACGAACTTTCACATTCGGTTCCAAGTCTCTTAACCTATAGCTAAAATTGTAACTTGTTAACAAAACGTGTATTCTTTATTTCAATTCTCTCGCTTTAAAAATTTACTGTATTAGATATTTGATAGCCGCAAACAAACATTATTAAAACTAGAAAAACTTTACAAAGGAACCTTCAAACGAACCTATGTATAAAAACATTAAAACAACATTTACGATAAAAGAAGCATTCATTAAAATTGAACAACAAATCCATAAGAAACAATATTACACCTATATTATATCTTGCATATATACACCATTCATTGAACACATATAATGCCCAGAGTAATTAATTTTCTTCATCAATAGATCCCGAATTCGATCCAAAATATACATATTAACGAATAACGACAAATTCATAATATAAAATTGCTAAATTTTATCATAACTCTGTATTCACATTTCCATGACTTGTGTCCAACAATATGTAATGCATGGTTCTACAATAACGATTACAACTAATAGACAGCAACAAATATGCATTGCCAACACATTATTCATATACAAAAGTAGCCATTAATTTTATTATTTTATTTTATGTTGAAATCTTGTGAATATTGAGAGATATAACATATATTCCTTAATTGTTGTCTACTTGTTGAATATATTCTCAATTTAAATCCTTTGATAATAAATCCTTATCATCTAGAAATTATGAAAGTGAAACTCACCCAAATCGTCATATATGAAAATTAAATACATGTGGTCATCCCAAATATGCATAAATATTTAGCTAACTTCTTGGAATATGCATGTAATTGAAAGTGAAGCTTAACAATAAATAAAAAATGGTACTCAACTTTGGCTAAAAATATATACTTGCTCTTGATTTTGAGCTATATGAATTGTGGATAGAAATAAAAAAATATATATATATATTTTAAAGAACAATAATATTTTGCTTCGTTTTTTAATTAAGTTGTCCTTCCAAAAAGAAAATTTGGAATTATTTTTTATTTCTTGGGCGTAGCCCATCAGCTGTAGACGAAATATTTTAGTATATGACGGAGCTATGATAGCTAAGGGCAGAGCCCGTTAGGTAAATCACCTATCACTAATTATATGATATCACCCCCTATGACCTATTATGCTTACCAGTTATCCCATCATATTAATATTCTTATGGACGAAGCTCATACAACACTTATATATAATTATGTATAGCTCACTAAATTTGATTAAGATATTTTTATTTTTTAATTTATTTTTTTGGAAAGAGTTAAAAAGAAAAAAATGAAAAAAGTTTTAAAAAGGAAAAAAAATAATAAAAAACCAAGTTAAAAAAAAATTCAAAACGAATTTTTCTTACTTAAGAACCTTCTTCCCAGTTCACTACACTACGAATCATATAACATTTTGTTTTCTCGAACAACATTAATCTACTACATTATTAACAATTTCTTGTGACTAGCATTTTTATGTTTTTGTTTACTCTACTTCATTGTTTTTAATGCTTATATTATGCATGTCAGGTATATATAGTTGACACAAAATTAAGTTTCGAACTAGTATTGTTTGTATGAGCTCGGAGCTAGAGTTTAAATTAAAGATAAGGCTAGGAGTTGAGGTTCTATTTCAATACTATTTTTAAATAAGCTTTTATTTTAAAAATATTTATAGATTTTAGAAGCTTTTTAAGAATAAAATTTTTATCTCAAATACATATCCAAACAATGCTACCATTTCAGAAAAAGATTACTTATAAAATTTTGGGGTATTTAAGCTCCTAAAAATCCCCCAAAACCTATACCCCATATAAAATAGACATAAATCTTTTTCGAACAATGTTTATACAATTTACCTAAATCAAAGTCAACACCACATGAACTTGGCCCACAAGTAATCAAACGTGTGTCGAGTTGTTGGTCTCTATAAATACAAAATTTACCTCCCTTTCTCTTCATCCACCACCAACAATATTAATTACACTCTTCCAAATCAAATATTTGATTTACACTCTTCCAAATCAAATATTTGAAGAATTAGCCTCAAAAACTATATATAACAAATCTAAAAGCTAGCTATATCTCTCTCTCAAGTTTAAAACTTGACAGTAAGCATCTCTCTCTGTCTCTTTTTTTCTATCTTTCTTTAAATGTATATATATATATTTAATTGTATGTTACTATGTATATTTTTACTCGGGTTTATATTTATGATATGTATTAAAAATTAAGCATATTTTTTTTTCAAATAACCCCTTTCAACATATTTATAGTTTCTAAAATGCTCCTCCACACATTACAACACTAAATTATCATATATCACTCCTAAAACAAAATTTCGTCACAACGCGCGTGTATTATGCTCGTATGATATCATAAGTAAACACAAACATAAACGTACTCAATACATGCGAAATGTATGTCATCATATATTCATGTATGGATTTGGGCAATATATGTACACACAATGGTAGTTGACTTGTTGTAACTTTAAATTGAAAGTCATCATATATAAGAGTTGAGACTCCATCAATCGATCAAGCAGGTAGCTAAAGTTTTGCGTTTACAAGAAAAAAAATGACTTGTTTCAAATGAGTACGTTGATAATTAGTTGCTGTACAAAACAAATAAAATTTAATCAGTTGGACATACAATAATTTAATATTCTTTACCGGATGTAGCTAGAGCAAGAAATCGTATATTTAATTCATGACATGCTATATATGCATCTTCTTGTTTTCCTAATTGAGGATTTTATATAACCGATAGCTTGCAAGTGTAGGATAATTTATGCATATGCAACAATTACCTAGTGGTTGCCAAGAAATAAGACACAGGTTACTTGTAAACCAAGTGAACCATAAAATTTGCCAAACTGAGTATATATTATATCGAATCAAATCAAACAATAATAAACTTGAGGAAGTTAACGAAATTTCTTTGCATCGATCCTAGATGTATACCACAGGAATATCCTTTCATATATTCCATATATATATATATATATATATATATGTACGTACAGAATTGGCATAGACGCTAATGTTCAAAAGTCGAAACTTTAATATTAATTTTTCTTTGCAAAAACCGTGAAATTTAAAACATAATGTCTCATTTTCAGATGGTAGAGATGATAGTGAACATGGATTGCCCAGGATGCGAACGTAAAGTGAGAAAGGCCCTCCAAAACTTAGACGGTATATATTACGACACTATATATGATCTCTCTATATATCGAACATATATATATATGTATACTTCTGCAATTTGGGGGTTTTTGAGAGTCCTGAGTTTCATCCCAGACATGTTTGGTTCGAGATCTGCGTACTGCCCAATTAGATGTCAATGTAGTGTCTCGGATGCTAACTACTAACTACTAACTCGCTTTTCATATCTATATATGTACTTCAGAAAATAGTTTCTATAGATGCTGATTATTAAGCTTGTTATTTAAACAGGAGTTGAGAGTATTGATATAGATATGAACATGCAAAAGGTAACCGTGACCGGATGGGTGGATCAAGAAAAGGTTCTGAAGAAAATTAGAAGGACCGGAAAGAAAGCTGAATTATGGCCGTTTCCAAACAACCCTGAAAGGATCGTGTTCACGCAGCAGTATACCGACATGTACAGTTATCATAGCGATCCGGCTACTTACTTTCATGTCCAGCAACCAGACATCTCTATGTATAACTACAATGAACATGGATACAGGTACGGGCAGATTACCAGTACTCAAGAATCGCCTTATTCTTCGACAGCTACTTTTGGCGAAAGGGCTAGCGTTGCGTTCAATGATGAAAACGTGAATGCATGTTCAGTAATGTAAATTATGTAATTTGATTAACTAAATATCACTTGATTTATGTATAACTAAATTATTTATCAAATACAAGTATTATATAACACAAGTTTAAATATTTAAGGTCAAATTTATAAAGAAAAACTTTGAAAATTCAAACTAAGACACATTTAGTGATACGAAAAGATTATATATATATATAATTAATCGGTACTATCGGTTCATCACTTTTAATTTTATATATAATTAGACTTTCCAACATTCACAAATAATTTACATCATTAAAAAGATTTAATCATACATATAATTTCACATTATCCATACAATGTGACACAATAAATAGTTTATATTTATATTATTGTTTTTGATTAACTCACCATATTATACAATTAAGTGTTACAGCAGACTATTATATTATGGTGGATGATAGCTTTCTAAAAATACATGGTACTAGTATATATTATTATCTTCTAATAAATGAAGGATAGTCACAATCCACATAGTGATGGTTGGTATCAACACAAATTTAAGTTCTTTCCGGTACCAATTCATTTATTGTTGGTATGTGTATTGCTTTTTACCATTATAAAGTTGATAATTAATTTCGGGTAAAACAATAGTATATAATAGTATCAATTTACACTTTACGGTTTATTTATAACTTAATGCGGTTTTCTTTGCCTCATATCAAGATTGTAGTTGTTTTACGGTATTGTAGTTGTTTTGCGGTATTGTATGTGAATCATTTATAACAGCATGTACATAATCAATCTATACATCGTACGGGTATTAAGACTAATATACATATATAGGTGATCAAAGTTTTCTTCTTTAATTTTTCGGAAGTATGCTACGAAATAAGAAGATGACCATTGCAAGTATTTCAAAACAAGCAGCATACATGATCATGAGCAACTTAGGCCAAGTATTTCAAAACAAGCAGCATATGATCGAGCAATCGGTTTGGCCACTAGATGAGCGTATATATCTAAACCGATCGATGTCATTGATACCAAGTCACCACTACCTCATCAGTTGAAGCTCGTCAGTTTGCCAATTGTAAACGATGAGAAAGCAATGAGGAGTGGGTGGATCCGAGATGTCCAATATGCCTTTTTGTATATATACATCATTTATGGGTTTTATCATTTGAAAACTAAAATTTTCGTGAAAACTAGAAAACTGTCAAAATACACTGTGATCTGAATTTAACACAATGTGTTTTTAATATGTTTTTCGAAAACACAATGTGTTATACTTTCATATCACAGTGTGTTTGAACAATTTTCCGATTTACAACGCTATCAAAAACACACCGTGATTTAAAACTTAACACAATGTATTTTAGGTTACACAATAAAAACACATTGTGTTTTATAAAAACACATTGTGTTAAATTCAGATCACAGTATGTTTTGGTCAGTTTTCTAATTTTCACAAAAAAATTTAGTTTTCAAATTAATATTTCACCATTATTTATACCTTAAATTTTAAAATACATATATACAATTTACATCATTTACCACCACTACTATATCGCCACCACCATTATTGTCGCTTTAATGATCGGGTAACTCAGCTCTGTACGTAGTATATATTCTTGAAAAATAAAGTGATAAAATAAGTGATGAAGCTCCATGAAAAGTGATGAAAAAAGTGACCATATATAACGGCAAGGCCTTAGATATTGGAATTTTGTCACCGGGAACACTCGAACATGCAGTTTGGAGTGGACCATGCATATGTACGTAGTATTGATCTCTTTACAAGTGAATAATTATTTCTTCTTATCTTGATGACATATTAATCTATTATTGACCATACTCTTCTCCAAACTAAATATATTATACAACTATTGAAAGAATGATATACACATATAGAACATTATCTAGCTTCCTAATCATTCATAAGTGGGGTTTTAATGTTTTTTGTTTTGAAAATATATAAATATGATAAATCATTTGCATATAAACCATGCACAAGTGCTGCATGCTGATGAGAAAATTGTAACTTGTTTAGTTTCAGACTATATGGAGATGTTGGTGAACATGGATTGTCATGGCTGTGTGAAGAAAGTTAGAAGAGCTCTTGAAAACTTGGATGGTATAAACCTTTCTCTTCTATTTAAACAAATTTTTACTCCCTGAACTCCGTCTCAAATTAAATGTCCTAGTTTGACATTTTGGGCTTTTCTTGTTTAACTTTGAATGTCAATAATGTGTTTGTTTATGTTACATTATATCTGATGTAAAATATATGAATGAATAGTATTTTAAATAAATTTTACATTTCTATATATATTTTTCATGAGGTAATATATAACACAAACAAACGTATTAACGGTCAAAGTTCTGAATGAAAGACTTAGGAAGTCAAAATAAGAAATTTAAATTGGGACGGAAGATATATATCGCATCCTGTGGATTGGTTTATATATAGCGTTTATTTGTCGGACTAAATCATTTTGTTATATATTTTTATATTGGTAAAGTTGCTTTCGATTTCTACAAGTCAATATGCATATAATGGATTACTATATATTATATCTTGTTCAAGTATATATCATTTGTGATTGTTTTGATGCTTCCTTTTGGAATTAATTAATTCAGGGGTGGAAAATGTTGAAATAGACATGGAATTACAGAAAGTAACAGTCACTGGATACGTCAAGCTAGAAGAAATTCTTGAAGTAGTAAGGAAAACAGGAAGGAGTGTTGAGTTATGGCCGTACAACTCAGAACACTTTGGATTTACGCAAGCATATGGTGATGACTTATACCCGTTCCCTGACGATTCCGAGACCTTCTTGCATATTGAACAACCTAATGATACCATATACAGGAACCATACGCAAGGCTATAATGACCACCATGAGCGCTATACGGGTCAAGAATTACCGAACTTGACAATGCAAAGTCAAACGCCATTTGTTGCGTTCAGTGATGAAAACGTGAACTCCTGTTCAATAATGTGAATCATGAGCTGAAATTAAGATGCATGCCTTAAAAGTTAGGTCTGTGTATTGTTATTTATCTGAAGGCAACAAATTTGGGCACAAAGTGCAAGTCAATTTCTCCATTGGAAGCATATTAATTAACTATTAGCCTTAAATCTTGATAAGATTTCAAACAATTCCACAAATTAAGCTCATGTGTAGATGAAGCCTTAATGAACAATTTCATGCCTTCATATAAATGAATCAATTTGCTGAGTGCAATACTATATATATATAGAACCATAATCGTGAAATTATGGCCTAGATTGTATAAGAATGATTAAGGAGAAAATGTCACAAATGGTCCATATGGTTGTTGGTATTCGCATTTTGTCCCCTGTGTTTTTTTTTCTTTGCAAACAGTCCTTTGATTTTTCATTCTTGTTGCCTTGTCACTAACTTCTGTTAGTTCTGAACCGTTAGTGAGGGTATAATCGTCCAATCAAGTCTTACAACCATCACACATACACTTCTTCCTCCTCCATGTTCTTCTTCTTCTTTCCGGCACCGCCATCTCCAATATTAGGCTAAACATTTTCTTTTTTATTCTTTTACCAGATCTACACAAATTGAAATCCAATATATTTTCCAATAATAATCAATCACCAAAACAAATTGATAATACACACCTCTAATAGATATACATATATCTATCTAAGCAGTAAATAACATTAAAAATAAAAACTCCGATGAAACCATCAGTGTAAACAAAAAGGCTTATGTTGGCTATTGTACTCATTAAATTCAATCTTATACTCCCTTCGTTCTAATTTAAATGTCCTATTTTAACTTTTGAAGTATTTATTTCGCAACTTTGACCGTAAATCTTTTTGTTTGTGTTATACAATACTTGATAGAAAATATATGGATAGATTGAACTTTAGATGTATTTTTTATTGATATAACTTTCCTTAGGTATTATGTTGTACAAACAAAAATATTTACGGCCAAAGTTATAAAATAAAGACTCAGGAAGTCAAAACTAGACATTTAAATTGGGACAGATGGAGTAATAAATACTAAACTCTTGGGCATCAAATTATTCGATAACTACAAACCTCGAACAATGAAAGCACGCCACCATCTCTTACATCCACCCTATGTGATTCCAAGTACTTAACATAATAAAATCAGTTTCAAAACACATAACAACAGAACATCTTACTGGTATTTAACTAGATCCCATGTAGTTATTTTTTTCCACTCACATACAATTAATGGAAAGGGTAACAAGGAAGAATAAGAAGACGTACAAACAAAAGACAGAAAGAAAGGTTCATTTACCCTTTTATTCATTAGACATATATACGAAATATATATCTATTATCTAGTTAGCGCGCCTTCATCTTTGGTGGCAAGAAAATGGGAAGGACGACAAGGTTATTGATTAGTGTTTGGTGGTCTCTTTCATCCATCCAGCACGACAGTTTGCAGGAGGCTTGATTTTTTCGTATTTACTGTTTTCTAGGGTATTCCCCGTAACCCAGGCTCCCCCTATCTTCCAGGGATATAGTCGACCTAACCCCTCCATTCCCACGGTCATGAGAAACCCCCGCAGTGGATTTTTATTTTTTGCGGCAGTGGGTTTTTCGAACTGGTGTTTTGGGTTTCCATCGAAATAGATCTAAGGATGATCTGAGATTGTAACGAGCAGATGAATCCAATGTTCAAGATGTTTTGTATGGCTTTTTGGATCAGAAATAAACTTGTAGATTCATCAACGAGAAACATGAAAGTTATAGATACAAGATAATAGATGAATTTCATATACATATAATAATTATATATAGATACAGATGCATATATCATCCCTGTGAATCTGTCATAAATGTTATGTGTTTATCACATATAGTCCCTGTGAATGAGAAATGGACCAAAATGCCCCTGACGTGGTATGCACGTGGATGATTTAACGGCTCAAACTAATAGAAGTTAGTAATAGGGACCGCTGGCAATGAAAATGAAAAATCAAGGGACTATTTGTGACATTTTCTCATGATTAACCGTCTCTAAAGAACATGCAAACAAAATAGATTTAGTGACCTTGTCAAAGATCAAATGTTGGTCTTAATTACATGAATCATAAATGTAAATGAATTGTGATGTAATCTGATGTAAAATTTGGTCAACTATCAATGAAGTATTATTTCAAATGGAAAATTCACCCACACAAGGGACAATTGTGAGACAGTATATGTCATCTAAACATCTTAACAACTAGAAAATTCTGATGCACTCATGATCTATAAAGTGCACTCAAATATTTAAAATTTTTATACTTGGTCAAAACAAGTGTTTCAAGCATATAAATTTGTATGGATAGAAACTTAAAATCTTGCATTATTTCTGGAAAAATATGGGAAATTTGTAAGTCCATATTTTCACTAGACTTCTCTAGGTTCAATGGTCCAGTCAACTAGAGACTTTGAAGATTTGTTCGAAAATAATTTAAAGACCAGTGAACGCATTACTTGTACATGAAATCTGGTGGCTTTAGATTTCAATTCAATAGATTTCACTCTTATCAATATCTACATCACTAGAAACATTCTTACTGAACTCAAAGACTGAAGTCAGAAGGAACTCGTAAGAAAACTTTCTAAACGGCAGAGTTAGTAGACATCTTATCTAGACAAGCCTGGATCAGTGTTTCGTATTTATCACACTGATCACTGATTACGAAAAATGACTTTTTACTTTTACACACTTTTCAGTATTCGTATCTCTAAATAAGAAAGTCTTACATATACATGACTCTTTTCTGTTACACATACAAGGCGGACAGTGCAGAAACCAGATGATACAAGTATTGGGAAGTAGAGTGGTAAAACGTCTAATCAAATCGTTGTGCTAATGGATCTGGAGCGTATAGATAGGCCGTATAACTGTGTGTTTCGATAGTCTGGTCCATATTGGGTGAAAGGCCATTATATTGAAAGTGTTGACTCGATTGAATCGGTTTTGGATGTTGTTAGGAATGAGGCTGAGAATTGTGATTGCTTACAAGGTATAAATCTATCTATTTATATGTTAATGCTTTATTTTATCATACTGTACAATATGTGTGTCAATAAACATCTATCATCCATATTACGACAATCCTACAAACCTTATGTCGAACATTTGAGGAAACCACTACCATGCGTATTCATAACACGCAACTAATACGACCAAAAGATACACCGTGAACCTCGAAAGATCTTAAGAGACATGTTTGGGAACGACGTAATCTTAATAATTAGTTTAGAAAATTTTAAAGTATTTTAATGTTTTTTTTATGTATTTTAATGGTTTTGCTTGAAAGTACAATGACATTTTTGAACTCAACTCCATTTTAGTGTTTCTTCAATCATTTAGTTTCATCAGCTCAATATTTATTTTCGAACAACAAACTTTTAATTTTGACTAGTTTAATATTTATTTACCAACAACTTAACATTTAATTTCATCATCCCAATATTTATTTTCCAACAACTCCACATTTAAATTTTATCAGCTTAACATTTATTTTCCAACAACTCAGTACTTAATTTTCACCAAATTTATTTCCCAAAATACTTAACTTCTATTTCATCAGCCTTTATTTATTTCTCAACAACCCAATATTTATTTTTCACAAGCCCAATATTTATTTTACAATTAACAACTCGATATTTATTTTTCACAAACCAATATTTACTTCCCAAGAGCTCAACATTTATTTTTCACCTAAATTTATTATATATATATATAAATTATATATTTCATCTAACAATTTACAGCTTCTCAAACACAAACAACCAACCTTTCCATTCATTTTGTTCAACTGATTCATCATTTCAATCTTTAAACAACTCAAACCAACTTTTATATTCCCGCTTTAGGATCAACATAGAATCCCTCAACACAATCTCAACAATATCCCACCAAATCAATTTTCGGATGGTTATCCACCCCAACTTCCAAACCAAGAATACAAATTCTATCAACGCCAACCATTTTCACTAAAACCACTATTTCCATTTCAACAACCATTTCATGGTAGATAACTTTCCTCATGACATAGATAACTCAATTTATGAATTGTTAACAACTTTCCTGACTTTATTAACTTTTTTGCAAATTTATAAATCATCATTTTATTAAATCACTACTTACCCACACACACTCACCACCTTCATTCCTTATTTCTTAAGAAAAAACAAAACCCCTCTTTTTTAAAAGCGAAGTCAAAAACCCTCTTTTTCTCTCTCCATCAAATTTGCGAGAAAAGAAAAACTCCCAAATTTAGCATGAAAACGACATCATTACCTTCAAAAACATCATTGCACATGTCTATTTCTACAAATTTAATGTAAAAATGGAAAAACCTCTTTTACTCTTCTTTTCGATATTTTAAGTTTTTAACAAAGTACACTCACAACACATCATGTTTGAAACTTTTTACGTTCTAAAGATGTAAAATGCTTTATTATAACTAATTCCAAATTTTCGTAAAATTTCATCAACGAAAGTATAAAATTATTATGGATTTTCGAAGATTTTGAGCTTACTTTGTTAAAAAGGGTTTTTGAAATTTTGTCCTGATCAATTTAAAATATAAGTCCCTTCACTATATGTTCGTTTAATAATATTATACCATAGCTTTTTATGGTTTATTTGTTTTATAGAATCTGATTTAATCGTTACGTTTTATGCGGGGACTTATTAGGAAAACTCATACTTTGTTTGGAGAAATATTATGGTTAGTTAGTACTTACAAACTTGCAACAGACAAAAAAAATTTAAAAAATCAAACTAGTTACTTTTACATATTAACATTTTACCTTATCAGATTAACTTAGCTAAAATTCTTATTATTAACTCCCTAAAAGAAAGTCCAGATAACATGACTTCTCTGTTTTCTTTTGAAAAAATTGATGTTCAATTCAGGGGTAGTAAACTAACTGTAATTTAATTTAGTTAATGATCTTATATTGATGTAAAAAATCTGGAAAAATTTACTATTAATGGAAACCAATGATTTATATTCAATGTCAGCCATTGTGTTATACGTCGTTTTTATGTATGAATTATTGATAAATTTACTACTTCTAATTGTTGGGTTGTACATTGCTAGCATTGGTGTGGTGATCGAAAAACAAATCATTGCTGTTAAGTTTTAGGTATATATAATAACTTCATTAGTTGCTAGTCTTAGTAAAAAATGAGAATATATCAATTTATTATAAATAATTTGGATACATCTCTTTATGTTCTGTGTTCTTTCTTTACATGTAAACATAGAATACGTGGATTAAAATTGAGTGTGAATACATGTCTGCGAATGATTTGCAATCTGCGGATTTGATACAATCCTACCCCTTTTAACCACTTTTTAAACTTTTGATCTTTCTAGAGTTGCACGATGAGAAAGTGTATTTTCTTCTTGGGCCTCTTTATCGTCATGGTAGTATTTTGTTCACCGTGCCTCCACACAGTGATGGTAAGTTTTTGGTTGTCTTGGTTGCGGGTTCACCGAGATTTGAGAACTACGCAAAGCACATGAGTTATTAAATACTTCATGTGCAATGAGACTGAATTTCTGACATGACATATAGAATAAGACACAAACTCAAACATGAAATTTGTAGGCACCGGATTAGTATAGACGGGTTTGGGTCAGTTTCGGGTTTACACATTTATGTTTCATGTTTGTTAAATAGGTTGGACATGAAACTGACGCAGACCCGTCTGTTTTATATGTCGTGTCAGAAGTTTGTGTCATGTTTTATATGTTGTGTCAGAAGTTCTTTCTCATTGCACATGAAGTATTTGGTAACTTACCTCCCTTGCCTCTCAAATCCCAAAGAGCCGACAACTAAGATGGTCCATATCTCACCATCTTCTCATGGAGGCAAGGTAAAGAGGATGGCTACCAAGACAATAAAGAGGCCCAAGAAGAAAATGCACTTTTCCATCGATAGACCAAAAGTTTAACAAGTAAATAATTATTTCTTCTTATCTTGATGACATTCTATTAATCTATTATAGACTATACTCTTTTCAAAACTATATATATTATACAACTATTAAACGAATGATATACATATATATATATATATATAGAACATTATCTAGCTTCGTAATCATACATAAGTGGGTTTTAATGTTTTATGTTTTAAAAATATATACAAATGATAAATCATTTACATATAAACCATGCAACTGAGATGGTGAACATGATTGTCATGGCTAGTTATGTGAAAAAAGTTAGAATATCGAGCTCTTGAAAATTTAGATGGTATAAACTATAAACCTTTCTCTCCTTTAACCATAACATTTTGTTATATTTTTATATGTTGGTAAAGTTGCTTTCCATTTCCACAAGTAATAATATTATATTGTTCAAGTTTATATCAATTGTGATCGATTTAATGCTTTCATTATGGAATTAATTAAATCCGGGGTGGATAATGTTAGATAGAGTGGGATCAAAAACGGGTTCATCACTTCCCTAAAATACAAGATCAAAGCTCAAAGCCCATATAAAATAGGATTGGTCCAGAATAGGGTCCATGGTCAAGAATTAGAGTCGGTCATATTGACCTAAGTTTTCATAATTAGTTTTCAATTACTTGTATAAATAGAGATCTCTTGTAATTCTTTTGATTATCAATAAAAAAAAAACCCTAAATCGATTCCATTCATTAATATGGTATTAGAGCCTTAATCGACTGGGCATCATCATCTACCGTTTTTTAATCCCTCAAACTATATCACCTAAATCGATACCTAAGCCACCATGGCCGGAGAAGAGGCCGGCGGCTCCGGTAAAGACTTGGCATTACAATTAGCCAATTTTTTTACAAAACAACAATCACCAACCTCAAAATCCCAAACTATCTGACAATTTTCAAATCAATTTGAAGCTAAATAGTACTAATTACTCCCTATGGACCCGTGTGATTTAGGATGCCATAGGCGACCGATCAAAAAACCTTTTATCACACTTAACCAAAAAACCACCAGAAAAAGCAACAACTGGAAAATACGAGTCATGGGAACAAGACGACCTGATCGTGTTCTCATGGCTCATTCAAAACATAGAACCAATATTAGCCGGAAACCTTACTGAATTTTCCACCGCAAAAGAACTATGGGATGCTTTAGTAATCAGCTACAGCAGTGGGAAAGACAAACTTACAAACTTTAATCTGCACGTCAAGGCCAACGAACTCAAACAAAGTGACAAATCGCTCGAAGATTTTCAGATTGCAATTCAAGGAGTCTGGGGTGAAATCGATGGACAAGATCCAAAACCGATGACATGTTCTTAAGATATCAAAACATATAATAGGATTCAATCCAAACAAAAACTATTTCAGTTTTTGAATTGATTAGATTGAAAGTATGAATCAACCAAAAGAGAGATCCTCATAACCGACCCACTTTCCGGTGGCTGAAGTCGCATATGCTACCATATGGAAATAGGCCGCTCATCAAAAGATTTTAGGAGCAACCACCACAGATGTTGAAGGAGCACGAGGCATTGACACCGGTTTAATGGTGAAAGAAGAAGATGGATTCGGATTTGTCACCGAGAGATTCAATCGGGTTAATGACAAACAAAAACCCATGGTTCA
Organism: Erigeron canadensis; assembly: GCF_010389155.1. NCBI lineage: Eukaryota > Viridiplantae > Streptophyta > Magnoliopsida > Asterales > Asteraceae > Erigeron > Erigeron canadensis. The sequence continues at coordinate 21,400,930 of NC_057764.1, forward strand.
AGATGATAAATCGGATCTTACTTGTGATGAATGTGGTATGAAAAGACATACCAAAGATCAATGTTTCCGATTGGTTGGTTATCCGACATGGTGGACGGAAAACAAAAAGGGTCGCCGATTCAATCCTTTGGAGAAGACAAACCCTCTACCACTCAAACCAACCCCACAAAAGGAAGCAACATCAATGATAACTGGAGATCGGAGAAGGGTTTATGTGAGGTAGCGGCGACCGAGGGTGAAGGGGGAAGTAGTTTTTCGGTGGTAGATGGTAAGGAGAGAGACATAAGTGTCTCACAACAAAACCTGTCAAAGCCATCGTCCCAAACACTATTTATATATATATGTATGTAAATAATAATGGGTTTTATAAAAGAAAAGCTAACTTTAGTGGGCCGGGTAATGGACTTACTAATACTACTGGGCCAGAAAAATTAATTGGGCCGAATTCCATAGCTAAAGGTTTTATGGCCCGATATGATCATTCTAAGTCAAACGGGTCGTGGATTTTCGATTGTGGTGCAACCGATACTATGACTTATGAGTTATCAGATTCTTTAGTGGGAATATCTAGAAAGACCCATATGGAAGCTGCTAAAAATGGGAAAATGGATGCTATGAATGGAGGAACTGTTACGATTTCTCCAAACATAAACTTAACTAATTGTCTTTATCTTCCATCTTTATTTCACAAACTCTTGTCATTAAGTCATGTGGCAAAGGAACTTAATTGTTCAATTTTCATGCACCTAACGTTTTGTTTGTTACAGGGTATCAGGACGAGACTGATCATTGGGCGTGGCATTAAGAAAGGAGGACTGTATTATGTTGATGAAGTTACTCCAAGTGGGAATTCATGCTTGCTCATGTAACTAGTGAAAGAGAAGCATAGTTATGGCATAGAAGATTGGGGCATCTGTCAGTTAGTTATTTGCATGTTTTTTTTCCAAAACTTTTTCCGTTGAATAAAAAGATTGATTGTGAAACTTGCATTCTAGCAAAATGTCATAGGCAATCTTTTAAACCTCGTAATACTAGAGTTGAATTTCCTTTTTCATTGGTTTATTCAGATGTATGGGGTCCTGCACCGGTTGTTGGAGGTCGTAATTTCAAGTATTTTGTAATTTTTGTTGATGATTGCACCCGAATGACATTGATTTATTTTTTGAAAAATAAAGATGAAGTTTATGATAGATTCACCATTTTCTGTAACATAGTCCAAACTCAATTTCAAAAATCTATCAAAATCATGAGAACAGATAATGGTGGAGAATATGTGAATTCACAAATGAACCTGTTTTTTCAATCCAAAGGAATAATCCATCAAACCACTTGTCCTCACACCCCTGAACAAAATGGTTTGGCTGAAAGAAAAAATAGGATTCTTTTAGAGATGACTAGGACACTTATTATTGAGTCCTTAGTTCTAACACGTTTTTTGCCCGAAGCCTTAGCTACTGCTACCTACTTGATCAATCGTCTTCCTACAAAGATTCTCGATATGAAAACCCCTTTGGAAAGTCCTCTCTGAGTTTCATAAGCTCCCATCAGTTCTTACTTTGCACACTAGAGTGTTTAGATGTATAGTTTTTGTTTATATTCCAAAATCATATCGTAATAAACTCGAACCGTGTGCTGAAAAATGTGTCTTTGTAGGATATGGGGTTACTCAAAAGGGGTATAGATGTTACAATCCTAAAACTCATCGTATGTTTACTACGATGAATTGTGATTTTTTGTAAACCAAGTATTTCTACTCTCAGGAACTCAGTGGTCGGGGGGAGGAACAAAGTGACACAATGAGTTGGCTTCAATATTCATCAGAAGTTCAAACCACTACCTCATCAGAAGTTTAGACTCCAGATAAAGATTAACACTCCTCTCAAAGTGACAACCTAAGTCCAGACCTGATATTCGAGGTAAGTAGTTCTGAACCAAGCCATACTTTGAATGATATGGATATTCTAGCTAATGAAGTACATGAAATGTTAATGGAGAATCGGAAAATATAGAAGAAGTAACTACACAAAGTACTCCAGAAAGATATATTCTCCCAACAAGGTCTACAAGAGGAGTTCCTGGAAAGCAGTATTTGTAACACCCATCGTTTAAAAACAAGGATTTCCAAAAACCTTTGCCTAACGGCGTTAAAAGAAGCGGAATTAACTTTAAAAGTCCAAACCAGTAAAATCTGTTTGGTTTATTCATTAAGTGGTGTTACTAGCCATATCATCAAAATAAGTCTAAATGGAAATCCATCGGTTGCCCAACATTAAACAACCGAACACATTATCAATACAAGTCATTACTATCTAAACATAAAGCAAATGTCTAGAGCGAGCAACCACTATGGGTAAACTATAACCAGCTTCAAGATCATCTACCCATGCCTCACATCTTCTCACATCTACCTGCTCACTATTGTTGGACCTGAGGGCACAACACATTTTAAAAGAGCAAGTGTTAGCTAACGAATTAGCTAAGTAAGATAACACATAATTTATGAAACGTTTGTCCATTTAAGACATTATATAAAGTCATATTAAATCGTAAGGCACCTATCATCAAACATATCGTCTCACATACATATCATAGCATCAACATCTTTCATATTAGGATGGGTCCTCCTAAATGTGCCTAGTCATCTTTTACTTCACATATATCATATAAGCATCATCGAATAGTGTGACATAAGTCACTTACATTAGGTGTGACATAAGTCACTCATCACATATAAGGTGTAAGTTTGTGTGTAGGCGGTCATAGGACCTAACAGGAAACCTCACACCCGACTGGATGGATAAGCTTTTCAGTTGTCCATCAATGTCGTTAAGGAATGGCAAGCCAATCCAGGAGTAGTCCGTATGTTCAAAGACATTGGTGGGTAATCACGCCACCCGGAGATACTCAAACCACGTAATTATGTTGCAAGGAGCCACCCAAACAACCATATACGCACCCGCCGGGCAAGGGCAAGTACGGGTTAAGCTTAACACTTTCACATCAAATTTACGAGCTCGATTTCACATCACATATAGTTTAGGTGTTTACACAACCTAAACAATCATCACATATACATCATTACGTTTGGGCCCTTAAACGTGCACGTGTCGTGGCAACTTAATAAGTCTAGTGAACTAGATGAACAAGCCATGTAATCATGCACATTTCACATATCATCATCATACATCACATTTCATAGCGTTTCATTTCATATCATCACATCGCATACATTGTTACATCACGTGCATCGTCATATATCTTTGCATATCGTATATCATTACAACATTGCATAACATTTATCATCTTAGATCGTACATCATTTCATATCATATCATCTATTAAGCATACATAACATCTCATAGCAATACGTATAATTGGGGTAGCATTTCAGGCTTTTATATGCATCTACATAGCCCATATCACCTCCCGTATAATCCTGAATACCCATAAGCAACCAAGATATCATTAGGGGAAGTTATTATACGAAAACTATGTTTTTGTTGAACCCTCAGCGTGTCAAAGTAGTGTATCTTACCTCGTAGAAGCACACAACAAATGATAACGTAAGCTACCGAGCTTTGCAAGTATTCCCGACTACCTATAATCATTAAACGACATAATGAGCTAATAAATACCCACTCACTTATGGTCATGAATCACGTCTAAATACCTATAAACATGACTCATGACAATGCTTGATGCATCGGACATTCGATTAATACTTTAAAGCTTACATAACTTGACGAAACTCGACATTCACTCACTATATTAACCTTTCTGGAAACTTGACATCACAATCATCTTTTGAAAACATAACCATTAGAAAGTAGACTCTCTTACGATTCCGTGGATAGCTTATTTGTTAAAAACGGAGTTACGGTTTAAAAGTTATGGCCATTTGAAAATTCCGTCGCTATTGCGTCGCAACTACTAAGTTGCGTCGCAGCTATGTGTCACTGGTTTCCAGTTGCGCCGCAGCTTAGTAGCTGCGCCGCAGCTAGCCCCTTTTCAGCACAAACCTCATTGTTTAACCTCCAAAACTTAACCAAACACACCCCAAACGACCCCAAACCTTATGAACGACTTTTAACCCTCAAAATTCATCATTTTAAGACTCTAATGATGTCATGAAAACAACCCTCAACATCCAATTGATTTGCAACACAACAACAATCATTTTAGGTTACCGAATCGATTAAAACTCATGTTTTTGACTCCAATCAACCCTCTAAAGACCTAGATCAGTTATGAATCGAATCAAGGGATTGAAAGGACATGAAATCAATGTTATTATACCTGGGATACCTGGAGATTACAAAGAGAGTGTAGAAACTTGATCAAAACACTCTCGAATCAACCAAACGAAGATGAAATCGAATAAGGAATTGATTATGGCAATGGGGAATGGTTAGGGCTCAAAGAGAAAGGATATTAGAAGCTAAAGACCTGCTCTTTGACCCTAATCCCGTTTTTGACTTTCACCCTATGTCAAAACTCGTCCCTAAGCTTCCAAACGTCACATTATTAGCCCTAAACACCTATATGAACTATATACAACTCAATAAACACTTTGAACACCTCTAAAGGCATATAACTACATCTTGAACACATTACTACGTCAATCAATAAGACATTCAAGTCTCACACGCATAACACATTAACTACATATAAGCTCTAAATTTAACATGGACGTAACGGACATGTTACGTTGACTTAACGACTCAAGTCAACCGTTAAATAAAAAGTTTGGGATGTTACAATTACCTCCCCCTTAAGAGGATTCTGTCCTCAGAATCATTTCGCCACTCATAAATAAATGACTTATCCGCATCCCTCACTTTATTATATCATTTCAGGATTTCCCTAAGTTGTACTTTAACTTAGCATAGCCAAACTCATTTAGTGTCTCACATAGTCTTTTTTACTTTCATTTTACATTTCGATCGTTTCATCATCTCTTTGGCTCAATCCTTAAATCAAACCAAGTAACCACCGGATTTCTTTAACCTTCATAAATAGTACACACATTACATTCGGCGAAGGCTATTCATTTGTCGATTAAGAACTTTTGACACATATCCTCATTAACCTGCTACTATAACTCACACGATTCATTTGAGCAAAGGGTCGACTCACCAACTTTTACTACATAACATATCCCTCCATAAAGTCTTATGGTTAGACCATAATATCCACTTTGTTTATTACAAGCTTTCTTTGCTCATCACGAAACCTTCAATCAGTTTCGAGCTACTCCGAACTCTTCTTTAACGGTTCCAACTTCATGAACTATTATATTCATGATCTTTGGCTGCATATTTATTCTTTCAATAACATATCGTATCATGTAGTGACATCCAATGCCCATGGCATAACTATGGTTGCATACGAACACCACAATAGATCTCGATGCACCATCGCACAATCATATGATTTTTGCCTAAGTTTCTAGGTCATTCATTCTCTTTCCCAATCAAACTAAGAGTGATAGACACCATTTGAGTTCACCATTCGCTTCATACTTTGCCAAAACATATCTTAAAATTGTTTACATAACGGTCGTCTCGATTTGAAGCATTCAACAGTTAGCTTTCACACTTTAAGAGTACTTATTTAACATACATATTTTCTTTCATGTCCAATGAAATGGTACAATAGTTCATCGGGGAATAAACATTCTTGGTTAACCAATTTAATAATGGCTCATATCATTACCTTCAACCTTCCCGCGAAATTTCGTCTCTTAGTCCATAAATGACGCGCCACCTCACTTTCGTTAAGGGATCATTAAATAATTACTTTTGTAGCAGAACTTTCGGCGTCCTGTCTAGGCTTCTAGCCCCATCACACGTTCACATAAAAGATTTACAACACGTCGTATCACAATAGGTCGTATCACGTTTCAGATGGCATCCAAGTAAGCACGTCACCATGGTTCATAAACCTCCTTAAGTACAACTTATGGGTCATAAGATGACCAAACCAGACAAAACTCAGTTCTTAACAAATGAATAAAACTCAAAGACCTTTTCAAAAATGCAAGGGTTGACTCTCGAAGAGCTCTAATGCATAAGTTGTGACATTTGCAAGGCAAGTCTGCAGAATTCGTCAGAAACCTTACCACTCCTGGAAATCGACGTTTTTCGCATATCTCTGGGCAAAATCACAAGAAACTTTGTTCATATCAAATTTAGTTCACACATAGAGGTTTCCAGAATGGTAAGATTCAACTTCTAAATAGTTCATATAAGGAAGATATCATTCTTGCAATATGACTGAGTTTTCAGACCGATAAATGCTTTGTTTTGCAAACCATTTCCGCCATCAACCTTTCAAGTCATGCCACAACGACCTTTACAGCTCACACACATCAAATTATGACCTGGTTATCATTATGAAATCATCAATTGAGCTACAGATTCATTATACTCCTTTTACATCCGATTTGACGCCCGATTGACCTAAATCGACTCACAAATGTAATCGAATCCATACAAGCCTTAAGACCAGATGTGAACCATATATTGGTTCCATTTGAACATTTAAATGACTTTGGAAGCAACTTCATACCTGTAGGGATCTCAAGATACATATTGATTGCAATAACAATCACCGAATGACCCGAAATCGTCAAATCTAACAACACCAACGTTCCCTATCAATCAAAACTCAACAAGTCCAGGTATGGACGAAATATATGGATGGAATTGACTGATTTTCAGCAAAGACTTTGATATATATACCTGGGAGGATGATTAATGGATCGAATACGTGCATCGATTGATCTAAAGAAAACTTTAAATTTTATCCCTCAAGTTCATGACATGGCAAAGACCAGTCGTTAACATGGAGGTACTTTGAGAAACTCAATAGGGTCATGATGAGGTTAGACATAGCATTAGTGGAACTTTCACCTTTATCAGTTGATAGCAAAACTATAAATCCATTTTATAGAAAGAAATACATCTCACAATCGAAAACTTTAACTTCTTCCTATAAAGGAGGGCAAAAACAGAAGGTGCACTTGCATGGAAGTAGTACTAGTCACACATCGATTGAAGGTTCGACCTCACGATCAAAACAAAATTGAGAAGTTTATTAGAACGTCTCAAAACTACGTGTAACCTCGACTTTAGAAGTATAATGTTCGCCTTAAATGGTTAATCACACAGGTGAGAGACATGATCACTTCGGAACCAAATACTCTTGAGTACTTCTACTTCGTATACTTTAACAAATAACTATTATAGGATCTCAACATTGCCCTTACATCCGTGCAATATACGGAAGAATCTCCACCTGTAGATACTCGTCCCAATCGTCATATATCGTCCCGTAGAGAAATCAAGTTTAACGAGTCGCGAATCCAAAACAGGCCAAAACATGTGCCGCATACTATCGATAACCCGGAAAGCTAGTTCCAAACGAAAGCTAAACGTTTTTTTCCTTACACTCTAGCACGACTTCAACCCTTCACAGCTCGAAGGTGGCTTCACATCATATTATAGTGTTCATAGAATTGAAGAGCTTCATGGTTAAAAGTCCAATCAACCGTAGTGTTAACTTCATCATTCTTCATTCCATTCATACGTGTCTACACCCCCCCGCGGTTAAACATGATGCCTTTATGTGATTCCAACATTCTCATCTTTACCTCATTCGGATCAACATAGACACAGTCTCACAAACACACACATTTCGGGATACATTTACAATTACGTTCGCGACCGGAATTGTAACTATATCCTTTCATACGTGTGCCCGGTAACCCTTCTATGCATCACCTACTTATAATCCTTCAAGTAACCAGCATTAACTTTATTTTCAAACTTCAAATCCATGTCCTTTAACTAGTAGACTCGACTACATTGACTACCAATCACTTCGTTCAACTTCATGTACATCATTATTCATCATAGACATTTCATTCGGCTATCACTTTCCATCTATCTTCATCCATTTCCATACACTTGAAGCATCAACACCACTAAAGTTGTAACACGATATTTACTCTTGACAAATAGGGGGACAATCCATAAAATTCTCTCCCACTTCATTACTTTGTACATCGGTCAACACAAGCTTGGTCATACAAACACGCTCGCGTCGTGATACGCCTGCAACTATGTTCCGGACCATAATTGTAATTGTATCCTTTCACACGCGCGTTCGTTCCCACATTTGTGTATCATCTTTCACAAAATCCTTCAAGTTTTGTGCATCTCAACAATAGCCCGTGTAATATGAAGCACACTTATCAAATTCATATAGAGCATTAGCACCTTACCCTTCACATAACGTTTTTCATAGCAATAGAATAGTTGGCGATGGGGAGCGCGAGAAACAGAGGAATAAGGGCTACACAAACAGGAGTATACACATAAAAACATATCAAAGAACATAAAGCCTTAATCCTACGTTCTCACTCATCCCAAACCCGTCCTAAGGCATTTCATCTCAAAGGCTAAGCGTATCTACTTAAGCCTACATTGTTCCTTATCGGTTTAAGTCCAATTCCTATGGCATACCTATAGTCCTTGGTTCACTTAAACCATTTCTCTGATACCAACTTGTAACACCCATCGTTTAAAAACAAGGATTTCCAAAAACCTTTGCCTAACGGCGTTAAAAGAAGCGGAATTAACTTTAAAAGTCCAAACCAGTAAAATCTGTTTGGTTTATTCATTAAGTGGTGTTACTAGCCATATCATCAAAATAAGTCTAAATGGAAATCCATCGGTTGCCCAACATTAAACAACCGAACACATTATCAATACAAGTCATTACTATCTAAACATAAAGCAAATGTCTAGAGCGAGCAACCACTATGGGTAAACTATAACCAGCTTCAAGATCATCTACCCATGCCTCACATCTTCTCACATCTACCTGCTCACTATTGTTGGACCTGAGGGCACAACACATTTTAAAAGAGCAAGTGTTAGCTAACGAATTAGCTAAGTAAGATAACACATAATTTATGAAACGTTTGTCCATTTAAGACATTATATAAAAGTCATATTAAATCGTAAGGCACCTATCATCAAACATATCGTCTCACATACATATCATAGCATCAACATCTTTCATATTAGGATGGGTCCTCCTAAATGTGCCTAGTCATCTTTTACTTCACATATATCATATAAGCATCATCGAATAGTGTGACATAAGTCACTTACATTAGGTGTGACATAAGTCACTCATCACATATAAGGTGTAAGTTTGTGTGTAGGCGGTCATAGGACCTAACAGGAAACCTCACACCCGACTGGATGGATAAGCTTTTCAGTTGTCCATCAATGTCGTTAAGGAATGGCAAGCCAATCCAGGAGTAGTCCGTATGTTCAAAGACATTGGTGGGTAATCACGCCACCCGGAGATACTCAAACCACGTAATTATGTTGCAAGGAGCCACCCAAACAACCATATACGCACCCGCCGGCAAGGGCAAGTACGGGTTAAGCTTAACACTTTCACATCAAATTTACGAGCTCGATTTCACATCACATATAGTTTAGGTGTTTACACAACCTAAACAATCATCACATATACATCATTACGTTTGGGCCCTTAAACGTGCACGTGTCGTGGCAACTTAATAAGTCTAGTGAACTAGATGAACAAGCCATGTAATCATGCACATTTCACATATCATCATCATACATCACATTTCATAGCGTTTCATTTCATATCATCACATCGCATACATTGTTACATCACGTGCATCGTCATATATCTTTGCATATCGTATATCATTACAACATTGCATAACATTTATCATCTTAGATCGTACATCATTTCATATCATATCATCTATTAAGCATACATAACATCTCATAGCAATACGTATAATTGGGGTAGCATTTCAGGCTTTTATATGCATCTACATAGCCCATATCACCTCCCGTATAATCCTGAATACCCATAAGCAACCAAGATATCATTAGGGGAAGTTATTATACGAAAACTATGTTTTTGTTGAACCCTCAGCGTGTCAAAGTAGTGTATCTTACCTCGTAGAAGCACACAACAAATGATAACGTAAGCTACCGAGCTTTGCAAGTATTCCCGACTACCTATAATCATTAAACGACATAATGAGCTAATAAATACCCACTCACTTATGGTCATGAATCACGTCTAAATACCTATAAACATGACTCATGACAATGCTTGATGCATCGGACATTCGATTAATACTTTAAAGCTTACATAACTTGACGAAACTCGACATTCACTCACTATATTAACCTTTCTGGAAACTTGACATCACAATCATCTTTTGAAAACATAACCATTAGAAAGTAGACTCTCTTACGATTCCGTGGATAGCTTATTTGTTAAAAACGGAGTTACGGTTTAAAAGTTATGGCCATTTGAAAATTCCGTCGCTATTGCGTCGCAACTACTAAGTTGCGTCGCAGCTATGTGTCACTGGTTTCCAGTTGCGCCGCAGCTTAGTAGCTGCGCCGCAGCTAGCCCCTTTTCAGCACAAACCTCATTGTTTAACCTCCAAAACTTAACCAAACACACCCCAAACGACCCCAAACCTTATGAACGACTTTTAACCCTCAAAATTCATCATTTTAAGACTCTAATGATGTCATGAAAACAACCCTCAACATCCAATTGATTTGCAACACAACAACAATCATTTTAGGTTACCGAATCGATTAAAACTCATGTTTTTGACTCCAATCAACCCTCTAAAGACCTAGATCAGTTATGAATCGAATCAAGGGATTGAAAGGACATGAAATCAATGTTATTATACCTGGGATACCTGGAGATTACAAAGAGAGTGTAGAAACTTGATCAAAACACTCTCGAATCAACCAAACGAAGATGAAATCGAATAAGGAATTGATTATGGCAATGGGGAATGGTTAGGGCTCAAAGAGAAAAGGATATTAGAAGCTAAAGACCTGCTCTTTGACCCTAATCCCGTTTTTGACTTTCACCCTATGTCAAAACTCGTCCCTAAGCTTCCAAACGTCACATTATTAGCCCTAAACACCTATATGAACTATATACAACTCAATAAACACTTTGAACACCTCTAAAGGCATATAACTACATCTTGAACACATTACTACGTCAATCAATAAGACATTCAAGTCTCACACGCATAACACATTAACTACATATAAGCTCTAAATTTAACATGGACGTAACGGACATGTTACGTTGACTTAACGACTCAAGTCAACCGTTAAATAAAAAGTTTGGGATGTTACAGTATTCTCCAGAAAGAAGTTCTCGGTCTACTAAGTATCCCATTGTATATAAGATTTAGTTTAATATATATTGATAAGATTTTGGGTTTTTAGATTTGGTTTAACTCATTTGGCTTAAAATTAATTTTTAAAAGCTAGGGACCAAAGTTGAAAGTGGTGGTTCACGATAGGGACGATTTCTGTAATTAACTCTAAGTCAAATTACGAGATTACCCATCACGTGTCCGGCACGTGACCTCCTTTTTAACGGATGTTTATGGTCAGGACCAAAAGTGTTGACGGAGCAAAGTTTTTTGGACTAAAACTGTAATTTATTAAACTTAGGGACGAAATTTGCAAGTGGAGGTCCACGACACAGACAGTTTCTGTAATTAACTTTAATAAAAATAATAGGAACGGATATAATAGAGCCTTATAGAACTACATTTTTTATCCTACAAAATAGAATATAATGTGTATAAATACAAGCTGACATTTTATTACACAATAATAATTAATTTTTTAATTAGACGGAAAAAAAAAGAATGAAATAAATTTTGATATCTTGAGATAAAAAAAATATATATATTTGTATTCTCGTCAGGATTGAGATAAGATTAATATTATATAAAATTTACTAAGGTTTTTTTTTTAAAGTTAGTTTCGATTAAGACGTAATGAAGACAACTTACTAAGTACAAGGAGAACTCCCAACTTTCTCAAAAATAAAATATAAAGTTCTTGTATTTTCAAAATAGTAATATATTTATATTTAAATGTTAATTAAGTAATAAAAAAATAGATAAATAATGATTTCATTCATATTTAGATAATCAATACTATCTTACTAAAAAGTGTTAAAAAATCAAAAAATAACACCTAAGCTATAATCCTAGGTAACATATATAGATAATTGTTACATAATTAATAACATATATCCTCTTTTAGTTATATAGATCGAAAAATCCGGGATATATTACAATTTTTGTTTTTGGGTTTGGTCGCAAATTACAAGTTTCATCCCAAACTTGACGAAATTACAAATTTTATCCTTGAGTCTTGTGTTTCGTCGGCACTTTTGGTCCAAACTAGGGGTGTAAACGAGACGATACAGTTCGCGAGCTACTCGAATTCGACTCGCAAAATATTCAAAAATCGACTCGGTTTTAGAAAAATCGACTCGAGCTCGAGCTACTCCAGTAGACTTTCGAGTCGAGCTCGAGCGTCAATATAACCTACTCGAAAAGCTCGCGAGCTTAATCGAGCTTGTACTTATTTACAATCTTACCCTTGAATATTATATATTTTTACATAATTTATATTATACCGAGCCGAGCTTAATAGAGTCGAGCTTGAATTTGTCGAGCTTATAAGAGTAAATTGATTTAATACTTATTTTCAATTCTTAACCGAGTCGAGCTCGAACGTGTCGATTCGTAAAGCGAGCTCGAACTCGAGCTTGAAAATAAATGCTTGGTCAAGCTCGAGTCGAGCTTCGAGTTTTACAATTGAGTCGAGCTCGAGCTTGGTACTGTGTTTGCTCGATTATAGCCCTAGTCCAAACCACTAACGACCGTTAAAAAAGAATTGCTAATTTCCTCCCTTTGTTAGAAGTTTTGAAGGATGGCGAATCTGGTGGTGGGGAAGCCGGGTATTGGTGGTGATGGATTTTCGTTGGATTTGGGTTCTTTTAGCTCAGTTAATCATCTTCTGAAGCACCGAAACGTTTGGGAGGTTGTCATTCCCTTTTTGAAACGCCAAGAGAATATTGGATACGCCGCGGAATACATTTCCCAGCCGTTAGTTTAACTTCTAGAGTTCTAGATATAAAGTTGTAATAAAGTTAGCGAATGCTTTTTTTAATTATTAGTTAATTGATTCATTATTTTCATATCAAATTATAACGTATAAATTAATAACATGAATAATATAAAATGCACTAGCAGGTAAGACCTTGTGTACATGTTTGACCTATTTTCCCCCGAACATTCAAATTTTCATAGAAAACAATCATGCTTATAATAAGCTAATTAGTACTCGTATAATTGCAAATGAAGCTAACTCAATTGGCAGATGCATCCTTGGTTTTTCCTATATGTCTTGGGTTCGATTCTTAGAAGTGACAAGTCTGTGGGTTTTTTCCCTGAATCACATGTAACGGCTTATGGTCTAAATCTCGTAGTTTAGAGTACGTGCAGGGCTTCCTGATGTCGAATACCGACTAACTGTTAAAAAAAAATTACTCGTATAATTAATGCACTCTAATCATGTGTGTTATTTAATTTGTTTATGTTAGTGGTTGTTGTGTGTTTAAGATATACTGTATAAAAATTATACAAGTTTATCATTTTCTTGTAATCAACGACAAATTAGGCCAAACAGCTGGATTAGATAAAGACTTTTGATCTAAGTAGAGTACAAAAAAGACTTTGTTTTGTATCCTCCAAAGGAAAGTATGCTTATTCACACTAACTTATAATTTAATTATACGAGTAATACGCTATAAAATTTCATAATCTGTAACACATTATAAAGATTTTAATTGTTATATATTATTTTTTTAACGGTGTCAAATAGCAACACATTAAAACACACCTACCCATCATATAAGGATGAAATATTGTCAATTCCATTCTTTTTTATAGAGTTCATGGATAGAGATTTCAAAATTTATACGTAAAAACCAATGATGCTCAATAAGTTGGACCGATAACATTTGCTACATATAATTTTGTGTTTGAAAAACATTTATTAAAAACTAAGAACAATAGGAAAAATCAGACCATAATTTTGAAAATTATAGAATTTCCTAGTTTTATATATAGATGATTTTATTTGAAAAATCAAACCAATACACACTATCTTGTATGTATTTTTAAACTTTAAATAAAATATCATAAAAGAAATATACATATAGTTAATTAATGTTATATATTGTAAACAACAAAGCAAAAATAATGATCGATAACACTAAGATTCAAAAACTCTAACCACTATAATATCACATACCATTAAGTTTTTAATTACAACCAATTAATATTAACGATTAAAAATATTCACCCCGCTGAATCCAAACAACATGCTAGTTATTTCTTAATAACCAATAATTACTACAAGAATTTAAAAAAAAAAAAAAAAAAAAGAAGCTAGTCCTAGATATTCACAGAGATTAATTACTTAATTTATAATATAAATACATACGCTATAGTCTCAACTAAGAGTCACCGGTCGAGTTCCTCCGACGTTTAGCCGGAAAAAGATGTTCAAAACCGCGATGTGTCGCCATAGCCCATTCCACCATCTCATTATTGAAATGAATACCACTATTTGAAGAAGTAATACTATCACCCAAAAATGAAACATCTGAAAAACTGTCTTCTAAACCGCCATGTAATAATCCGCATGGCGGTTTAGCCTTCCTACGACCAGCTCCAACGGGCACGTTTCGAAGTGCCCCACCAGCTGTCCAATACCTTTGACACCCTTTACAAAAATGTCTTGGTTGATTAACGTTGTAATTGTTGAAGTAACAAAATTTAGTCTCCATACTTTTGCACCTAGGACATGGTATGATCTTGTCTGGCCTTTTATTAACTAGGCTACTTTGATCCTCATCATCATTATTATCATTTTCGTTATCGTTATCATTCAGTACTTCTGATTTGTTTACGGGCTCTTCTTTTAATTCTCGCATCGTTTGTACGTTGATCATCTTTCCAAATAGCTTGATACCCGTCGAATCATGACCTTTATGTACATCTGCCATAATAAATAAATTTTGATATAGAGAGCGTGTACAACAATTTAACTATATATATGATAGAAGAGTTTTTGATGATTGGATGTTTAACTATATATAACGTGTACAAAATTTATCGTTAAATTTTGATAGAAGAGTTTTTGATGATTGGATGTTTTAGAAAGATCTCATTTTTTTTTTTTTTTTGTTATGTGAACGAAGAAAGTTATATATATCTGGTTGCTAGAAGGAAGTTTGTGAGATAGTATAATATATAACGGGAGAAAAAGATGCAAATATGAAAGCAAAAAGGGAATGAAAGTTAATTAAAAGCACTTTAATGGTTTTGTGTACACTTTAAGTATGCTTTCACCGAAAAAGAGGAAAAAGAAAACATGACCATATTTAGAGCAGCCAAAAACTAAAAAGTAATGAAAGAGGAGTTTTTCACTTTTTGCTCAAAATATATATATATATATATATACAAGGTATTTTACTCTTCACGATGCGCGTATTATTATAAGTTATTGTTCAATTAGTGTTGATTTAAATGTTTTGATGTAGACATACACAATAACAAATATTTTGTTTAATTAGTTCAATGTGATTGTTCTTATTAATTTCGTAAGCATGTAAATATAAATAAAACAATGTTAAATATGGGTATAATATATCACTATCAAAATGTTATTAAAGATAAATATGAAAACAATTGATGTTTACACTTGAATATTTTCAAAATGTTCATTGGGCATTATGGAGGTTTTTACCAACTAAGTTGATGAATATTTCCTTTAACCTTAATCATAATAATAAGAACATATATAAAAATTAAAGAGAAAAGTCCTCCATGTTAATAAAAATTTTTTTTTTAAAAACCTTATATTAAATAAAAAAGAAAATTGTTTTTACATGATCACCAAGAAAAAGATAATAAAAAAGAAAACTAAATTAATATATCAAATGATAAATGTGATATAGTTAGAGTTTATAATACGTAGGATTAAATATAACTATTTTGAAAACTAAATATTTTCCAGTTTTAAAAGTATATTTTAAGTTTATACGGTTTATGATTTTATTTTTCTTTGCTTTTGAATTTTGTAAAATACATATATCAAATAGAAGTAAATATTGTCAAAAATTATAGAGATGCCACATAGGATAAAAACCTATGTGGCAAATTTTAAAAATAGCTTTAAATTTGAAGAGGCCTTTAAAAGGTTAGGTTAACTATTGTTTTAATAATTATATATATATATATATATATATATATATATATTTAAAGGTGAATTTCGCTAGAAACTTCGTGTCACGATTCGACAGTGGAAGGTCTAGCATACGTTGTCTTAATCGGGTCCGCGCTAGAGAGCTCCCTCGAAGTAGAAATGTCTGTTTAAATACCCGATTGGGGGAAAACCCCCTATTAATCCGCTCGAAGGCACGACGATCAATGAGGGTAAACCCTGCCCCCTCAAACTTGAACATGGGTATACCCAAGCCAAACCCTCATAAAGGGACTTCCTTATGTCCTACCCCAAGACCTCATAGATAAGGAGATTATATTTCAACCATTGAGCTAATACTCAAGAACTGCTCAATATATCTATAATCTATATATATATTATATATATATATATATCTTATTCAATTTTATTTAATGATCTAAATTAATTCTTAGAAAGTTAATATTGATATATCTATTGATACCTTAATTTAGATTTAATAAAATTAAGTTTAATTAATTTTATTAAATCTAAATTAAGGTATCAATAGATATTTCAATATTAACTTTCTAAGAATTAATTTAGATCATTAGTTACTTTTATCTTTTTATTCTCTCACCGATTTTTCGAAGCATACATGTGGACGTACATGCAAACAAATACACACAAAAGTTCGGATGTCATAGCAAACTATTGTCGTCCAGAGTAGACTGTTATGTGCAGGTATCCTGTTAGTATACCTACACACCAAAATGATATTTGCGCAATGAAACGACAATAGATAGTTTTTGCCTTTTTGGTGATTTTTCGGTTACTAAAATGATATGTATAAGAAGTCGAGTTATTTATTTCTACTGGTAGGAAATATGAGAGAAAAATATATGAAAGATTCAAAATAGAATAAAATACATCAAAAAAAATTTTAATAATATAATGATTAGTTGAAAAAGTAATAAAATAGTAATATCACTTTTTTCTTTATCTTATAAGTCAAAAAAGTCATAACCTTAATTTCTTAACCATTTCTTGCTCTTATTTTCCATATATATATCATATATATCATCTTCTTGGTGAAGTTGTCTCAATTTGTGGGGTTCATTTTGACAATTACACGGGAAGGTTGCGTACAAAATGCATTTGAAAGTAAAAGCATAAAAAAAGACTATAAAGAGATAAAGATTAAACAGCTTTTCATTTGAAAAATTCTATTCCAAATCCACTTGCTCTATGAGATTACCAATAATTTATGCAACAAATACCCTCTTTAGAAAAAGCAAATAATAACCATAAGAATCAGTAAATTACTATTGATTACTATTTGGACTCGCATAATTTTTTTTATATGAAGCATCAGCGGATAAATAGCTAATACTTATCAAGCGGTTGCACTTACGTCAGTTTGACTCTTGCCAACGTCTAAATGGTTTGCTTCTCATATGTTAGATGGATATAGTATTGCTAAGACTCTCTCACTACATTATTTGCATATAACAAAATTCGAACTTGGGCCCTAAGAAGAAACATATTGTGAAAAACTCCATGATCAGTGGGCTAACACCCCATTTGAAATAGCATATTAACCGACGAAAGTTTGAAAATAACCTTTAATTTCAACTATGGATATATGATGCAGAAAATTTCTTTAAGTGACTAATAAAAATACGGGTGGTGTATCTCAACCACACTTTTTGGTATCCCAACAAAAATAGTGTGGGCCCCATGTCTATAATGGTATATATGATAGAGTAAAAAGCGGGCCCCCTACCATTAATAATCTAGTCGGGTTATCAAAATCATGGTCGGTATACCATGCGCCTAAAAATATCTTTGAATTCCCAAAGTTGTCACTAAAAGTACGCCCAAACTCCATAACGTTCACACAAAGTCAAAGTTTTCCATGTCTTTTAATTAAATCCGCAATGTTGGAGTATGTGTCCGACATTGTAATATGAAACTTCTCTGATTATGACTTGTGTAAAACCCGAAGAGTATTAACATGTCCACAAATTTCTATATTTATTCATATTGAATCACTTTTAGGTAGATTCCCTTTTATCTTTTAATCTAAAATATAGGTTCGTAAAAATATCTTTAACACTTTAGCATGTCGATAGTTTTTATGCAATTAGATTAAAAAGTAATCATTATATAATCTTCTATCTATCTATGTGAAATATTCATTTAAAAACTAAATTGTTTGTGAAAACTAGAAAACTGATCAAAACACACGATCTGAATTTAACACAATGTGTTTTTATAAAAACATAATATGTTTTTATGGTGTAACCTAAAATATGTTGTGTTAAGTTTTAAATCACAGTGTGTTTTTGATAGCGTTGTAAATCGGAAAATTGTTCAAACACACTGTGATATGAACTTAACACAATGTATTTTCGAAAAACATATTAAAAATACATTATGTTAAATTCAGATCACAGTGTGTTTTGGCAGTTTTCTAGTTTTCACGAAAATTTTAGTTTTCAAATGATCAAAACCCATCTATCTATATCTATCTATCTATCTATACACATTATAAAACAGTAGTTATCCTGACATTTTAAAGACATCCACCTTAATTCAAAATTATTTTTAAATATTGACACGTAAGATTTTTCCTACGTGGCATCTCCACATTTTTTTTCTCCACAATATGTTTTTAAAATAATAATATAAAATTCACTATAAATCTTAAATCAAAATTAACAAATATATGTAAATCTTACAATTGATACGATAACTTATAGATATGGATCGAAATTATCTGACTTAATTATATTGAAAGATATAAGCAATACAACTCCATACTAACCCTCAACCTAAATATATATATATATCCTTTAGTTTTCTCTTTTAGCCTCATCCGTCCAAAATCAAAACGTTTATTACACCTTAACTTAATTTTATATTTATCAATAGTGCACGAAATATAATATCTAATTCATTCATAATATTTGTTATTTGAAAGGTTTTAATCTCTGTAATTAGATATTTAATTAGATAAAAAAAATCTTTAAATATGAAATTCATTAAATGAAATATTTTTTAGAATCAAATCACATATATAATTAACTATTTAAGCATTGTCATCTAAAATCCAAGACTAAATAATGCTTCATTGTCATCTCTTCATTTGCAGCTCAATATGTCTTTGGCTTTTCATTGTGTCAAGCAAAAGGCTAAGCGATCGACAACAACCATGTTGATTTATAAGTTTATTTTGGCTTTTTACCGTGTCAATCAAAATCCAATCGAAACTACGTACCATGTTGTTTTATAAGTTTATCGTGAACTAAGAGTTGACTTTTCTTAAATTGGGTTATTTAAACTGAACTTTGAAAATTTTAACGTAACATGTTCTTAATAAAAACTTTGTACCACTATATGTTAATTATACAATTAATATTTTATTTTTTATTCATGTATCCTTACAAATTATAATAACATAAATATAATAACAGTATGCTAACTATACAAAATTGATTACTATCAATGTTAATATTAAAAAGCTTAGAAAAATTTAAATCAACAACCGCACAACGTGTGGGTAAAAAACCTTGTATAATCGAGCCTTCTGAAGCATTCTTCAAATTTAAAGTTATGCTAAAAAATTGCCACGTAGGATTAATCCTATGTGACATCTGCATACTTTTTTAACAATATTTTATATTTTCTCATTATATTTAAAGAAATTGTATATATCAAAAAAAATCTAATTCCATATAATATTAAAAATTGAAAGTATTGATTCATCTTACCTACGTTAATTTGGTAAAATATTTCAAACTCTTAATATATATTATTAAGTCTTTATATTATAGACTTTTAAATATTTTTAACTAGAAAATTGACATTACTTACCCAAAATTCACACGAATTTTAACCCTATATATATACAGATACAAAGTTTCGAGCTTATTTTTTCATCTCATAATTTTTCATTATTTTGGTTAACTATTTATATTTATTTATTTGAATTTATTCGATTATATGTATTTGTAGTTTTTAAGTTTTATTCTTTTCATGAATTGAAAAAAATCTTACTATATTAATATAAATTGGTTTATGATATAAATTCGTTTTATTCGTGATATGCCTATGCTATGTTTTCTGGTAAGTCCTCTCCTCCATATGGGCAGTAACAAATGTCTCAAATACAAAAAAAATTCTTTATATATGTTTGAATCCAAAAATAATCGTATGATATCATGTAACATGAAAACATCAAAAATAAATACATAATATCTTAGATAAATAAAGAATAATTGTGATGACATAAGATTTTTAAAAAATTGTGTACTTCCACGTATCCTTTTAACTAAATTATGACATCATCATATTTTATCAATTTAAAAATCAAAATATCCTTTCCATTTTAAATATATATCATTAATATAGATTTTTATTAAATGCCTATATTATTATGTAAGATTTTAATCATCTTAATTTTTTGTTATAATAAGCAAAAACTATGGTTTCTTTCCAGATAACGGTTTCAATTTTTTGTTTTCATTAACCGTATGTGGTTTAACGTGTGTCCACCACTACACAAGTTTTGTTTTCGTTTAATTTTATTTTTTGACATAATAATTTATCACAGCTTTTCAACTTAATTATTTAACGTTATTATTATACATTTTATTATGACAACATATTTTAAAGATATCCGAATAACATTTGATTTATTTGCAAAACGTCTATATGTTAATCCGGGTTGAACCCGGGTTGATTAGCTAGTCTTAATAGTATAATAAGAAATTGAACTTGAAACAGATAAACCACATCCATCATTTACAAACATGACAAATACTAGACAATGAAATTGGAAAGCAGGAGATTCATGGGTTATATGGCTACGTTAAATGAAGGAAACACTATTTATCTTAAACAACCAAGAAACCAAAGTCATACAAAGTATTATGTATTATATACGGTTAGAAGGACCTCCTAATTAATCAAACCTTTAATAGAAAATGGTGAAGTTTCCTAAATTAGCAGCATTCTAAACATGTTTCAAAGTAATTTTTGTCGCAACAGAAGTACAGTACAATAATAAACTTAAAAAGTCAGTATTGGTTTGTTAATTTCCTATTCTTAAATTACTAAGACGCATTTAATATTTCGTATTTAACATCAATAATGCTACGACGAAAAGTTAACCGTTACTAAGGTCTACATAAGAATTATAAGTTAATACTTTAATCAACTTTTATAAAAAGACCGCGCATCGCGCAGGAAAAAAACCTAATTTGTCTATATAAGTGTAAACTACAGGGACATTCCGTGTGAACCACATAGATAATACGTGTAATCTACTACTTTAGATTTGATGATCCATAAATTGTCAATATCAAACATGTTTCAAGGTGTTATAATGTATATCTATGTAAAACATGCCAGTAATGTACGGCTAAGACATGGTGGTGTACGGAACACTACTCTAAAGTATTCAGTGCTTATGTTTCAAAAAGACTTTCAAAAGCAGCATGGTTGAATCAGTGGTAAACACCCTTGTCTCTAGAGACAGAGGTCATGGGTTCGATCCTCATCCCATGCAAAGGTAGAGGTAATGTCTGCCTACATCTTAACCTCCCCCATACACCGTCGAGGTATTGGGGCTCAAAACCCGCGGAAGACGGCACTGAGCAGTTATTTACTTACTTACTTTTTACTTTTAATTCTGAAATTCCTATTTTCTTTATTTATGTAAATACTATTATGAACTTCATGGATTGATCGATTGCTCTTGTTCCATGCTTCCTTATATAATGTTCTTAAGTTTTTAGAGGGTTATAAAAGAAAAAAAAAAAAGGTAAGTAAGTAACTGCTTAGTGCCACCTTCTGCGAGTTTTGAGCCCCAATACCTCGACGGTGTATGGGGGAGGTTAAGATGTAGGCAGACCTTACCTCTACTTAAATAGAGAGGTTACTCCCAATTTCTACCTAAATGGTAGAAAAGGTAGAGGGTTATAAAAGAAAAGAATACAAATAATTATAAAATAAGTTGTGTAAAAGATATAAATGAAAATGAAATCGTAAGAAATGAATGGATTTTTTAGTTTAACTTTGTTTAAAATAGTTTATCTATATTTTTGAGATGATTTAAAAGGAATAACATTATTTATAAATATTTCATTTTTTTTTTTCCGAACATTCAGTCGAAATACGACATCGGGGAAACCTTTCTCTTTTTTTTCGAACATTCAGTCGGCATACGACATCGGAAAAACCTCACCGAATATACCAAACTTAATAACACACGATTAAAGTTATGGAACATCCTAATTAGAAGTCTTTAGAAAAAGTATCTCTTTCTTTTGACTTTCAAAGAAATATTAAAACTATGAAATGGGGCTACCATATTTGCCCTTAATTAACTTACTAGTTTATATTGATAAATTTTTAAATTTTTGTAAGTACAAACAAAGAGCATTATTATTAGGGTTTTGCTAAATAAATAAAAAATGAACTTTTTGCTAAATAAATTGAAGCCTAAAAGCTTTCGTTAAGCTACATTAAAGAGTTATAAATTTACCCTAAAAGTCAAGGATAAACTTTTGATATGTAAAGATACAAATTTTATGCACGTTAACATTTTCCATATTGTTATAGTAGTGTTTTAAAAATGGTCCAAGTCTATTAATTCTACTTAATTTTGAGGCATACGTGATACGTTATATAATGAAAGTTCAGCTTAGAGCGACTTTTATATATGGGGAAGTGAGTATGGGATTGTCTCTAGGGCTGTAAACGGTTCGGTTCGGTTCGGTTCGGTTAGCTAGAAATTTTGAACTATTTTTCAGGTTTCGGTTCGTTTAGTTAAAATTTATGAACCGTTAAGTTCGGTTACCCGCAAATCGGTTACTCGAAAAAGTCGGTTAATTTCGATTTTATTTTCGGTTAACCATTTATTAAAGTTATGCTACTATAAAGTTTAAGTATTCAATTATAATAGTCAATATACATTGCATTAATTAATTTTTCTATGTATTATAGTTATTTAACTACATTAATATTTTGTTTTTTAAATAAATATACATTACATCTAATTGTGATTTACTTTTCTCTAGCGTTATATTTATGCAATGCAAGTTTCTATTTAAGAGTATCATGATTTACTACTTAAAATGTCTTTTATATTATGCTATTACTAATATTTTTGATAAATATCTTAAACAAAGTTAACAACTTTATATGTAAGAAAATTACTTAGAATATCCCAAATTAATTATAGATTGTGAAAGAAAGTTAGTAAAATTGTTATTATTTTTGACGACATATACAATAAATTAGCTAAAGAGATATATAAATGATGTATTCATGTAATACATATATGTGTAAATATACATATATATGATTATATGTGGGTATATATCAAAATTCGGTTCGGTTCGGTTAATCGCGGGTAATGAATATTGAAAAACGTAACCAAACCGTTACACTTCGGTTTTTATCTTTTCGGGTTTCGGTTTTTTCGGTTTTGGATCACACGTTCGGACCGGTTATTCGGTTTTCCGGTTCATTTCTTACACCCCTAGTTGTCCCCCATCTAAGCTTAGATGAGGAACCTTTCACATTTGGTTTTTATAATCATAAAAATCATGTGGGGCCATGTATTTATCTAAAATTCAAACAAATATTAAAATATTTGTAGGTGAGGAGTTCCCTATTTAAGCTTGGATGGGGAACAACCCCATACTCACTTTTCCCTTTATATATATATATATATAGACTTTCCTTATTTTGAGAACCATATTTTTTGAAAGAAGCATGAGAACTCTCAAATTATGTATTGGATCACATGTTTTTTTTGTTCATTCACATGTGAAATGGTATAAAAAAGTATGTTGTAGAATAAATTTTTTTAAAAAACCTTCAAAATAGTTTTTTGTGAACTTGTGAATATGTTCACCTTTTCGTTCACATGTGATCAAACAGGTATATATAAGGTTTTGAAAAAACCCTTCTTCTGCAACATATAAATTTATAACGTTTTACATGTGAATGAGCAAAAAAATATGTGATCCAATACAAAATTTTAAGAGTTCTCACAGTTTTAAAAAAAAAAAAATAGCTTCTCAAAATAAGGGTCCTATATATATATATATATATATATACATATAGGTAACACTCCGGTGATAACACTCTTAAAATAAGAACGGTGAGAACACCTTAAAAACATCATTTTGATGCATTAAAATTTCATAAAACTAACATAGTGCATAACTAATTATCATTATTTAAGTGATTATCAACACATTCATCTGTCAAAATCGAAATAATCATGTTTTTTTATTTTGTGCATCCATCTTAGATGCATATTCATCAAAATGATGTATACAACAAAAAACGTGATTTTTTGATTTTGATGAATCAATGTGTTGTTAAACACTTAAATAATGATAATTAGTTATGCACTATGTCAGTTTTATGGACTTTTAATGCATCAAAATGATGATTTTAAGGTGTTCCCACTGTTCTTATTTTAAAACTGTTCTTATTTGATTGTCCCCTATATATCTGTATATATATATATAATAATATATATATATATATATATATATATATAATAATAATAATAATAATAATAATAATAATAATAATAATAATAATAATTTGATGGTGGTATTGATCCATGATCCCTAAAGGTCGATGCTTATGGTTAATGCTAGTCCTTTTTCTTTATCTCTATTTGGGCATCTTAAAAATTTGATCGACTATGACTTCTTCGCAACCTTTTCATGACCTTTGATGATAGTATTTGCTTCTTGACACGTTAGGTTTCACTTGTGAATCACTTTTCATTTAATTAAGCCTTTTAAAAGGGAAAAGTAGTTTTAAAAAGTGACTACGTTTTTAGTTTTTTTTTTATCTTTAATATATTAAAATTAAGATTTATTCCATGTCACTTAACCAAAATACAAACTTTATAAAACATATCAATCACTATAAGTCACTTTTTTGAAAAAAGAGATAAATTTTACCCTTAATCATTTAATTATTAGTACTTTGGCTTTTTGTAAATACTCGTATAAAATTAGTTAAGGATATTGTGATTTTAGTAGATGAAGTGTCTGTTTGGTAGAGGGTTTTTAGGGACTTTTAATAGCTTAAAAGCCCCAAGCTTTTAAAAAAAGCTTCATAACTCTGTTTGAATATACATTTTAAATTAAAAGC
Source organism: Erigeron canadensis (assembly GCF_010389155.1). NCBI lineage: Eukaryota > Viridiplantae > Streptophyta > Magnoliopsida > Asterales > Asteraceae > Erigeron > Erigeron canadensis. The sequence goes on from NC_057764.1 coordinate 21,426,288, forward strand.
TTCTAAAAGTTTTGAAAGGTCTTTAAAATAAAAGCTGGTAAAAAAAGGGTTGAAATAGAAGCCTCAACTCCTAGTCCCATTTTTAAACTCTAGCTCCAAGCCTCTGATCACAGCCCCAACTCCAAGCTTTTGTACCAAACATACCCGAAGTCCATAAAATTAGTTAAGGATATTATGTGTTTACCATAAAATTCAATGGTGAACTTTTAATATAAAAATATATAATTCTTTTATCTTTTATACATGTTAAGTAAAACCCTAAAATCTTCATTTAGTGTTTTTTTTTTAACTGAACAATTAATAGTACAATCCAAAATGAAAATATAGACATTAAAGTATGACAAGATAAAGTAATCATTACTTAATGAGTATATTTTAGTAAAGCTAAATATAGTTAGCTGTAATTTATAACTTTATCTTTTAATTGGAGTTGGAGTGTAATTTATTGTTGTAGCTATATTTATCTTAAACTAATATATATTCTAGAAAGTTTGAAATATGAAACAGTTTTAAGTAAAATAAAATAAGTATTAAAGTAAAACAAATAAAATAATAAGTTTTTGTTCACTGAAAATCGTCGTGCATCATGAAAAATATTGTGCTTCGTGCATCATCTTTAACATGATCTAAAGGTCAAGATCTTGTCTTATTTGTTTTAATATAATATTTGCATTATAATAACTAGCCTAAAAGATATAGTTATAGCTAGTTTATGTAGCTGTGACCAAGGTTGTAAAACTCCCTCAAGTCGGTCGAGTACCCAAAATAAAATCTTGACTCCCCACCTCGCCGAGTCGAATCTGAGTCACGAGTTCTCTTACCTCGATACGGATAAAATGATGATGAAGCGTGAATCTATCGACTAATCATACGTTTAATTTTTAAGTTTTGAATTATTATGTTACCTCTTTTAAGCAATTATGTTAAAATTTGATTTTTGGAAGATATTTTTAAAGTTCTATTACATATAATTTCAAAGTACTTATGTTTGTATATAAATCTCAATCCGAGTTCTCCCCGTGTCAAGTCCGAGTCTCCAAAAACTCCCGACTCCCCCCTTCACTGAGTTGAGTCCGAGTCACAAGTTCTCCAACCTTGGCTGTGACATGGCAGTCGAAATCTGGTATAGAATTAGACTTTGGTGCAAGGTTCTTCCCCTTCTCTTTTTGTCAATCAAGAATTTGTTTAATATTGAGAAACATGTGGGCTTAGAGAAGAAGAGCATGAAGATTTTTAAAGGTATACTATATGAGACATGTTGGAACACAGATTTTAACTTAGTTGATATTTTCACAAAAGCTTTGTCTATACCCAAGCTTGAAAGGCATGCTGAGGGCATAGGACTTAAATTAGCTAGTTATTTCATGTAAATCTGTTGTTTCGGTATTTGGATAAGGGATGTTAAACAATTTATATTTTCCATAATGAAATAAAGTACTTGATATGTTTGATTTCATTTAATATTAAATTGTGTTCTATATTTGCATGTTTAATCCTTGAATATTTTAGTAAATATTCTAAATTGTCCATTGTCGATTAATTATATGGGAATATAATTAAACTAAGACAAATCTGAGTGATTGGTTATATTCGTGGAATATATAATGGATGGTCCCACTAAACTCATATGATATCCATAGTTGATGCATATCGGACTACTCCACTAACGAATTATCACTTTATGGATCGACGTCATTTAGTGAAATTCTTAAATGGTTACTTTATCTATCCTTAGACTTGAGATACAAGCAGGACAACATGTATGAATTGCACTTACTTGATATAGTTCTAACTCTCCTGAATAAGGGAGTACATAAAGGGCTATTTTCATTAAGTGTGGTGAAATATGATGACTGACACGTGTAGTCAATATAGGATTTGTTCCTTCAACTTGAAAGTTGAAGTATGATACCATTTGGCCCCCTCATTAGGACTAATTAAGATGTTTGCATGGCCGTGCCCAAATAAATCCAGATTGTTCTTGATTATATATGGTAATCAATAATTAGTTATAGATGAGAAACAAAATCATTAAATTATGAAATGACATCGATCCATATTCATATTTAACAAGGTATCTGAACAAAGGGATGATAAATGCCTCAACCATTTAAATATACTTTAAGAAACTATACTTAAATTTTTCCGGGAACATTGGCGTGTTGCTAGAAGCTAACCAATGTTATTACCTTCATTTATTACGAGCTCAAGTAGGAGCTGTTAGTATATGATCACGTAAAATAAACGTATGTCCGGAAAGTATTTAAGCCTACGGGGTCACACGTCTCGACACGAATGTAACTATAATTAATTAATATAATTAATGTAATTTATTAATTAATTAAAGATCACGAAAAACTAACGGTCGTCTGTTAAAATGTTAATAGTTAGCGGTACTTAACTGACGGACTTAACGGAGGGGAGATTTGTAATTAAAGGAAACAATTAAGAGGCCCTCTAGAATATTCTAGGGGGGCCGGTCAAATGGAGGGTTTGAAAACCCTAAACTTGGTCATCAAGTTTCCTACTCCTATATAAGGAGGGCTAGGTTAATTGTTTTTCACACACAACAAATCATAAGGTTTTCTAAAACCCTAAAACTCTCTCCCTCTCTCTCTTTTTCGGTCCTAGTGGCCGAAAATTCTCAAACCCTTTTAGGGTTCTTGGTGATTCGATCAAAGCAAGGAGAAAGGAGAATTTGGTTCGTGATCAAGTGCTAGCACGCATACATTCTAGTGTTATGTGTGCAATCGTAGAGAGGTTTTTCTTTAAACCTTTCAATAAAGTTTCTTACTTTATCATCTTCAATTAAAGGTACATGTTTTCTTTCTTGGTTAATCAATTAACTACATAAGTCTATCTTCCGCTGCGTGCTTTATGATTTGATTTGATAAATTGTTATATCACCCAACACATATAGAATGACACTATAAATCCCATTAAAGAGCAGAAAGGTTAATGAGGTCTACACTGATTTTTAGGCAGCTGAAAAAGAATTTGTTTAGGGTACTAGGGGTTAACTTTAGTACAATACGTTGTAACAGTTCACCAACACAGTTACAATATATACTTTTTGGCTGGGCCTTATCTTGTGCCAGGCCAGCTCGCTATGGACACCAATGTGAAAGTCCAAGTTATTCATTACTCTGCTAACTAGACGCATTTCTTTTTTCAAAATTTTAAGCACATATACACCCTTAGGGCTTAGGCCCATATTCCATAATGGTTATAAACTTATTATCTGGATAAATATGGAACCGTTGAAATAAATCTATAATAATAAGAAAACTTACTCAAATAAACGAACGACACCTACAAGGATACAAGTCTTACAAATTCAAATGATCGAAGTATTGAGAAAAATAATTTACTTTAATTAAAGATATCTAGTAATTTATCCATTTTGAGATAAATCTATTTTCTAAAGGGTGTCGGATTTTCTTTATTTCGGTTTTGACTTGATTTCACATGAACAATGGAATATGGTGTAAACTAGTATTTCTACCCGGGCGTTGCCCCGGGAAAAACAAAACTCTGGTGACAAAAGTTAAAAAAACGTTAAGCCGGAAAACAATATTTGCGTGACAAAAGTTAAGAAAATAAATGTTGTGGTTAAAAGTAAAGAAAATGAAACTTTGGTAATAAAATTTAAAAAATAAAAAGTTATATCGTAAAAGCAAATAAAAGAAAACTTTCAGAGCAAGATTTAAAAAAATAAAGTTATGTGGAAAAAAAATACAAAAGTTAAGAAACTTATACCTAAAAGCAAAGTTTGTATGGTGAAAGTTTAAAAAACAAAAGCTATGTGACGAAAAGTAAAAGGGAAAATGTAAAAAAAAAAGTTTTGGTGGCAAAAGTTTAAAAAGTAAAAGTTATGTGGTTAAAAAAAAGAAAATAATGGTCGTTAAGTCTGTCATCTAACGGTCGTTAAGTCCATCACTTAACGATCGTTAAGTCGGTTATTTATGTTGGATACTTTAGAAGGTTGTACTTTATGCTAAAGGGGGTATACTTTTAGTTACAGTAACACCCCCTCACATTCCAACTTTAATTTTTAGTATATATATATAATTTCTGAAAATGTAATATGAAATATCAATCAACCTGTACGTAGTTGTATATTTAATTATTTATATCTATATCTGCACTTTTACATTATTACATAAAACAAAAATGTCTTTTCTTTAAAAAAAAAAACTTAATCAAACAAATGTGTCCTTTATCGTGCTTACATATAACAACTACACATTTTGTTCCTTATAATACCTAGGGCGTAACTGAGTCAAGCCTACTCGCGAATTATTCAAACTCGATTTGTAAAAAGTTCGTTCCAAGCCAAGCTTAAACGAACTTGAGTCGAATTCGAGATTAACTGTTGACTCGTTTACTAATTGAGCTCGAGCTCTAACTTCGAATCCATAACTCGATTAACCTTGCAAGCCTAAACGAGCTTTCATATCTATATCTATACTCCCTTATAATAAACTGGCTTTAAGGGAGTAAAAACCTGATGTGACTAAAATACCCTCCAACTTACTACATCTATACTCTCATATAGACTAAACTACCCTCACTAATACTGGAAAAAAAAAAGAAGCCCTCTTTGTATCGATCCCTTCTTCTATCAGAAACACACAAAAAAGTTAAACCCTAAATTGATCGACCCCTTCCCCATGTCTCTTCCCCATGCCACCAGCAACGATCTATTAATTACGTCATCAATCGATATATACACCATACTGCATATCGATATATACACCGCCATCAAAAGGTATTATTTTTTTTACACCCTAGTGTTAATTATTTTTTATGTGATTATCTATTTTGTTTAGTTTATGATAGTTATAGCTTTGAGTATTTTATGATATAGCGGTTAGATAGTTTAAATTTAAAATAGAGATTATTAGTGATTAGTTTGAGTTGCTTTAGAATGTAAAGGGGAAATCTCAAATTTGGTAATGCATGCAATGTGTTTGATAGAATGACTCAAAGAGTTGGGTGCTTTGATTGTTTTGCGAGGATTACGTTGAACTATATGTTATTGGTATAAGTTTATATCAGAGACAAATTGATGTAATTAGATCCTCGCCACACTCGATAGTTTCACCTACTTAATAGATTTTAGACCATGTATGGAATCTTGAGTAATATATGTACATAGTAGCCCAACAATTATGATAGTTGACTTATTGCATTATTATTAACTAAATGTGTTCTTTTATATTTGCAGACAATACAAACTGCTTTCTTTTGTGCCAGTGAAACCAATAAGGTACAATTCATAAGTCAAATTTTTGGAGTTTTAGCTCATTTTCTATTTTAGTAGTATGTACTAGCTCAAATCTCTAGTACATCCCATCATTTTAAAATGCTAATGCCTTCACCAATATATTATATCATTCAAAATTTTGTGTCGTTTAATTTTTGCATATTCACCTATGAAAGTAATGTAACCTTCAACATGATATTAGAGGAATGGTTATTTAATTATGAGATGAATGAATTATGGGTACAATATTGCACTAAAAGTGTTGTCAACTTTAGGTATTTACATTGCCGGTGAAGCCGTTTATAAGGTGGTTGCTATCTCAATTAGACAGAATTAGACCATCCAACCCAAGCTTATCAAGGTTAAGCTAGATTAGGATAATATAAAATGTTCATGTGATGATATTTGGCTCTCAAATTTAAGGTCCATCTGTTTGTCCCATGTCGCTTTTCACTTTCATACTTTTGATAACCAATCTATAATCCTGCAAGTATTATTGTATTCAGAGGTAATGATGTTTTTCTTCATCAAGCTTCAATGCCTACTTCTGGATATAATCTATTGGCAAAACTCAAAAGTTTGGCGAGTAAGATGCATAAGGTCTATAGCTTCGTATAGGAAATTCGAAGAACTATCATATATATTCTGCATATGCATATTAAATTGGTTTATTCTTCGGGCTGGAAGGTATATGATGTTACAAGTCTTCCAGTGAGTATTACAATAGGTTTTATTCATTAGACATTCTATAACCCCCATACTGTTTTCTATAGTTGTTGAAGACGAACATCTGCGCGCCAGGCATGAACTAAACCCTGATCAGAGGTTCGCATACGACGCCATAGTCAGGCACATTGATGGTAATATTCCAGGAGTGTTTTTCATAGATGGCTCGGGCGGAACAGGGAAAACCTTTTTGTATAATGCTCTACTTGCTGAGGTTCTTTCCCATTGACAGGTTGCCATAGCCACCGCTTCGTCTGGGGCAGTGGCAAATAACATGCCTGGTGGACGAACAGCTCACTCGAGGTTTAAAATTCCCTTCATCCTGAATAATAACTCCTTTTGCAACATCAGTAAACAAAGTGAGACTGCTCACCTACTCCGTAGTGTAAAGCTGATCATATGGGATGAAGCTTGATGGCAAGAAGACAAGCAATTGAGGCACTAGATAGAACAATGCAGGATATCATAGGCGTAAGGCAACCATTTGGCGGAAAAATTATGGTTATGGGCGTTAGAACAAATCAAGCACACATCTGCCGGTACACAATCAACTATAGAAAAAAAGGCTACCTGAGATTTCAACCTGGTTTATGTCTGGCTTATGTCACAATTAAGGCATAGCATGACTAATCATAGATCATCCTTTTAGCTTGCATTTTGAAATTGTTGTATTTGGCTTATCATTGCAAGATGTTGTTATTTTGTTAGTGTACTTTCGTGAGGATCTACTATTTGCAAGAGTAAATTGATTTTTATAAGTTAGTTGAATTTAGAAAGCAAGACAGCATATATGTGACATTTTGACGAAGATTTTATTATTTCAAAGAAATTTGTATTGCTATGTCTTGAAACGAATGTTATAAAACTGGTTCGAATGGCGAACAATACCCAGTTTTGTTCGTACATCCATACGACACGAAGACTTATTAATCGTGGTTTTTTAGACGTACTGCTGCAACGCGCGGACACCCATCTAGTATATAATATAACAATAATATATATACATATTATTATATTAATCGAGCTTACATATACTAATCGAACCGATCCTAAACTATTTTTTTTTCACGAGCCTTTAATAATCGAACTTAGTTCTATTCATTTACCGAGCTCCAGCTCGAGCCAAGCACGAACATGTTTATTTTTTTGACAAACGAGTCGATACGAGCCGAGTTCGAGCTTTCTTAATTAATCACGAGTCGATCTTAAGTTTAAATACTAAGGTTCGAATGAGCTCGAGATTGACCTGAACTCTTTAAACAATCTCGAGCTCGAGCATGGGCACTACTTTTTTTTTTTACACATATTCATCTTATATTTCTATGCACATATTAACTTGACACCTTATATCAAATATATATGCTTATGGATTTTACCATAATTTGATTTCTAGAACCTCAAAAAGGAGTGTTGCGGTTTTATGTAAATCCTTACTCATCACCAAAATAATTATTCTATAACTCCTTATAAAGCATATCGACTTCTCCTGTTTTTGGAAATTCATCACTTTAATATATCCAAAATGTCCTTATTTCTTAATCTTAATTCCCCTATACACCTAATATATATTTTTATACTATTTCATAAATAAAACAACCATCTTTTTAAAAGTTATGGATGAGTTAAAATACCATTAATGATTAAAATTACAATATCAGTCATTTATCTAAAATATCTCCACTAACCTTTTACATCAATTACCTTTACATCAATAATCTACACCGCTCGACGACGCCTCCACCACCACCAATAGTCGCCCCCACTACCACACCGTTGCAGCCACAACCACTGCCGTATTGCGCGGATACTGTGCTAATTTATGAGAGACGGAATGGATAAATGCTTATATATTACTCCGTATTATAGATAAAACACTACGACCATAAGTTTCTTTGAGCTTGGATATTTTTGGTGATTAAGTTATTAACTAGTTTTTGTCCCCGGGCGTTGCCCCGGGGGACATTACGTAACATGTAAACATGTGGAAAATTATATAAAATGAAATTTTCGTGGCAAAAGATAAAAAGTGAAAAGTTATGTGAAAAAAAGTAAAGAAAATGAAACGTTGGTGGCTAAAGTTGAAAAAATAAAAGTATGAAAAGTAAATAAAACAAAACTTTTGTGTGGAAAGTAGAAGAAATAAAAGTGATGTGGTAAAAAGTAAAAGGACAAAAACTTCGTAAATTTGTGTGATAAAAAGTAAAGAGAATGAAACTTTCGTGACAAAAGTTAAAAAAACGAAAGTTTAAAAAGTAAATAACACAAAAATTTCGTGCAAGAAATAAAAGAAATAAAAGTTATGTGACAAAAAGTAAAAATTTAAAAGTTTCCCTGATAAAAAGTAAAAAAAATGAATTTTCGTGATAGAAATTAGAAAAACAAAAGTTTAAAAACTAAATAAAACAAAGCTTTCGTGCCAAAAGTAAAAAATATTAAATTTATGTGACCAAAAAGTTAAAAGGTAAAAGTTTCCGTCATAAAAAGTAAAAAAAAATAAAACTTTTGTGGCGAAAGTTAGAAAACCATATGTTTAAAAACTAATAAAACAAAAATTTCGTGTTAAAAGTAAAAGAAATTAAAGTTATGTGACAAAAGTTAAAAGATTAAAGTTATGTGGCAAAGATTAAGAAACCTAAAGTTAAAAAGTTAAAGTTAGCTGATAGGGACCATTGTTGTAACAAATTTAACGATGATATGTCCATTTATATGCATATTCCATATCGTTTCTAAGTCGTTTTAAGCTTAATTATGTGCAAATTATATGTATATTCGATGCTTTGATGGTATTGTTAGTGATTTCAGGCTTAGAACAGGTACATTGGCTAGAAATGGCATTTGGAAGGTTAAAAAGATGAATTAGGATGACTCTTGGACGAGTACGAGTGAAGACGAGTTGAAAAATACAAGTTTCGCGAAATCTGGAAGCATATGCGGCGCATAGATGTGGTATGCGGCGCACAGAAAGTCGAGATTTTGGACAGGGAATTTGGCAATTGTGCCTGTGCGGCGTACAAAGGAGGCATGCGGCGCATATCGGGTTAAGGAAAGTCTGAAATTGGATGGTTTGTGCGGCGCCTGGTGGCTTTGTGCGGCACATAAAAGAGGTTGGCTGAAGGGTTTTTGATTGTTCACTATAAATACAAGACCATAACCCTCCCATTCGACACACAATCACCCCTAGTTGATTTTAGGGTTCTTTGGGGCTATTCTCAGCAGCTTTTTCATCCATCATGGTCTAAGGGTTGTTCGTGAGCTTCAAGGCATTCGGTTGTCGATTTTCTTAGCGTTTACTTGTTTTCTACACATTGGTACAATATGTTCTTTTATATTTTTACTCTTTGTGCTTTGTTTTTGATTATGAGTAGCTAAATAATTCGTCATCCACTGAGATGAAGTAATACATTGAATAATGGTTGCATAAATCTTTTGAATTCAAGTTGATTTGATTTAACGTTGTGTCGTAATCTTAGCTTATTAATTCTTTGTTATTTAACTCTTAATTGCGGATGGTTTTTGCATGATCTCAGTGGCAACTTAGGTTGTGTAGAAGTTATTTTGATTACTTGGTTAGAAGCAATTGTTTCTATGACGGGTACGGTAGAAAGTAATTGATAGTTAATAAGGGTTAACGGGTTAATGGTTGGGTACAATCAATGGACACAATTGTTGTAACACCTCGCTAAAGCGGAATATACGGGATGCACAGATAAGCACAATTTCACACAGTACAAGTTCCAACATAGCCATTACTATATTTAAAGAACAGAAGTACAATTGTTATTAAAGAACATAAATGAACTTAGAATAGTCAATATCTGGAAGACAGAACAATTGTCTTTTAAGAACAGAACTTGAACTAATGTAGTAAGGAAGATCTTCATAGCTCCTGAACTTGTACGCTCGACAATCGCCAAAAGTATGAGCTTAGAAGGGAAGACTCCTATGCTAAAGAACTATGAACCTAGCCTGAAAAGCATGTAAGTTCGAAAGGTCAACTACAAAAGTAGTTGGTGAGATTTACATAATGTACTTTTAGTTTACATATACGTATATATGTATAATAAGAACAGGATCATAAGTTTTGTACATCGAACCAATGTACTTTGTAATAATAAGGACTAGGTCAAGATCTGCACTTTGAACATAAGTACTTTATGATAGTAAGAACTAGGTCAAGAACTGCACTTTGAACACAAGCACTTTATAATAGTATGAATAGAACAAGAACATATAATAAACTTTGGTTATAAGTTTTCACTGCTAAACCGATTGGCCAAACTGAACCTTAATGTAATAGTATGCTCATATAGCTCAAGTACGTCAAGTAAGATCTATGTCAGAACAATGACATGAACAAGAACAAGTAATATGCATCCTCCTGAACTGTGGAGAATGAAGGTGAGCCTACCCTAAACAGCGCTGTCCATAATTACCTACGGTTCATTCCCTGAACTGTGGGATATGAATTGATAGCAGTGAACAAGAACTGAACAAGTACATGTACGAACTAGAACATAATAAAGATCAAGTACAGTAGTATAAATGTATTTAAGATCCTGCCCATTCAAGACTTAAATACTCCTTCAAACAGTTTAAGAATCATTTCATAAGTAGTTCAAGATCAAGCTCATAATATAGTACGTAAAATAGTTCACGAACATATGTACAAGTACGAAAATAGTTTTCATGCTTTTCAGTCCCCGATAAAGAACTTTGAACAAATGTACGAAAGGGGGATTAGTGAACTCACAATGGTCCGATACAAGCACACAGAACTAGCACAAAGAACAAGTACAGAAAACAAGCACAGAGATAGATTAGTATATCTATCGAAATCCAGGCACGTCTTGATGGATTCCTAAGCACATAAAGATCATAAAGAAGTACGTATATTAGTTCATGTGATTATTCGATCACAAAATGCCCTTGATGAACTGATGATTTGGTCCTTGAAGATCTTTGAACGTTTTGACTCGAAAGAGTTTTAAATGAACTTTAAGTACATGAACTAGACTCGAACTAAACGTCTTTGAACTCACACTTAAGTACTTATCGTGTTAATGAGTTGAACATGTCTTTAATGATGAACTTTTAGTCTTTAGAACTCAATTTAATTGATCATACTCGTACTTTGATAATCAAGATAGAACATGTCTTATTGGTACTTTAATTAGGGTTTGCACTTTGTACGTCGTCTTAGATCGAACCATGATCTAGCTTAGGTGTTAATGAACAGCCTTTGATGTGTTTAATCAATTAATATGTTGTTATGAACTGATTAGATGTTTAAGGATCAAGTGTGGTGTGTTAAAGAACAAGTACAAGTCGTATTATGATGAACATAGGATCGTTTTAGGGTTTCAATGCCAAGATCGTCTTAGAGGACAGCCAAGATCATCCCATTTTGTCATGACAAGATCGTTTTAGGTGCACTAGAACAAGATCGTTTCTCCAAGATCGTTTTAGGTTCTCCCAAGGTCAAGATCGTCTTGGGTTCTCAAGCACAAGATCGTCTTAGTGAACATGAAGTCAAGATCGTCTTGGTGGCTAAGGCTTAAGATCGTCTTGGCCACCAAGGATGAAGATCGTTCCAAGAACAAGGCACAAGTTCGATTCAATGAACAAGTGTTTGAGCAAAACCAATCCGAAGGATCGGTTACCCAATGAACGTACCAACACCACCACACGAGATCGAACCATCATGAACATGAACCAAGAGAGCTGGCCAGAACGATCTTGGGCTCAAGATCGTTTCTCAGGACCGTTTCAAGTGCCAAACATGGCTGAAACAAGAGCAATTTCATAGCACAAGGATCTAGATCGAATCCGGGACAAGTTAGAACATGAAACTTGTACATATATGCACATAAACACTAACCATTAACACTTTTAACGATTTCAAGATCATCTATAACATAAAATAGGTGTGGCACATCAAGAACAAGTTTCCCTTCTTTTTCAAAAATGGGTTTTGGAGATTCAAGCATGTTATGACTCAAATTTGTTCACATATATGTTATCAAACACATTTAGACACAAACCCATTAAACATTAACACGATTTCATATCAAAATTGGACCAAATCATCAAGAACATAAAGTTGGAAAAGTTCATTTTTAATTTGATCAAAAACTCATAATTTGTTGTTGTTACCTGAGATTTGATTCCAGAAATACGTTTAGATTATCATAAGGATGCAAAAAGTACAAATGATTTTGGTTTAACAACACAAAATCAAAGATTGAATTTAGTGTGTGAAAATGTGGCTGCACTATGTGTTTTAGAGTGAGAAAGAAGAGAGAAGAAGAAGATGAATAGTGATAGTTTTCTCTCTTTAGGGTTCTCATCTTTTCAATATATACATTTCCCATATTTAATGGACTTCATAAATGCAAGGACCATTTGCGAACATTTTGAACTAGAACTTTTATGAACATGAACGTTTATGAACCGAACTTTAATATTTCATTGCACATAATCATGAACTCGTCATATAAATCAAGATTTTAGATCAAATCGACCTTTATGCAAGCACATAATGGGGGTCTAAAGTACGTCAAGAACTTAATCAAATTGAACTGTCCGGTCGTTCTAATGGCAAATGTACGTTGTTAAGAACTTAATAAGAACATTTCTAAGATGGTTGTTACAACTGTTATCTAAATAACCAAAACAATTAGTTGGCTAGGAAAGTTATGAAAGGCGTCTTGGGTTATCGGTCTTAGTAATGGAACTAGTTAATTAAGGGAATTGAATAAAGTAACGAACTTGACGGGTACGGGGTGAGTCTTTGTTTAGTTCTCGGTTATAAAATCAACATATTTGAATTGGTTCTTTAAATATATGCAACCTAAATAATGTGTATCATGGAGTCGAAGTGGATGATCTTCTCATCCTATTTGATTTAAAACAATTTTCTTTTCGATAAATTCTTAGGAATTTCTAACTCTTTCAATCAACTAACTTTTAATATAAAAACCAAGATGACATGGTGTCTTTAAAAACCAAATTCTTTCTAAATTACTTAAAACTCGCTAGCTCTTTGTAGTCTCCGTGGAACGAACCTTTACTTACTTTAATCTATATTGCATACGAACGGGTCCATTGCCCGATTATGTGTGGTATTCGATTCGGAGTATTTATAAGGATTTTAATTTAACTAGATTTTCACACATTAAACGACAAGGACTTTAATTGCAGAAAATACTTAACATCCGTTAGCTGATGAGGACCAATACTACAACAAATTTAACGACAGGGACTAAAAGTGTTGAAAATATGTGACGTACGCAAAAAGATGCATGGATTTTAGTATATATAGTAATTAGGCGGTTGGTTTCCTCTCAAAAGTAGACCGTGAGTGAAATGATTTTTCGTATACATCTAACTCATTTATAGTTGCATACTTTTATAGTTTTATGTCGATACGACCGCTGTTAGCTCAAGTTTTTTGGTTTCCTTAAACGTAATAAATTTTGAGGGTCTAGTTTCTTTAACAAACAAAGTAACATAAACAAAGAGAGCAAGAAAAAAAGGGGTACTTGCTATTTTGAAGGACCAAATCGATCTGCTATCGTTGATCTGTTGTTTTTGCTTGAGTTTTATTCCATAGAATTTGTTACCTGCTACGTAAAGAACCACACCTCAACACATGTTTTCTTTAATTTCATTAGAAATAGTGTATCTGATACACATTGAAGGACCACACCTCAAAACATAATATTTTAGCATAAGTTAAAGAACATTAGTGAACGATTTTGATATTTTAGAGCATCAGAACATGAGTGAATAAACATGCCTAATGTTATAAATGACTCTTCAAGCATAAAAGTGTTGGGAACAGTTAGAGACGCTTCAATTTCAATACAATCACAAGATTTGAGCGTTACCACTAATTTTCAAGGTGAGGTGTGAGGAAGGTTGTTGTTCGTTCTTGTGTCTATCCCACCGTACCCTATTTTAGATGCCGCTACTTTTTTTTTATTATTATTATTTAGATATGAAAATCCAAAATCTACATAAATTGGGGGCCTTCAAAATTTGGAGGCCCAATGTTGCTGCTCAACCTTATACAACCATTGAGTCCGCTCTGGATACGAGCATTCGGTTCATATAACTACTTAAGGTATCTTTACTAACAATTCTACAGTCCTATTCAAAATAGAAACATTCAAATCATTAGTATATGATGGAATGGATAAACGATCACATTTTGGGGCAAGAAAAGTGACTAGAGACCTAACATAACATGACACAATGTGTAATAGTGCATTTTATCCACTAATGGTAGTTCCCCTATAAAATCAAATAAACACAAAAGCAGAATATGGATAAAGAAAAACATCTAAAACTATATCCAACAAAAGCAAAGTAAAAAAGGTTCATTCATCAAACTTCACTTTCCAACCCACATGATCTTTCTCTTTAAGATATTCAAAAAGAACATACATAAACTCTACTCAAAAGGTGATCTCCCTATCCCTCTAATTCAATTTTGCCACATTTCAAAACAATTTCTTTCACCCAACCATTGGTCCTCCTCCAATCAAGGACCCTACCCTCTTCACCCACTTTCACTTAACCCATTGATCATAGTGCAACCAAATACTACCACTTGTCAACTCATCATTCATCCACGTGTTATAAATTAACGCTTGTTTATAAAAGGTCCTACTTTGAGCTTGTATGAAAATTTTCAATCATGGACTAACATGAGACCACCCATGAGCCTCCAAACTTTCCACTCTATACCCAAAAACCTAAAATTATTGAGCCTAATGGTGACAGTAGCAAAGAGAACTCTCATGATGGTTCCAAAAGCAAAAGTACAGAATAAGGTGCAATTATTCATCCCACATATTTCATTTCAAACGAACCCACAAAGATTAGAGGAATTAATTAAATACTAAATCATTTGGATAACATATTTGACGTATTTAATCTATATACCGATTATTATTTAGCTTCAAGATTGGTAGGCAATTGAATTACAAAGTAATTAGTTTATTGATAATGAAAATTCTATAATTAAATACGGAACCCAGTATAGGTGTTTTCACGCGTTCTCATACCCATTTTAAATCAACTTTAACGAGCAAACACTTTTTTTTTAATAAATAAAACCCAGTTAAGTACTCCGGACAATCGTGTTTCCCTAATTAAATTTGTGAAAAACCACATACATATTATTGACGTTGGATCTTGATCCTTATATATTTTGTTTTCCAAAAATTTGTTTGGATGTCAATTGAGTTGAAGGAAACCAGTTTGTTAATAATACAAAGATCAAGTAATAAACATGAAACCAGAAAACAAGTTCGTTTAACATGGAGAACCATACGCTATGACCATTTTTCTATCTATACTTTAAAAACCGTTGAATTTGGTATAAATAACTAGAAAATGATGTAATTCTTTTTCATTAAAAAAAAGGTGCACTAAGAAGATAATTTTGAGGGCCACTTATAAAAGCAAGTTCTATATAATATTATCATCACTTGGCAACAAAAACAATTCTATTTACATTCCCATTTTCCTCCTCAAAAAAGACTTCCTTTCTCTATCCCACAATTTGTCTCTCTTTATCCATGATCTTAGTATAGTTGAGTTAGATCAAAGAGAGATGAAGGACACCATAAGATGTTGTATTTCTTGCATTCTTCCTTGTGGTGCACTTGATGTAATTCGGATTGTACACTCGAATGGACATGTTGAGGAAATAAGTGGCACAATTCGAGCAGCCGAGATCATGAAACTACATCCTAGACACGTACTAAAAAAACCGTCTTCGCCATCCTACACCGATGAAGGGACAGTTAGTTGTCCCCAGATCATAATCTTGCCACCTGAGGCTGAACTCAAGCGTGGCAAGATTTATTTCCTTATGCCCGTTCCTCCTTCTTCCTTGCCAGATAAAAATCGTTCCAAGTCGACAAGGAAGAAGAAAAGTTCTGTTCGCAATGATAACATTGCGAACAACAATGAAACCAACACTTTATTGACAAATCTTCTTGTCTCGGATCGCTACTTGACCGACATATTATCAGAAAAGATGAAGGATCGGCGAAGAGGACGTGTTGGCGTATGGAGACCTCATTTAGAAAGCATTTCGGAAGCTACAAACGATTTGTGAGCTAATGTTGGTTGTTTTTCTTTAAATATTTTAAAAGTCGAGTTCATTTTTTCATATTGGTATGCCACTTAAAAATTCCTGTTACTCTTGTTCTCTTCTTTTTCGACAATTTTGTATATACTTGAGGGGAAAAACAAGAAATAACATGTAATTGGATGCTATGTCTTTTATAATTTTATTGTTCTGATCATCTATATATGGTAATCCAAACCCTTTTAATTGAACTGTTTACATATCCTAATATTATAAGATATGCCTTCCCTTTTATTGAGTCATGTTCGTGTGGCGTTTTAGTTTATGAAATTGATAATTATAAGACCTTCTCCAATAGAAAAATTGGTTTAAACGCACTAAACAAGCAAACTGTGAATTCAGTTTGCCTCCAACCAATGGGGTACCAACTGCCAACGTGTACGTTTGGTATCAACATACCGTGGGCATCTCCCCATTGGAGCCAGCCTAAGTTACAAGGACTTGTGTGTGCCACAAGAAATCTAGGGTTGTAGATGTAAATATGTAATATACCCAAATTAAGTTGTTACGTCTTAACGTCAAGATTTTTGTTTTTAACATTTATTCTTTTTACAATTGTTCTTAGTAAAACAGTTTTTGTTACGTGGGTTTGAATATCAAAGTTTGATCCTAAGTTGTAGGTTTTTCAAATATAGTTTTAGGTGTCGATTGTAAGTTTAGAATCAGTTTAGTCATTATTGTAATGTTAGCATCAAATTGATTTCTAGCATCTTACTAGTTTTGTTTTTTTATTTGAAGAAAATCTTTGTAAAAATATACATATCTTAGCAAAATTTGGCTTGCTAATTCCTACCTCTAATGATATACTTGAATGGGATATATGTTTTAAGGGATCGTTAAAGCTTACATTATTATGAACGGCATATTTCGCATTGAGTCATGTCCCCATCAATTAGGGTGAAAAAAATTCAGATCAATGGAGTCAGTTGTTTTAACCAGATCTACTTGAACCCTTAACTTCTCGGGGTCAGAACTCACCATTAGACCAATGAATTGTTCAAAGGCCAGCTAAGTAGGATATTTTGTGTAGATTTGCTTTGATGATACTATCCAATTTTTTAGTAATCGAAGTATAAGTTTAGAACGAATAAATTCATATAAGTAAGTTTCTCTAAGTTTATGGAAATACGGAATGATAGTCCCCACAAAGCTTTTTGGCCACTTTCACTAACAAGTGGGCATGTTTAACGCAAAAGAGTTGGTTCTCCATAGACAATGAAATGATTATTGATTGATTGATTTATAATATTTCATTATTTTTAACTATTTATTATTATGGAAATGGCATCCTAAATTTGGGCTACTTTTCCTTTTCTCCATATCGTTTCCACTACCCTTGTCGAATAATCATTCCCGTACACGTCAATTTTGTATTTGGTATTATTTATTTTTCTTTACTAAGATTTGAAATTTTTTTATTTTATACTTTTCTATTGTTGGCTTTAATATAGATTGTGAGATCCCACTTAGCTAATTTGCACTTTAATCATTAGATTTAATAATGATTAAGGAAACGCTTATCCTTTAATAATATTTCACCTTGGAACATTAGGCAAATGTTAATTCCACTACCAGAAAGGTTCCAATTGGATATAGATTTTTAGCTGATCTATACAGGTAAAAATCATGTGTTATTTTGTAGTAGATCTTGAGCTGGAAAAATTGTGAATGATTAGAATTAATATCGAATTAGTAATCCTTGAGATTTTTTTTTTTTTTTTTTTTTAACAATTGAAATATTATTGATGCATGAAAACGAGCAAGATATATATGCTAGTAGAGTAATCCCTAAGAGTTAACTATGATCATATTCTTTGTTTAGTAAAATGAAAAAAAAATAATAATAATAAATGAGTGATCACAAGTAATACAAAAGAGAAATAATTTTGAGCTTTATCTCAATGATTGAAAGACCATTCCTCCTTGCAAGAGGTTTTGTGTTCAAGTCTTAGGAGGACACATGAATTAAGTCCCTTTATAAGGGCTTGACTTGGTATATCCATGTTTAAGTCTGAGGGACAGGGTTTACCTTATTAATCGCCATGCATTCGAGCGGATTAGTAGGGGGTTTTCCCCCCATCGAATATTTGAAATAAGCATTTTTACTTCGAGGGAGTTCTCTAGCGCGGATCCAGTTAAGACAACGTATGTTAGACCTCTCGCTGTCGAATCGCGACACGAATTTTCCAACGAAATTCACCTTTCAAAAAAAAAAATAACAAAAAAAAAAAAATAGAAATGGTAAAATATTAGTACTTCATTAATTATCTAATGTCGACCAGTTACCATCTTTTCATTAGCTAGATCTGTAAAATCTCACTTCGAGGGTGCCCATGCTTCCAGAATTTGGAAATTTGAGTTTGTCGCTAAAATTACACCACGAGGCATGGCTAATTCTCATGACCCCATCCATGTGATCTGATGTGCCTATTGGTTGCTAAAATTTAAGGTGTTGAAAAGTTAGTTTATAATTAACATGTATTTCTATCATTTACTTTTGATTCATTTAATGACTAAATTTGGGTAAAGGAAAAAACAAAATGAATTTGCTAGAGCAATTGTTACAAATACGAGCATGGTACCCGCGCAATGCGGCGGCGAGTCGGTGATGACGGTGGTGGCGACATCTATTGGTGTAGGTAAAAGTATTTGATTTAAAGGGGTTAGTAGAGATTTTTTCTAATATAATGGAATAATGGTGTAATTTAATATTAAGGGTTGATGGTAATTTAATTCACTAAGGGTATTTTGGTCAATTCGTATGTCCCATTTATGTAAACTTTCAACATGGGGGTTATAATTTTTATATAGTAGTATAGATAATTAATAGTGTTAATTTGTATGTTTTGTACTTATTATGTAAACAATATAGTGTTCAAGGGATGTAGATGTAAATTAGCTCTATATGTATATAAATCACTTAACACATGTATTTTGCAACTTTTTCACCCATTTTAATTTTAATCTTCCATTTTCACTTCAATTTTCTCTTACACTGGAAACCGTCATTACACACGCATAACAAATCCACTCAAGCAATAATTCTCGTTCTGTTTGTTTCAGAAAATTTATGTAAAAAAAAGAAGGGAAAAAAAAATACAATTTGTTACATTTATAACTTTTTTCTTCCCACATTATAAATAAAATAACAACAACTTGACAAATTGAATGGTCCATGTTACCTGTTTAGATGGCCATGAAATGGATACCAGCGTGGAATTTAATTTCATATATGATATGAGTGTCTATATGAAGTGCCATGTAAGCAGAGACACTAATTTGTTGCTTACATGGAGTGACATGTAGATTGTCATACGATAGACATAATAATATTGACATGGCCGGGTGCAACCTAATTAAGGGTGTGTTTGGATTCAAAAGATGGGGATTGGGGTATGACAGTTAATTTATTATTTGGTATAAACATTTAGGTATGAAATTTGGGATTCAGAAACAAATTTAGAGGTTTTGAGATATCCGTATAGCTCGATGAGTTTGTGTAACTTTACCGACAAGTGGGCTCCTCATATTGTGTTGGTGTGAGTTGCGGGAGGCCGAAAGCGATATCCAATAGAGGCAAACTCTGAATGACCCTAAAATAACATGTAAGTCAATAATAAAGTCATAAGAAATTTTTGATATTTACAATAACTATTTGTTATAGATAATCATATGATATGTAGAAATATGTTTTGTATTAATTTGTTTTAGATAGTAAAAATTTGCTATGATATTATTACACTTTTATTATTTAATAAACTAATTAAAAATTTTACACCCCTATGCCTATTATCGTACTCATTTACAAATAAACCAAACATCCCCTAAGTTTTAGTGTTTGTCATATCGAGCTCCTGATAAATATTTTACTGTTATGTATTTGGTTATATATCATCGTTTTACCAAAATCCTAAACCTCAATTGTTGACACTTGAAGCTTTTTTGTTAGCACCGACTTGGATATTCGGTGAAGTGTTAAGTTCACGTCTGGTCCAATATATGGTAGATGAGAGCTTCTTTGGTCTCTTTAGTTATTAGATGTGTCCGTTCACTCGGTAGTTGTAACGTCGAATTCTTTAGGCTTTACATATATAGTGTTCGTTCGTGTAATGCTCTCGCAAATATGGACACTGTTAATTCTCAAACTCTATTTGTACATCAAGTATCAATGCAACTAACAATTCCATTGAAATGTTACATTGCTTTAATAAATTCCTTATGTCACATCATATAAATGTATTATTTAGAAGCATTTGGACGTTAACATCTTCTATGCGTAGCTTTATGCCTTTATATATACCACCACTCTAAGGACTAAGATCTAGCTAGCTATACAGGAATACAGGACTAGAGGATATCGATCGATATGTTTGGCCGTTTGGGTCTACTTTGAAATGGGCTTGAAATTGGTCTTATATTAAGCCCATTACCTATTAGATATATTAGCGCCTGCCCCATCATTGGTTAGTTTACTATAATTCCCAAATAAGGCTTGCGGCTAATGAAATAACGGTACCCTGCTTCACTGATGCTGTTTTTTTTTTTCTTATGCTTGTTAGTGATGGTGATGTAAAAAAGAAGTGATGATTTACTATATTAATTGCGAAGCGATTTATACACCACCAGTTTTTTACGATACATCACTAAATGTGTTTTATACAGGGTTGTATTGCAGACAATAAAACATATTTGGTGGTATATTGTCAAAAACTGGTGGTGTAAAGATCATCATTCATATTATTAATTAGGTCCATTGTATTTTCTCAAATATATGGTTTTAAGATTATTTTCATTTAATTGGTATATGATTTGGTCACATATTTGATTTGTTTTATATTCTTTTCATTTAATTGGCATAGTCATAATCAAATAAGAACAAAATAATTAATTTATTCCACTTCAAATTCAAATTTTAATGAAATCGTTAAATATTTTAGAAGATACCGTAGATAACTAGATATAAAAGAAAATGGGAGGTGATTACAAATTACGAATGCCAGACTCTTTGAATAAAAAACCGTCTAATACTAGCATCAGTTGCGATGGCTGCACCACATCATTCTTGTTTATTTTTCATTGCAAAAAACAAAGATCCTTAATGGGAGAATTGAGATAAAGATATATGAGGCCAGTTTTTTGATGCAAGTGATAGGTGAATTTGAAATTGGGGTGGTGGATTTTGAATATGGATGAATCTTCAATTCTTCTAACGGCAAAAAAAAAAAGATATGCTCGTCTTATATTACAAGCTCTTCCGTAAAAAGATGGTAGTCTAGAGAGGGCAGGCTATAGAACCCAGCCCATTCAGCCCAACATTTATCATATTCATACAGTATTTAGTTTGACTCTAGCCCAAACATTGAAATGAACCCAACCCAACTGCCCAAGTAAAAAATGTACATAGACTTTGAGAAAAAATTGTTTACAGATTAAAAGAACATGGATTTACCTTCAAAAGGTTGTAATTTACTTACAAGCCAACCACAATACAAACTCTCTTAAATCTTTGATTATTCTACTTAGATATTAAATAGCTATTTCAATTCTCTAATCTTTGTTTATTCTTTGAGAATTGAGATCATGTATAATCATTTAGTTGTGAAATTTTTTTTAATGTTAAATTCTTGTTGGGAAGTTGCTATTTTTATTTTATTTTTATATTCTTGTTGAAAACCCTAACACTTATTTTTCTGTAGAATGATTCTAAAAATTTTGTTTTTACTTACCATAAGGTCATAATTTTATGATTTTTGTGATGTAAATCCTGATTTATGAGTATGATAATAAAAAAAGTTCTAAGGACAATAGGTTTATATTTTTAAATAACTCCATATATGACGAATATAACAAAAGCAATTCTTGTGGCTGCATTACTTTTAACGAAAGTTTATTAGATTTGAGAAACCTAATTTGAGTGTTTAGATGATGTTTTGCTTACTAAAAATGTCATTTTTGGTGTGGTCGATGACTATTTTGATGTTATTACAAGGTTGTTTTTGGTGTAGATTTGGGGTTGTGCGGGACAACTATTTTTCCGTAAGATTTTTGGCTAGTGCAATAGTATGTTTGTGTTCAAGGAAATTGCGATAATATGTTTGTTTTGAAGGAAAAATTTTTTGTCCAATGTCCTTTTGAATTCCTGTATCCGTTACTGAATGACCTTATACCAATGATGTCAGTTGGGCAAGCAACCGCGATGTGATAAAACAACGGCCCCATCGAGAGAGGCCTTAGTAATATGCTCTCTTTGGACACACTGCTGAGGCTCTTATATTATTTTTATTTTATTTCTTATAAACAAAACCAGATTAAAATCAGGACACACAAAAAATCCTGTAGTCTATATTTTATACGAGTATTATGTTGGGGCCTACTTTCGGATTACTTAAATCAAGGATTTATCAAATTTCCTTGATTGATGCTGGTGGCAGACAACCAAAGTCGTCCGCCCCCTCAAATGCCAAATTTCGTTAACTCACATGCGGGGAGACTTGTATATTTGTGGTTTTATTTTATTTGTTGAAACAATTAAATACATATCTCTAAATATATATATATATATATAGGGTGACAATCAAATGTAAATAAATGAGAATACTTAAAAACTACATTTTGATGTATTAAAAAGTCCATAAAACTGACATAGTACATAACTAATTATCATTAATTAAGTGTTTAACAACACATGGATCCGTCAAAATCGAAAAAAATCACGTTTTTTGTCGAATGCATCATTTTGATAATATGCACAAAGATGGATGCACAAAACCAAAAACGTGATTTTTTCGATTTTGAAAGATCAATGTGTTGTTAAACACTTAAATAATGATAATTAGTTATGCACTATGTTAGTTTTATGGACTTTTAGTGCATCAAAATGATGTTTTTAAGTGTTCTCACCGGAGTGTTACCCTATATATATATATATATATATATATATATATATATATATATATATATATATATATTAATTTATAATTGAAAAAGTATGGACTTTTAGATAAAATTCACCTTTTAATTAGAGTCATTAGATCAAACGAGCATACTACCCGCGCGTTGTGACACAATTTTGTTTTAGGAGTGACAATTTGTTATAAGGGTAGATATGTTAATTTAGTGTTGTAGTGTGTAGAGGACATTTTGGGAACCATAAATATACTGAAAAGGGCTTTTTGAAAGAAAAAATATGCTTAATTTCTTAAGACATACCATAAATAAAAAACTCAAAATGCTTTATAAAGAAGTAAAGAAAAGAAGTAAAGATAAAGATGATCATGTCATATACTTTATTTAACTTTTTTAGATTTAATTTATTTTAATAAATTTAAATTATTTAACTTATTTAGATTTAATTTATTTCAATAAACATAATATATTTTAATAAACTTAAATTATTATTATTTTCTTATTTAAATGTAGACATTAATTCATGTTTTTTAATGATATAATTATGGATAATAATATTGGGAAAAACAAATATGCTGCTAGAAGCAGGTATGCTTCTCCATTCCCCTTAACAATCTGCCCGCCCCCCCCCCCCCCCCCCCCTCCCCCCGGAAAATCACATTTTTAAATACAAAATCATCCCCTCTCACAAAATCATGGAAGTATGGTGCTTCTAACAGCATACTTATTATCTCCAATAATTAATACTTTTATATTTTAGATCATTTTTTTTCTTTAAAAGTATTTTTTAAATTTTTTTACAATAAA
Organism: Erigeron canadensis; assembly: GCF_010389155.1. Taxonomy (NCBI): domain Eukaryota; kingdom Viridiplantae; phylum Streptophyta; class Magnoliopsida; order Asterales; family Asteraceae; genus Erigeron; species Erigeron canadensis. Next base: position 21,450,161 of record NC_057764.1, read on the forward strand.
CCTTTCTTATTTAATGTAATACGTTTTTATTAAATTATATTTTTCTATAGGATTTTTATCATATAACGAACAAAATTTGGTTATAAGAATTTTTGTATAAGATTTTTATCATATAAAATTTTTACTAAATCAATGTTATGAAAATCGGAACTGATGTCAAACTGGCTTTTTTAATAAATAACTAAAAAACAAATATGGAGCTTATAGTAAGCTATATCACAGTTATATATCAGAAAAATAATTATATGAAAATTGCAATGATATTATTCATAATTTTAAGTTAGATTAACACAATGTGCGGTAGATAGATTGTTAATTAAATTGCTTAGTAATCTTAGTGTATAACTAAATTATTCGAGTAAAACGTTAATGAACAAGTACAATGACAATGCAGACTTATTCGGATAAATGAAAGACATCCAAAGAGACGAAAACCTTACTTAGGGAGACCTCTAATAAATGATGTATTCATTTTTCAACTGTCTGGTCACTGTTAACCGGAACTTAAACGACCACTAATGTAACTTCATGTTTTTCAGTGGTTTAATTATTACTTGGTTAAATATTTGTCAACTTATCTATATATTTATTAAAACAATAGGAATCCTAACATTTTAAAGCCCTCCTCAATATAAAGCTATTTTTAAAATTTGACACATAAGTTTTTATCCTATGTGTCATTATCACATTTTTTTGACAATATTTATCCATTAAATATTAAATAAAAAAGATATTTATATACAAACTTAAGAAACCAAATCCCTTATATTTAAGAAACAAATCTCATATGCAAAAAAGAAAACTAAAACCGTATAAACTTAAATATGAGTTTAAATTTTTTATATATCTTTTTTTCCCCTGTAAAGACAATATTCTGTATCTAACTTTTTTCATCTTGGATTCATTTAATCAAATCATATATTATCAAAATCGTTTCATTATGGGAATTTAAATATTTCTAACTAGATAATGATATCACAATTTGATTCATTGAAGTTACGGGTTATGCAGGTTCATTTCTTTCACGGGTAGCAATTGTTTTAATAAAAACATAGGTTGTAATTACAATTATTCCTAATCAAATACGATATTTAGAACAAATATGCAGCCACAAGATATTGTCAATCTCATTTAAACTAATTTTTCCTATCCAAGTAGCACAACACCATTAGGTTTCTAAATATGTTCAACTAAGTTTAATTATTTTTTTTGGTATTTAAATGTTGAACATTATATATATTATTGACTTCAATGTCAATATAAAACTTTTAAAAAATAAATTTAATATCCGCACATCGTGCGGGTAAAAAACCTTATAATATTCTAAAAGTTTAACATTTTAGCATTTCCTAAAATTAATATTACATGTGTCACAATCTAGAGGTATATGTTAATTTTGTTTATACAGTATCCCTAAAATCCAGAGATTTTGTTTATATGAAAATCTAATCCCTAAATTTCGATTAACAATATGTTGACCATATTGTTTTTTGAAATTTTTATATACTAAAATCTAGAAGTATATGTTAATTTTGTTTAAGCTAAGTTATTCTGCAATTTACAACAACAGAACTATTTTTAAATTTAACTGTTATATTAGTCAATTTCTACTTCTAACAAAAAGTATAAATCCTTGATAAAAACATATTGTTTCAATAAAATAAAAAAAAAATATTGTTTCAAAAATAGATAATGCTACTCATATCATTTTTTAAAATCTTCAGTAAGGTTGTCTTAGTGATATTTTATAAATTACTCCGTAATTTTTAGGTTTTTATGTCAATACAACGTGGCTAGTGGTTAATTAGAAGTCTTTATGTCGTCACAAGAGGCTTCACAACTTCCTCAAATAAACATTTCGAAGTTGCCAAATTGTTTTGAAACAATCACAGGAACTCTTGATTAAACTCCTTAATTACATCTGAACTAAAACTAACTACTTCATAATTTAAATAGAAAACCTCGTTTGTTTACCTATTTACTTTTCCTTTTATGTTAATAATCAAATAAATAAGTGATTTATATAATTTGCTTCGATCGCTGGATTAGAAAAAGTTTGTTCTAGAGTTGACATATATGATAGCTAGTGTAAAACTATGCATGAGCTCGGGTCAAAACTTGGGTTTGTTTTGGCCCGAAACCCAAAAACACATACAAACAAAAAACCGAAACCCAACATGTTAAACTATCTGACAGTTTGGTTCGGTTCCGGTTGGTTCGGTTTGAATCGGTTGAAAATAATGAGAAACTTATTAAATTGTTAAATTGTTAACTAGAAAAGTGATGATATATCCCTCTATACATACAAAGGTCTACAGCTACGGAACTCCCTTACGAAGAGAAAGCTCCGAAAATAGATTAATATCCAAAGATTGGAATAAATCATTTCCTATAATAGACTAAATTATATACCCAAATAAGTGAGAGATCGATCATTATATGTTTGGTAACGTGTAGTCACCAAACATTGGCGATCAAATGTCTCACTATAGTGAAAATGATCAACACCTAAAGGGGGAGAACTGTAGATGGTGCGGTGAGAAAATGTCACATAATGATCGGACATCGGAGTCATCCCTTACCAGATGCTCTCAAAAAAGGATATAGCGGGATGCGGGCCCAAGTATCGATGAGCAGGCTATTTTGTATTTGGAAGCCCAAGACAATGCTCCAAAGGGTGCCTCACTAAAATGGACATAACTTAAGCTACAGCGCTCCGTTTTGGGCGTATGACTAGTCAAAACGACCGCAGAAACGAGACGTATCAAACTACAGACTCCATAGGCGGTTTGGGTCAGTCTTCGGGCCCAAAAACACCATTTTCCATGAGTTTTGGGCATTTTTATTAGTTTCTCGGGTTTTTTTGGACTTTGTTTTTGTTATAACTTTCGGCCCACTTGTGTTTTAGGGCCCATTCGAATTTTGCAGCTTTATTTATATCATTGTATTCATGGGAAACTGATCAGACTTTGATAAATCAAAGTTTTATTTTTCCCTACACATGTGTGTGTTTGTGTGAAAATTCCTAATTTTTCGGTATTTAATTAGAATCAACGAAAATTTAGACAAATTGTTTCTGGACATTCTTGAAATTAACAGATTCAATCATCTATCATGTATTCCGTCTGCATCATAGCGTTAACAATGTAAAGCATGCAAACTTTAAATGAGACATGGAATTAGTCAATCAAGTAATCAATAAAGTAGTTAAGTTTCGTAAGCGACCTTAGACCTAAATGGTACTATGATTGGGTCCACAATTCACATGCTATGCTTGGTCAACCTTTAACCTGGGTCTAAAATTAATAACCATTCAAAGTAGAAGGACATAAATGTTAAAATAAAGAGCGGGTAAATTAGACGAGGAAAAGGGCAGTCAGTTGGTCGGGGATATGATGGTTGTTGGATGTAACTGTCCCTTCTTTATATCCACAAGACATGGTTCCATGTGCCAAAACATTCATTCACCTATCCTAACTAAATAAACCAATAAAATTGATCGGAAGTGATTAATTCTTTAAAAAATAACTTAATAATTATCTTAATTATAAAATGCTAATAAGTGAAAAAATCAATGAACAAATTTTTAATAAAAACTTTTGTAAAATCCACACATCATTGTGATCTTAAAAAGAGTATTTCTAGAAATAACTAGCTTAAACTCGTACGTTGTATAAGACTAATCGAAAACATAAATAAAAATAATTGATGGTTATATTATCATTCATATTTTATGATAATATAAAAAATTATTAGATTACGATTGTAAATAATAAATTATGATTTATTAATATATGATATATGTCAATTATGTTAAACCATGAAATTGCTTTTCAATGTACACTTTTAAAATTGAATTGGGATATATTTAAGTTTCATTTTAATAAAAAAAAATCATATTCATGTATGGTAACTAGTATTATATGTAACTATATAATAATAATAATCATAATGATAATATAGTAAATAAATACATGGAGTTTTATTTTAGGGAAAAAAGATATTAATATCAGTTATTAACTACTCCCTCCGTCCCAATTTAAATGTCCAAATTTGACTTGTTGAATCAATCTTCTCTAACTTTCACTGTAAGTATTTTTGTAAGTATAAGATAATACATAATGAAAGTTATATCAATGAAAAATACATCTAAATCTCAATCTATCCATATACTTTACATCGGTTATTGTGCAACACACACAAAACAATTTACGGTCAAAGTTTTGAAAGAAAAACTTCAAAAGTCAAAATAAGACATTTAAATTGGGACGGAGAGAGTAATTACTAAGTTAAATTTTAAAATAACCAAAAATAAGCAAAAAATCACAACATTATGACTAATAAACAAAAATCTTAGTTGTCATTTATATGAAGGTGTCACAAAGGATCTTTTATATCTTTGCACAAGTTATGATTTGATTTTTTTTTATTATTTATTTTTGTTATTTTCAAAGATGACCCTATTGACAGGTAACTTTAATGTCACTTAAGCTTAGGCAAACCTAAGCTAAAATAAGGATATGACTGTAAAAGGATGAAAAAATAAATATAATTGATATATTTGACATATATCATATAAGCCTCATTTTTATGAATGCTTGTGAATTATAAGTTGTTCAAAAAAAAAAAACTCCATAATTGAAAGTTTAGTCATGTAAATTATAAACTTTCAAGATTATTGATCATGATTAAAATGTTTTTTTCAATTTACACTTTCAAAATTGCATCTGGATATATGTTAGTTTAATTAAAAAAAATCATATTCATTACTCATATATGATAATTATCAGTACTCCGTATATAGCTATAACCACCGAGTAGAGCCGAGTACTCTCCGAGTATTCGCTACAAGGTAGGGTGTCAAGTCGGTCGATTACTCCGAGTACTCTCCGACTTGGCCACTTTGACCCCCGAGTAATCACCACATACACCTGAGTACTCCCAACTCGCTTGTCGACCGACCTGGGAACGATTAACGACTTTCGTAACCTTGATAATAATAATACAATAATAATAATTATCATAATGATAGTTAGTAGATAAATACATGGAATTTTTTTTAGTTAAAAAGATAGTAATATTAATTATTAATTAAATACTTAGTTAAATCTATAAAATAACCAAAAATAAACAAAAATTATAATATTTTGACAATTAAGCACATAAGAAAAAATATATCCTTTCTTAATTATTAAGAGAGCTTTTATCATCACCTACAATTTATATCCCCATAGTATCTTTTATTTTGGTTTTCATTCATTATTGAATGTTGGAGAATTTTATAGATAGAATTGAACCAATCTTTAAAAGTTAATTTTCATAAACTTTCTTTAAAGAAAAAAAATGTTAATTATTAATAATTAGTTATCCCCAAACCAACCAATAATAGATGTATTAAAATTTTAAAAGTACCATTTAAAGGTCTTGAGTTCAAATTTCGATGTGAATAAAATGGTTACAGGATTAGAGGCATGTATTTTTCAAAATGATTTTTCCCCCAAATTGAAGTTGCAACTGAACTTATATTTACTATTAGAAAATAGTTATTCCTAAGTTAATAATTCAACGTCAATATCAAAATTTGAACTCGTGACTTTCAGAAAAAGAAAACTTCTATCAACCCTTTGAACTAATAACTCAGGAATTCATTCACATTAAATTTCGTAATTAAAAGTCTAAATCTAATTGTGCAACAAGAATTAATTGGTTTGATGTAATTTTATTTATATTGTTTGTTTATGTCAACGTTTATTTAAACAAGCATAACATTATATCGGACTATTTAAACTGTTGCTATTTGGTATTTGGTTGTTAGACATTCAATAAAGCTATGACTTTAACGGCATAGGCTAACCACTAGAATTACCAACATAGTGATACATAACAATCAATCGTATTGTGGTACACTCTCTTTTATAGTGAAGTTTGAAATTTGTTATTTTTAGTTGGTTTTTTGTTGGTATATCATGTGTATGCTTATGTAAATGGACGCGGATAAAAATAAAAAGTTTAGCAAAACACTTTGAATCTAATTGTATACAGGTTGAGACTCTCTCTAAGTTATTTTCTTTTAAGTTGGTAAGTTAAAAGTTGAACCATTTAAAATGCTAGCTAAAAACATGATAAAGTGTTTCATAAACATGATTATTGTTTAGTTAACTTAATGGTGGAAACTGGAAAGGAAATGAGGGGAAAGAAAAGTTTTCCTTTTCAATCATCTCAAAAATGAGGGGAAAACTTTTGAAACAAAAAACAATTACATTTTCCCTTCTAATTCTCTCTACTCCTTTCTTTTCCACACTTAAAAAAAAATCTTAAGAATGCATTTTATAATTTTCTTTACTTCTCTTTTTTCCTTTTCACCCTTAAATAGAGAAAACTCGAAAGAGTGAAACTTGAGAGAATTATCCAATGGATACTAGAGTACTAGACATATATATTAATTGCGTAATTCGTATACCTGATTATCTTTCAAAATTTTTTTTAATAATCCTCTTAATACTATAATTATTTGATAAGTATAGTTTATTAATTTTCTTTATTAATTTGATCTTTTGATTATATCAAATATTATAATCTTATTATTAGAAGAATGGACTATAATAAATCCTCCTAAAACTATAATAAAGTGACATGTGTTATCTACAAATTCTCTTTCCAATACATTTCCTTCAATTCACACCCAATACCCAATACATCTAATACATTACAATACACTTCAACATATGTATTTTTAAACTTTTAATTAATAATAATAATAATAATAATAATAATAATAATAATAGTAAGTTTAAAATAATTTTGAAATATATATGGAACTATAAAGTTCAAAATTGTAATAAATATTAAACTATAGGGTAGAAAACAAAAATTATTTATATATATATATATATATATATTGTTATGTCCTAGAGGTGTAACAAGATACCAAGGTATAATGTAGACAAGTAGTTGTAGAGGGGGGGGGGTTGTGAATACAACTATTTTGTTTTTCCTATACTTTCTTTTATAAAGAGTTTTAATTGATCCACTAAGTATATTAAACAATGTGAGTTATAAGAATCAATAAAACAGTAAAGCAGAAAATAAACATTCTTAGGCATAGATTATGTTTTTCAAATGTAATCCTTTATTAAGAAATAATCTATACAAAATATTACAGGGTTGTTGCGGAAACAAGATAACCTACAATATCTGAATTGACAAACAACAATCAAATAAGTTCTTTCACAAGAGAAGCAGCCCAAGCTGGCTTCTCACATACGAGGCTGTGTATAAGAGCAAAGAGAACTTTTGTGAAGAATAATTCAAAGGAAATGTCTACATATGCCTTCAAGGATTGTAGCTTTTATAGGCGAAAGCTTCAGTCTCTCTTGGTGTCCAAATAAGCCACGTATTGTTCTTCTGTTGGATAATCAGGGAATATTGGAACGTGCCTTCATTGTACTTGTGGTCCCCAAAACCTGCAACACGTCATTTTGATCGTCCAATGAGAGTATGGATATGCATATGTAAATAAACAACCAACCCAGATTCTAGGAACCTTCCTAGTCATGTCATACGTCCTTATCAAAAATCCAGGCTGTAATCTTCACTGATTGTTTAGACACAGATTGCTCGTTTGTCAAGAGCAAATCTGTCTAAGTGTTTACAAGCTGACTGCTAATCCCAAGTTGTCTTCCACCAACAACTTGATCTTCTATCTTCAATCCTCCTCTTTGATTTGGACTGAATGCTATAACCATTTGATGCAGCTTGAACAACACTAGCTTCCATAAGATAAACAATTACAATATATGAAGCATGATCTGAGTCAGTTACAGATCGCAAGCTGTGTCAGCTTAATCTGACCCAGATCAGATTACAAGAACCAAAAGATTACTAAGTGTTTATATATAAGATTTGTCATCACCAAATTTACAAATATCATTGAGACTCAACAATCTCCCCCTATTTGATGATGACAAAACCCTACACCCTTATCTAACTATCAGCTTATAAGGAATCAAAGTAAAATATTACTAACAGAGTTGACCCTTTGAATCTTTTGGGTTCTTTTTGATTAGACTAGAAGTTGTAACAAGAAAAACTAATTGAATATATATAATAAGTATTTCAAAGGAGAATATCTTACAAACCCTTCACTTAATTTCCTAAGATATCTACAGTTTCTTGTTTAACTTCAAATGAAGGGGCAATTGTTACATCAACTTTTCTATCCAATCCTTCCACAATGAGAAACTGCTCGTACCCATTACCTTGTTCACTAAAGTTGACACAGAATCTGTACAAGGTAAATAGGTGCATTGTTGGTACCTGTTTCAGCTCAGCAGTTCTTTGAAATACAAGTTGCCCTCTAGCATTTGCAAAATACATCCCATGCTCAGGCTCAGTAATGTGCAATCCACACTTTGCATCTTGAGTGCTAGTAGGTAGAGACAGATTCAGATGACCAAGAAGTTTATCTAGAGCTTCAGGTGCCAATTGCTCAAGTAGCTCTGAAGGGTTTAATTTCCTGATGAAATCTGTATGATCCCCTTCAGGACCATCAAGCTTGACCTGTTTTGTTCTTCTTCTTTTCAAAGTCTCTTTAGTTTCATCTTCTTCCATGTCATAGTATCTTGGTTTTGGAAGACTTGAGACATCAATCTTGTTTTTCACAATAATAGCCAATTTCTTCTCAAGTGCTTCCAAGACAATCTCTCTATGAATGCTGGGTTGTTTATAGATGATGTCATATAGCTCAACCCACTCAGTGTAACCTAGATCAAACAGCTTGTCAAGATCATAGGTTTCCCAAGTATTTTCATAGCCTTCTCTAGTACATCTGATGCTTGGAGTGGATTGATTCTTCCTTCTTTTTAAAACAACTTGAAGGATGGTCTGTGGATACTTTCTGTGATTCAATCTTTCCTTTGTTTTCTTGATATCCACAACTTCCCATCCAGCATGAGCTTTGGAACTCTCCCTAACATCCTTGACCTTCTGTGATGGTTTGGAGTGAACCACCACCTTTTTCTTCCCTTCTCTTTCTGCAGCCTTTCTCTTTGATCCCACAACTGGTAACACTTCCTCATCTTCCTTATTAAATTGTTCTTGAAGTGCTTTGGCCAGTTCAGGATCAGACTCAAGAGCTGTCAGCTTCAATCTTTCTATCCTGTCTTCCACAATCATCTTGTATCAATCCTTGATGGATACCTTCATCTCTTGAGCTTTTTCTGCAGCAAACTCCCAGTCTTTTTCTTCTTGAGTCAAGACCTTCACACCACTTGAGCCTTCACCCGATACTCTTTTCTTCATCATAAATTGACTCAAAGTGGTGGTGTCATCACTAGAAGTTGAATTAGCAACTTCTTTGGAAGCTGGGACAGCTTGTGCAGGGACAGATTGCGAAGACTTTCCTTTCTCAACATCATCTCCTTCATCAAATTCCTTCCTTATCTCTCCAACAACATTCATCACAATATCGGTTTCCTCCCCCTCAACATTATCACATTTCCTAACAGCTTCCTCATTCTTTCCTTCAGATCTTTCACCACCAGACTCAGACTCTGGCATTTTTATCTTCTCCTTAGCTTCCTCATTTGGATCAGAGCCATAGACAACCATTCTTCTATCATTGGCCTCCGTTTCTCTCTGGCCTTGGCATATCTTGCATCCAACTTCTTCAGATACTCAGCAGTCTCTTTCTCTACTGCAATCCTTTCTTGCTCAATTTTAGCCTCACTCCTTTCACTTCTTTTCTTCTCCCCCTTTTTGTCATCATCAGGAGGAAAGGAGCTTGTTGGAGTAGCAAAGATTCCACTGAGTCTTGTATTTAACATGTCAATTCTGAAGTTGTTTGCAGACCAGGATCTGTGTAGATCAACAAAATCATTATGAAGGTTGACCTTGTTAGATTGTACACCTTTAGAGATATCCACTAACTCTTTCTTGAATTCAGTTTGTGACTTGTTAGAATTTTTTAGTTCAATGGATACATCTCTAGTGAACTTGATTGCATTCTTCTCAATCTGACCCAGAGTACTCTTGTTTAATTCATTTTGTTCAATCATTGCTTTAGTCAACCCATCAAGAGACTCTGTCAGCTTGCTCTGGCTCTTCTCCATATTCTCAAGTGCCTTTATCACCCTTTCTTCAGTTTCTTTGTGATCTTGACACAGCTTCTCTACCTTCTTATCCGTCAATTCCTGATCCTTTTGGATCTTGACCAAGCCTTCAACCAACTTTAAGTTCTCAACCTTAGAGGTTGATATGAACTTAGTGAGCTGATTTACCATATCTAAGGATGAGATAGTGGCAGCTTGGGAAGGACTTGCAGTTGGCCTAAAGGCCACTGACTCTGGAAAGAGCAGCCCGCAATCCTTAAAATCAGGGTCATTGGGCTCATATAGAAGGGGGTGGAGGCTAAGAGAGTTTTGGTGCATTTTCTCATGAGAATGAGTCTCATGAGCAGATCTTTCAGAAATGATGATGTGCTGAACAATCTGAGAAGGATTGACTTGTAATTCAGATTGAGGGCCAGTGGGAATTTGTTGATCTTGATTTTGATCAACACCTCCACTGGCATCTTCCATCAGAGCATCCCTTGAGGATGGATGGGCAAGCACATCATCGAATGAAGAATCACTTCCGGAGATAGTGATCTGATTCTCATTGACATCGTGAGGACCATCAATGGTTCCCTTTGCTGCACAAGGGGCTAACATGACCTCCCTAAAGAGAGCCATGTAACCTATAGGATCCTTCTATCCAAGGACAGATGTAGACACAGACCCTGTAGGTGTAATGTTAAGGGTAGATGATTGCCCTTCAACAGAGGTGTGTTGTGTCACCAAAGTATCACGAGGGAGAATTGAGGCCTGTACCCCTCCTTGTGATCTAGAAGGGGCATTGACAGCCAGTGTAGACTCAGAGTGTAAGAAAGTAGCAGTCTGACCAGCTTGGGGAATGAGAGCAGTGTCACTTAGGCATTCGATACTAACATCCTTTGGCTGATCATCCTCAGTCAACATGTGCACAGACTCTGACTCTTTTTGGATCTGGGCAGGATCCTCTGGTGTCCCTTTAGTGATATCATCAACCTTTTGGGAGGCTGATGATGGCGAATTAGGCTTAGACACAGTATGACCTTGGGAGGAGGTTTTTGTTTCAATGTCTTCACCCTGTTTGGAGGGTTGGACAGAAGTAGTTGTTCCCTTTGACTCGTCTACACTCTTTTGGGAGAGTGCAGATGGACGTGGTGAATCCGGCTTATCAGCTTGGGTGGCAGAGTCAGCTTTGGAACGTTCCTCAGCTTCCAATGCACCTTGGGAGACTTTGATTCTAATGGTTGTTTTGTCAACCCCTAAAGCTGATATATTTCTCTTGGATCTTTTCTTTTTGTATACATTGAGAGGTACTAAGTCCTCAACAATGGATCTTTTGGAGGCGGATTTGGAAATGGTGGTTGCGGGTGTGGCTAGAGTGGCTGATGTTGTAGCCAACTCTTCACCCTCAGAAGAAGAAGAAGGAATAGATTTGGAAGAATTTAAGGGTTCAAGAAATTGAGTACCTTGACTCTCCTGATTGTCAGATTGAGTGTAGGACTCAGATCGCGTCGAAGGAGAGGCAACTTCCTCTAATGCTTGTTCCCTTTGTCTTCTCCTGCAAAATTCAAGGTAAACCTGCATTACATGGGTTAATCCCTGCGCAGTTACCTTGGGACTGTTAAAAAAATTAGTATTAATGGCCTTGCACTCCACAGTCTGGCCAGTTGCCAAACTGAAGTCGCCATCAACGATTGCTTCGACCAAGAATTCTACCATAAGGTATGGTAAAAGTCTTATTGTTGACTCGGCCAACTAAGTCTTTAAATATAAGTCCTGCATAATCTACTCTGGTCACAGTGACCAAGGAATGAAACAGTTGTAATTCAAGAACATTAGGCTGATCAAAACTGCCTGCCTTCATTTGTAAAGATTTACATAAGGTACTTGGAAGATAATTCCAAATGCCAGTTAAATATTTCATTTTAACCACTGAAGCCAATGGACCTGAATATCCACAAATAGGTAAAATGTTTTTGGCTTCAGTGAGAGAGACAACATTTTCATAATCATCTTCAGGCATGTAAGACAGTTCAAAAGCAGACCTAAGTCTTCTTAACGTAATGAACACCTGTTTCTTACCATTAAGGATGGTGCCTCGAATTACGGCATGTCCTTTCTTCGTCTGGCCCACCACACAACTTGCCCAAAACTTGCAGAGCATGTCCTGGTACACCACATCCGGCTTCTCAATCAATATCTTGACAAAGGGATGATGCCATAAAAAGGCAACAATTTCATCATAAACTTCTGCCCAAGAAGGTGGATGAACATTGGCGGAGACAAGATTGACGATCTTGATTTTACCAGTATCAAGATCAGCCGGGTTTACAACTACATCAGAACCCACAACATAGGGTGAAAGCTTGACTGCGCTTATCGGAGCTGGGTGTAGAAACCCAGGTTCAGATGAGGAATCGTTATTGTTAGAGTTATTAGCAGATTGAGATGATGATGATGAAGCCATTTAAAATTAGATGATTAAAGAACAAAAGAAAAAGATTAAAAAATTTGATGGAACAGAACACATATTAGGTTAAAATGAGATGAGAGAAAAATAAGAGTAGGAAAAATACAATTTGTTTGGGACAGGGGTTAAACAGAGTGTATATATATTCGAGCAAAATATATACATCTTTTAAAATAACCGTTTGGAGGGAAGAGAGAGAAATGATTTGTTTGGATGAGAACAACTAGTGGGGGGGGGGGTACTTTTGCAGTAAAATTCCGTTGCCTCCACACGTGTTACTCACTCATTGATTAGGAAAAGATATATAAGTTAAACTAAATAAGATATGCAAGATAATAAAACGCACTGAGATATTTAATAATAAAAACAACTCCCAAGCTGGGTCAGACTCAGCTTACCCATTTTAACTTGATTTAAACCAAGACAGGTAGTCTATGTCAAACACAGTTTGCCCTTAAAATTTTAACAAAAATTCAAAGGGGTTGAATTTATCATTACTTATCACACTGCCTTTTACATATTTAGCATTCCAAGCTTACTTATTAGAAAATTGAACCTGTTTTCATCCAATGGTTTGGTGAACAAATCAGCAAGTTGATTCTCAGTTGGAATGAAGTGCAGTTCAACATTTTCTTTCATCACATGATCTCTGATGAAGTGATATCTGATATCGATATGCTTGGTCCTAGAATGAAGTACTGGATTGTTGGAGATTGCTATGGCACTTGTATTGTCACAAAAGATAGGAGTCTTTGAGGCAGTGACATCATAATCTTGTAGCTGAAATTGCATCCACAAAATTTGTGAACAACAGCTCCCAGCAGCAACATATTCAGCTTCCGCTGTAGAGATGGAAACTGAATGTTGCTTCTTGCTAGACCAGCTTACAAGTCTATTGCCAAACAATTGACAAGCTCCAAAAGTACTTTTTCTATTAATCTTGTAGCCTGCAAAGTCAGAATCTGAATAGCCAATTAGATCAAATCCAGAGTCTTTGGGATACCAAAGACCCAGATTGGGACTATCTTTAAGGTATCTAAAGATTATCTTCACTGCCTTAAGATGTGATTCTTTAGGATTAGCCTGATATCTTGCACATAGACATGTAGCAAACATAATATCTGGTCTACTAGCAGTCAAGTAAAGTAGAGAGCCTATCATACCCCTGTAAGAAGTGACATTAGTGGGTTTTCCACTTTTATCTTCACTAAGCTTATCACCAGTTCCCATAGGAGTTTTCATAGGTGACCAATCACTAAAACCAAATTTGTTCAGTAAATCTGTAACATATTTTCCTTGATTTATGAAAATACCATTTTTGGTTTGTTTAACTTGTAAACCAAGAAAATAGTTAAGTTCTCCCATCATGCTCATCTCATACTTTTTAGACATGAATTTAGAAAACTTTTTGCAAAGTCTTTCACTGCTAGAACAAAAAATTATGTCATCTATATATATTTGTACAAGTAAAATATCACCATTGTATTTTCTCACAAATAAAGTCTTGTCAACATTACCTCTTTTGAACTTGTTTTCTAATAAGAATTTAGATAAAGTATCATACCATGCTCTTGGAGCTTGTTTGAGGCCATAGAGAGCCTTGTCAAGCTTATACACATGATTAGGAAACTTTGAGCTTTCAAAACCTGGAGGTTGTTCAACATAGACTTCTTCTTCCAATTTCCCATTCAGAAAAGCACTTTTCACATCCATTTGATAAACCTTGAAGCCTTTGTGAGCAGAGTAAGCCAAAAACATTCTGATGGCTTCTAGTCTTGCCACTGGAGCAAAGGTTTCATCATAGTCAATCCCATCTTCTTGTCTGTATCCAAGAGCTACTAATCTTGCCTTGTTTCTGATCACAACTCCTCTTTCATCCATCTTGTTTCTGTAGACCCATTTGGTTCCAATCACAGTTTTAGAATGATGAGGTCTTGGAACAAGTTCCCAAACCTTGTTTCTTTCAAACTGAGTTAATTCATCTTGCATCGCATTTACCCAAGATGGATCTGACAGAGCTTCAGCAACCTCAGTTGGTTCTATTTTACTCACAAAATTGATAAACATGCAGAAATTGCCTGTTGCCTTCCTTCTTGTTTTTACACCAGATAATGGATCACCAATGATTTGGTTGATTGGATGACTCCTTGTCCATTTAGTTACATGATGGGTATTATTTGATTCTTGGACAAAGGGATGACTTACACTAGACGTTCCAGCTTGATCATTTTGAGGAATCAAATGATCAGCTTGGATTAGAGTTGATGGAACAGAGTCAACTTGGGAGTCATTCACTGGAATAATTTCTTGAGAGGGATCAGCTTTCACATTTTCAAAAATAGGTAACTCTTCTTCTTCAAATAATTGCTCCCCCTGAGTTTGAGCATTCTTATTTTCTATTGGTGGATTAGAGGGAGGCTCATTTTCAGGAACAACCAGTTCTTCAAAATCAATGTTGTCATCTTCAAGTAGAGAGCAGTCTGGCTTGGAGCAGCCTTCATCAATTGTCACATTTACAGAGTTTTCAATAGTTTTGGTTCTTTTATTGTACACTCTATAGGCCTTCATCATTGTGGCATATCCAAGTAGGAAACCTTCATCTGCTTTCTCATCAAATTTTCCAAGATGGTCTTTTTGATTTAAAATAAAACAAGGACTTCCAAACATCCTTAAGAAACCAATTTCTGGTTTTCTCCCCCTGAGAAGTTCATATGAAGTCTTCTGGTGTCTTTTCACAATGAGAGATCTGTTTCTTCTTTCTGCAACACCATTCTATTGAGGAGTCTTTGCTGCTGAATAAACTTGTGAAATACCTTTTTCACTGCAAAATGAATTAAGTGTGACATTTTTAAATTCAGTTCCATTGTCACTTTTTAACTGCCTAACAGGCCTTTTGTAGAGTATTTCAGCTTGCTTAATGAAATGAATAATGTTGTCAGCCGCATCACTTTTATGCTTTAGAAAGAAAACCCAGGTATATCTTGAATATTCATCAACAATGACCAACGTATATCTCATTCCAATGAATGATGGAGTACTTATTGGTCCAAACAGATCCATATGCAGCAAATCCAAACATCTATCAATGGTTGAGCATGTCTTTGACTCGAATGAAGCTTTGTGTTGCTTTCTTTTCTCACAAGGACCACACAGCTTGTCCTTCTCATACTTAATCACTGGAAGACCAGACACCAACTCTTTCTTACACAGCTTGTTGATGTCTTTGAAATTCACATGAGTCAGCCTCTTATGCCACAACCAATTTAGCTCATCTTGAGTCTTTGACATGAAACAAACTTCTTTTGTGATAGTTGGATATTTCATGTCAAATGAATATAAAGACTCATCTCTGTTTGCAATTAACACCACATTGCCTTCTAAATCCAAAACTATACCCTTATCAGAGCGAAATCTTACTTCATAGCCAACATCACACAGTTGACTCACACTTATCAAATTGTGCTTCAGGCCGTTCACATAAGACACCCTTCTGAAAGTAAGGGGACCATTTGAAAGAATACCAAAACCTTCTGTTCTTCCTTGGGAATCATCTCCAAATGTAACACTAGGACCAGCGCTTGTCCTAAAGTTACATAGCAGGGACTTACATCCGGTCATATGCTTGGAACACCCACTGTCCAAGTGCCAGGTATGTGCATCATGATAGCCCTGCATTTTCAATAAGATATTAGTTCATTTTGGGAACCCATATGGGTTCACCAGAGCTGACCACAGGGTCTGACTCAAATTGGGAAACAGAACCAATATTCTTATCACATTTAGAAACCCATTGTTGCTTAAGCTGACCCTTGCCAGATTTGAAATTCTTTCTTGCAACATTTAGAGTTTCCTCATGAACAAAACCTTTGCCTATTCCAGATTTCTTACATTCAGACCTTAATTTACTTTGATCAACAATATTTGAATCAGATACACTTGTAAGTAAATTAGTGTCATTAGAAATCTTACCTTTTCTGGACTCAACATATTTAGAAATTAATTTGTCAGAGTCAGATTTGAGGTGATTTGGATTAGACACAGATTCGGTTGGTGAAACATTTCCATTTGAACAACATGATCATAGACAATTGTGTCAGAATTTTGTGTCACAATTGTGTAATTGACACAATTGTCCATTTACACTTCTTATTCTTCAGAATTTTGCTCTTTTCTTTTGGAACAACATGATCTCTAATCTTCCTTTTATTTCTTTTTGATTCACCATTGTTTGACTTAAATTTTGAATTTGACACAGATTGGGTAATTGATAGTTTTGATAAATCAAGAGTTTCCTCGGGTTTTAATTCAATTACCCTATCAGATTCAGACACAGCTTCAGCAATGGTTTGACCAACTTTCTCAGGATTATTAAACCCAATACCAGACTGCTGAACCAATATAATTAGTTTAGAGTTCTTTCCTTTGGTTTGGACTTTGGGTGGTGAAGGAGGCTGATAACAAGGTTCCAGACTTCACTGATAGCAATAGCTCTATCATAGTCACCATCAAAAATAGCTTGAACTTGATGAGGAACTTGCACATTAACACATTTTGCAGCTCTTTTGGAACCAGTGCACCATGATTCAGTTATATGCTTGATTTTCAAAAACTTTTCTTCTGAAGTTTTAGCTTCAGTGACCAAAATAGCATTTAATTGCTTTTGAGCTTTTACTTCAGATTCAAGCTTTTCAATGGTGAAATTCTTTGAGCTTACTTCTTGTTTTAAAATTGAAATTTCCTTTTTAAGTTCTTGATTAAAGTGTTTTTGCAAGAGAACCTCATCACCAAGTCTGTTTAGCCTTGACAGTTTTTCATTATCACACAGATTAGAAAAGATATTTACCTCAGGTGGAGCAGTCTGACTTGAAGATGCCTTGTGAGCTGACTCAGATTGCTGTTGAATCTTGACAAGATCCTCAGCGAACTTTTCTTTAGCCATAAAGCACTTGGCATCCTTATACTTCTCATCATCAGAGGAAGTAGCACTCTCAGACCAGTCTTTGGCTATCAGACTCTTCTCATCTTTTTCAACTTTCTTACTCAGCTCAGCCACTTGTGCTTTTAAGGCCTTGTATTTGGTCTGAGCTTTGAGTATTTTTCATTTCTTCCACCTTTGGATGGCACAGCTTGAGAAGACTCTTTGGATCTACAATCACCAGCCATGTGTCTAGGCTTACTACACTTGTAGCAAGTGACCTTGGACACGTCAAATGGCTTCTTGGTCTTATCAGCTTGCCCACTTCTACCTTTTCCTTTGAATTTATTGAATGATCTCCTTCTTATCCTTTCAGTTAACAAAGCCACCTCATTGGCTAAGTCCTCACCATCAGATTCATCAAAATCAGATTCAGAACAAACAGAATTTATGTTAGAAATCACAGGAACAGATTCATTGATGCATGGAATGATCTCATTAGAAATTGAACTAGGGTGTTCAGTCATAGATGCAACAAGTGCACTAGTAGGCTGACTATAAGAATCACCCATAGCAATTAGTTTCTCAGCTTCTGAACATTCTTGATTATGAAGTAAACCAAAAAGTCCAGGGAGATCAAGATCTTGATACACAGAACTTAGTTTCACAGAAGAAATATAATTATTCCATTTAGGTGGTAATGAATCAAGAATTTTTTTTTTCAACACATCAGTTTTCTTAGTAATTCCAACAGCATCTAAATCATTCACTAAAGCATTATAGCGGGTATGAGTGTTAGTCAAGGATTCATTTCTTAATGAGAAAAATCTCTCATACCTCCTCGTGAGAGTAGTAATGGTAGATTCCATGGAAGTAGAGCAACCCTCAAACATGACAGTCAATGTACCCCATATTTTCTTTGCTGTAGAACACATTTTAATTGAATGGTAAATGTCTTTAGGCACAGCTTGGACAATGAAGTTATGTGCCTTCACATCCAAGTTGGCCAATCTCCTATCCTTATCTTCCCTATCTGCCTTGTCCTTAACAATGGATTTGACTGTGGCAGGAATGGGTGGGTGACCTTCCCTGACCACAACATCAATCACAACCGTCGATGTAGGAACATAAAGACCATCCACAAGGATGTCAGGCATATTGTTGTCAATGGATTCAAGGAACAAAGACATATGACCTTTCCACCCACTAAAATCATCTTTATCAAACATAGGTGGTTGGGTAGAGGAACCATTATTAACATACGATGACATTATGCTTTACAAAAGGAAAATAAGCAAGGATCAAGTCAAGTTAATTCTTAACCCCTGCTCTGATACCACTTGTTATGTCCCAGAGGTGTAACAAGATACCAAGGTATAATGTACACAAGTAGTTGTAGAGGGGGGGGGGGTGAATACAACTATTTCGTTTTTCCTATACTTTCTTTTATATAGGGTTTTAATTGATCCACTAAGTATATTAAACAATGTAAGTTATAAGAATCAATAAAACAGTAAAGCAGAAAATAAACATTCTTAGGCATAGATTATGTTTTTCAAATGTAATCCTTTATTAAGAAATAATCTATACAAAATATTACAGGGTTGTTGCGGAAACAAGATAACCTACAATATCTAAACAACCCTATGAATTGACAAACAACAATCAAATAAGTTCTTTCACAAGAGAAGCAGCCCAAGCTGGCTTCTCACATACGAGGCTGTGTATAAGAGCAAAGAGAACTTTTGTGAAGAATAATTCAAAGGAAATGTCTACATATGCCTTCAAGGATTGTAGCTTTTATAGGCGAAAGCTTCAGTCTCTCTTGGTGTCCAAATAAGCCACGTATTGTTCTTCTGTTGGATAATCAGGGAATATTGGAACGTGCCTTCATTGTACTTGTGGTCCCCAAAACATGCAACACGTCATTTTGATCGTCCAATGAGAGTATGGATATGCA
This sequence comes from Erigeron canadensis, assembly GCF_010389155.1. Taxonomy (NCBI): domain Eukaryota; kingdom Viridiplantae; phylum Streptophyta; class Magnoliopsida; order Asterales; family Asteraceae; genus Erigeron; species Erigeron canadensis. The sequence continues at coordinate 21,469,594 of NC_057764.1, forward strand.
TATGTAAATAAACAACCAACCCAGATTCTAGGAACCTTCCTAGTCATGTCATACGTCCTTATCAAAAATCCAGGCTGTAATCTTCACTGATTGTTTAGACACAGATTGCTCGTTTGTCAAGAGCAAATCTGTCTAAGTGTTTACAAGCTGACTGCTAATCCCAAGCTGTCTTCCACCAACAACTTGATCTTCTATCTTTAATCTTCCTCTTTGATTTGGACTGAATGCTATAACCATTTGATGCAGCTTGAACAACACTAGCTTCCATAAGATAAACAATTACAATATATGAAGCATGATCTGAGTCAGTTACAGATCGCAAGCTGTGTTAGCTTAGTCTGACCCAGATCAGATTACAAGAACCAAAAGATTACTAAGTGTTTATATATCAGATTTGTCATCACCAAATTTACAAATATCATTGAGACTCAACATATATATATATATATATATATATATATATATATATATATATATATATATGGGAAAAATAATTTGAGACTAACTAAAAAAAGTCCAAAAAAGGACCATTGATTTTCGTAACTTACACACCACCATCATCATCTACTACGATATACAAGACTTTTTTTGTAAAAACACTAAGACTTTTCGGCGACGGGCCCACCAGAAAATCATGTGTAAGTTACTTACACATGATTTTTCTGTGGGTCCGTCGCTGAAAAGTCTTAGTGTTTTTACAAAAAAGTCTTGTATATCGTAGTAGATGATGATGGTGTACAAAAATCAATGGTCCTAGTTGGTCATAAAATAAGAGGTGGTCTCAAAATATCTCATCCTTATATATATATAAAGAAAATAGTCCAATTGATATCAATACAAATTGAAGACTTGCTTTGTAATAAAGATACATCAATAGTTATACAACTCATGAAAGAAAATGACGAAATAACATGTACACTAATTAAAAAGAACATTAATGATCGAGAGATCAAATACATAGAAACACAAAAAAATACAATCTAATCTTTAACATTAACAGACAATTCCAAAACATTCATCCTTTTACAATTTATTTTATAAAAAATTAAGGTTGGTTTAATATATAAAAAATAAAAGATTAATATTGTGAAAAAAAATTATGAAGATGCCTCATGGATAAAATCCTATGTGGCAATTTTTTAAGATAACTTTAAATTTGCAAAAGGCTTTAAAAGGCTTGGTTAATTACTCTTTTAATAATTATATAGATATATAATCTACCAATAAACCAAAACGGGATTATGATATTGTTTAAATGACACTGCATATTTCTTACGTGACAAGTGTCCTTTTTAATTTGTAAACATTATTTTTTTAATTTAATGCTTTAATATTTAACTATTTCCTTATTAATGTAAAATATCTATAACCCTCAATATATTATATTTTATAATCAAATTGTTTGATTTGAGTTCGTATAAAATTCTCACTTTGTTTTGATTCTTAGGATATATACATGTCTTCACCCTTTGCTCTTTTTTTTAATCTTCGACATGTTTAACTCAGTTTTTACATTAGAATTTAACATTCTCAATTATTTATAATATTCATTAATATTCATATCATTATATAATTGACAGGTGTTATAACTTTTAATAAAAAAAAATGCATGTTAGTTTTTAGTTTATAATATTTTTTTAGTTATAACTTTTTCTAGAGGTTTTTAAAAAACTCTTCCTTTAGCTAACCAAGTATTATATGTATTATCTTATTATTATTATTATTTTCTGAAAGATACAAATCAAATATTACAACGGATAATCTAGGCTATATTGTCTAAATCGGTTTGTAATTATATTATTAACATAGAAAAATAATAATAATATTAATTGACCAAAAGCATTTGAAAGAACAAATGCATGTAATAAAGTATAAAATTTATTTTCTATATTTAAAATCTTGATTGTACAATATATAAAAAAATCCATACATCGTACATGTATTAGTACCAGTATATATATATATATATATATATATATATATATATATGAATTGTCACCTTTAAATTAAAAAAAAAAAGGAAAAGAAAAGAAAAGAAAATAAGCTTCCTTCAAAGAAAATAAGCTTCCTTCTCCGTATTCCCCACCACAGACTGGACCAATACGCTCCGAATACGATGGAATACGGCCCACTCCCAATGGTGTGGACCGTATTCGAAAGCCAATACGAAGAATACACCAGACATTGGGGGTGCTCTTATGTCTTAAAATCTACTAAAATTATTGTATTTTGAGATACATCTGAAGAGTTAGATCATTAAAAACAGAAAGAAATAGTAAAAGTTGGAAAACAAATCTCAACTATTTATTCTAAGATCTAGATTTATTCTATCTTTCTTCCTTTTTCTAATCATGTTTTCCATTTCTTCCACCGCCATCCACCGTCGCCGATCATATTTTTACGATCATCCGCCACCACCACCATAACTTCAGTCTCTTTTTCTGGTGACGGGCGCATCGCCACTCGCCACCATTATTTTCGGGCAAACAGGTTATGGTTAGAAACGAAACACAATGTGTTTATAGCTGTCCACCGCCGCTACCACCACTACCATTGCTTGAAACTGTGATATAGTACGGGCGTAGCCCTTAATCGAACGATTGCGCTGTTCAGGGGGTTTCGCCATTCTTTGTCACCGGCCTCGAGGCATTTATAAAGGGGTTGAAAGCTGGACACATATGAAAATGGTGTAAATTTGATGGACGACAATCCAAGAGATAATGTAGTGGTTTGATATGGTACGGGCATTGCCCTCACTGCCATGGCTCTGTCATGGCGACGGCGGCGGCAGATGAGCATAGAGAGAGATAGAGATAAAGGGAGAAAGAGTGAGAGTGAGAGAGGGAGAGAGAGAGAGATTAATTGTGAATGGAGATGATGGTACGGGTGGTGGTGGTCAGAGATGATGGTGTTGGTGGTGACAACGACGGATAACGGAAGAAACGTGAATGGAAGCAATGGGAGGGAGGAAAATGTGAGAAAAGAGAAAGAAAATAAATATAATAGTTGAAATCAAACAAAATGGATGATTGAGATTCATTTTTTGATTTTCATATAAATATTAGTTCTCAAATTAAAATTTTACATCTAAAAGCAACCAAATTTTTGTTAACCGAAAGTTAAATTAAGTTCAAAGAATTCAACACAATACATATTTTTATAATATACACATGAGTGCAATAATTCTTCTTAAACGTGATACTATATAATTTGACGCCAATAATATAGACAACATCATGATAATCAAAATATATCGACACAAAACATTAGGATTATAATATATTAAAATACCATAAATATAAGCTAGCTTTTTTGCTTTAAATAAAAACCTTAATTATTACTTGTATTTTACCTTATATAAGATAATATTCGTATCACAAGTTCACAACCCTTGTTTGAATGGAATATACCTAAAATCAAAAAAAACTTTACTAATAAACCACCATTTAACAACTCCTACTATTATTATGAACTTTAAATGTGTCAAAGTGTCAAACATCATCTTTTCATTCTCTCACTTTAAATTGAATTGAAAATTGAAGAAATCCAACCTCCATAATCAATCCCCATCCTCTTTTTTTGGTCTCATATGAAACCCCACTCATCATACTTGTTTGGTCATTACCCTAAAGCAAAAGGCACCTACAAGGGTTCATACTCTATCCTACATTCCTACCCTACCCACCCCCCAGTCCCCCATTCTATACACTAGTCACACACACACTAGTAGACTTGAGGCACATCCCCAGTTCCCCACTCTCTCACTCCATACATATAATAATCATTATATATCTAAAACCTATCTATATATATATTTTTCTCTCAATCACTTCATTTTAGTGCTTTCCCTCCCTTAAGTCTCGCCATCATTTAAGGCCACATATTTCTTTTCTTCCCCCCATTTTCTCCATTCCTGGTAAACCACACTTTCATCTACTTTATCCTTCTTCATTATATTTGTTCTTTTTGTTCATCCCCAAAAGCAACAAAAATCTGTGTTCTGAATTGTACTAGTACTACACTATATCAGCATTTATCTGTATGTATGTACTACACAATCTATCTATCTTTCTATATATCTATCTTTTTGTATTTAATTTTCCATTTTCCTAACCAAAAAAAAAGGAATACATATCTTTTGGGATTATGGTTTTGTAGCTTTCTTAAACTGATATTTTAATTTCCATAATTGGTTTTTTTGCAATTTGTTTGTTTGGTTTTTTTTTTTATAATAATTTTTTGTACTTATTAGCAGATGTCCTGTTACATATCAGAACATAATTTATTGTATGATTGGTTATATATATATTATATATATATATATTCTGAAATGTATGATTACAGAGTTGAAGATATTGTTATGATGTGTAAGTAAAAGAAACTGTAATTCATTGTTAAAAAATAGTACACTTAGATTTTAATGTTTATTTGTTAATTTTTTATTTTTGTTATATGTATGTGTGTATTCTAAAATGTATAGTTACAATTACAAAACTATATGTATCTATCTATCTATCTATCTATCTAGATTTAACTTCCATTCTTCAAAACAGTTAACAATATCTTGAAGAGTTGAAGTATTATGGTTTTGAACCTTCCACTTTTCTCCCTTTTTACTAGAAGTTTATAATTTTCTTAGCCTAAGCTTTTGAATTCCATAATTCGGATTCTTTTTCCTGTACTTTTTAGCAATTTGTTTTTTTTTTTTCTTTTTTTCATTTCATATCTAGAATACATTGCATAGTTTGATTGGCATTTTATGTATATTCATAAAAATATGTATGCTTAGAGACTTGAAGATGGTTCCTAGGATGTGTAAAAAGCTAAAGAAAATGCAATTCATTGTTAAAACTAGTAGCTTCTGGTGTTATTTTTTAATTTTTTTTATTGAATACCCACTTGAAATATCATCAAAGATGTATATGTATCATAACTTATATATATAAAGTTACATGCTTTAATCATATTTATGGTTCTCCTGTTTTCTTTTTCCTTAAGCAAGCATAGGATTCTTATATTTCCTCTGTTTTTTTCTTACATTTATGCAAGTTTAATGACCCATATTTTACTAATTGTTTTTTTTTTCTTATTGAATTTCTAGTTTATGTAATTTGGGGAGCATTTGAAAAAGCCTAAATCTTGACCATCAAAAGCTCGAAAAATGGATGAAAAGCAGCTTGATTTTAATGCCCCTTTATTATCGGTTAGAAGGTTATCAACAACTGCTACAAATATAGATGGAATATCTTACAATTCTGTTAGAAAATCGAAACCAACACGACAGCAATCACTTCCTGTTGCTCGAGCACAATGGGAACCAGAGCAAGAAGTTACTAAACCTGCGGCTGTTCCGTTTAACTGGGAACAAATACCAGGAAAAGCAAAAGACCGAAAAAAGCCCATTTCACATATTCCGAATAACGTCCCAAGTTCTCAGAGATATCCTTCCAAGGCAGTTCCTCTTGATGAACAAGCATTAGAAGATGGGCATGCTGATGCAATCTCAACTCTTTCTAACTCGTTTTCGTGTAATTTTAGTGAAGGGAATAGTGATATAGAATCTTCTAGATCGTTTGCTTCAGATTTGCAGACTCGTGATTATCTAATGAATCGGTTTTTACCTGCTGCAAAGTCTATGATTGTTGAAACTCCACAATATGTAACAAAAAAGCAAGAAGCACCAGTTATGGAGCCTCCTAAGTATGTTAAGAAAGTTTATAGTGGCGAGTTGAGGCCTTTATTGCTTGAAAAGTATCCAGTTAATCCGGTTTCGCCGTATGTTAATCATAATAATGAGAAAGATAAAGAAAGTGATGTGGTTGAGGACAAGAAGAAATCTGGCAAAAAGGGTTTCAGCTTTTTTCTGCCTAAAATCTGCACAAAACGTTCTTCGTGCCTCTCGAATCCAATGCCAGGACCGAAAACTAAGGTTCATCAGAGTCAGACTCAATTTCCTGAGTCACCTGGCCGGATTCCACGACTCTCTCGAAGGACTTCTTATAGTGGACCGTTAACTCCAAGTCTTGAGAAGGTATCATTTCTCTTTTTGTTTGAACTTGATCATGAATTTTGTAACATATCTCTAGTTGTTTGAATGCGGCTTTTGAGAGTGACTTTTTGGGTATTTGGTGTTTGACAAGTTTGATAAAGTGATGGCAAACAAGTCATTTTTTTGTGGAAAATGAGAGAATCCTGAGAAATGAGAGTAAAAGTCTCAAATTATGTTAAAAGACTAGTATATAGGTTGAAATTTTTTACCTTTAAATACCTTCACAAAATCAGTTTAACTGCAATGAAATGAAACTGATTATTTGACCCGCAAACAAGTAGATAATCATAAGCAGGGTGACATTCAAGAGGAAAGCGAGAAAACGGTAGTAAGGATTTTGCCACAACTTCGTTCCTACCTTCTTCTCCGTAAGCAGACTTTTCTCCCAATCCTTCCAATAATAAACATTAAATGGATATTCAAACATATAAGTTTGATGACTGCCATTTCAAGTCGCAATAATCAGATAATCATCTCCAAAACACATATTTAAACACCTTTGATTTCGTATAGCAGTGAAGTTGCTGGTTTCTAAAGTTTCTTTCTTTGCAGCAAGCTATGGATGCTGTAATTAGGAAAAGAGCCGAGTCTCGAGCAAAAGAGGTGCACGAAACTCAACTCAAGTCAAATCCTTTGACTCGTTCAGGTGACTCGTTACCATCATCTCCCCATCGAGGTATGTCTCGTAGTGGTCGAATATCCCCATACCGGAACGAGTCACCTCGGTCTCCATTCCATGACGGTGCTCGTTTTCTTGGAGTTCCGAAAGATGCTCAAAATCAAGTTGTTAAGCCCAAAACTTGCCCTTCGCTTAATGTGAAAAGCCATTTTTCTCCTCGTTTGATACATGATACTCCTCAAGTTGTACCCGAGAAAACATTGTATATAGATTGGATTCAAAAACCAGCAGACCCGACACCCAATGATGTAACGGTTGAACCAAGTGTTGATTTTGAGGCTCTGGTTCAGGTCCCTCCACTTCCTAAATCACCCTCAGAATCATGGCTGTGGCGAAAGATGACTTTAAAGAGTCCATTTCAAAAGAAGCTACAACAAACTCCCATAGCAAAGAGTCCCAGAAATGGTCCCAAATGGGAGACCATTGTGAAGACTTCTAATGTGCATCATGATCATGTTCGGTATTCTGAGGTAAAGTCTCTCATTTGACTCCCTGAGATGATAAAACGGGCAGGTTGGGTAACGGGCCAAAATTTTGTTTCAATAAAAATGTGTAATTATTTGGTATGGTCAGGTTGGGGCTGACCTAAAGCATTTTTCTGTTCAAAAATGTTTAATTTTTGACAAATTAATAGGATCAAACATGATCACATATGCTATATTATGGATCTGGAATGAATGATTTAGAAGGTTATTATGGTTGAACACGATTAAGTGTTTTTCATTTCCTGTAGTTTTTTTATTTACCCATTTTAACCATCTGACCCACTATAAAACATTACCCAAATCAAGCCGTTTTTAAGTTAATTGGGCGCAATGGCCTGATAAATAATTTATATGGTCGTTCGTAGTTGTTTTATTATTTCTGAATCTGAATAATTTAATCATGTTATAGTAAATCATTTTTACTGCCTTTCAGGAACTGCTTAATGTTTCCAAATACCCCGAGATATCATTTTGAAAAGGAAAAAAAATGACAAGATGGTTAACTTGTGAAGTATACGAGGCTGTTTTGTTTTCTGATGGCCCGTTGGTGAGTAAGGTTTCTGCATTTTTTGTTTGTTTTTTTGATAGTTTTAGATGCCTATTGGTTGGGATTTGATGATGTTTTTTTACATCCATATGTGTTAACTTGTTAACAATTGATCTTATTTTATGTATGATGAACGCATTGTTCTCCCAAGGATTTGATTTGTAATAGAAACCAATGAGATACTGTTTACATTGATGTTTATTACTCTCCAAATGTAGTTAGTTTCACAGTTTTACTCATTCTATATTTCTATGTAAAAATTATGGTGCACAATTACATCTCATTCTATGCTATTATTGCATTAACACTGTAATATTTTGCTTTCCCCTCGAAGCAATATACCCGCGGGTTCAACCCTTACTCGAATGATTGAGAATGACCGGCTTTATTGTGAGTGAATTTTAGTAAGACTTACACCGAGCGGTTTTCCTAGTTAAATCAGTTTTCAATGGTAAAAAACTGATTAGTTAAATCTAAAAAATATATTTTTTTGGTATAAACTCTAATGGTAATCCTTTTATACGATGGTAATCCTTTTATATGACTTTTATATGATCATGATTGTATGTATAAATTGTTTACATATAATTTAGTGTTTTAAATTTAATTAACTGGTTAAAACGGTCAGTACAAACGATATAACCATATTCACCATATTGTTTCAATTAAAAGTTCAATTTTTAAATATTGATCAAAAGGTAAAAAACGAAGAAATAGAAAAAAGATTAAAAAAAAAATGACTTATATTCGACGGAAAGAAAGAATTTCTTACAAATTTTTGTTTGTACAGCATTTCTCAAGTAAAAAACCAAGTAAACAAGCCTTTGAAGCTTTTGGGCCTTCCACACTCTTGATCTTTTGGGCCTCTCGATTTTCCAGTTTAAAAATAATCCAAAAATCCCATTTCTTTCCTTTGGTCAGACCAAGCAAGCCTACTGGAGATTTCCGGCTTTTTTTCAAAAAGATCTTTATACTTCGTCTTTGCATGCCTTTATAGTTTGTACAAACTACAAAGCATTGTTTGTCGATAGAGACCTTTTTCAATTCAAGGGTTTGCTCTACTAAGGCACCGTGTATAATTTCTATGACCCAGGGATCACATTAGTATCACATCAAAACATCCTATAATTCATTTATCTACGATAATACTAGTTAATCAACCTAAATTCAATTCGTACATGTCAATTTGAATTTTAAAATTATATATATATAATGTTTGTTATTAAAACATTATAACTTGATATAAATCTAATAATTCAACTAACACAATATAATTATATAGTTAATAAATCAAGTAACACTATAATAACTTTTAAAATAAAAATGAATACCACATTAAGTAAATAAAAAAAGACATTTTATTTGTAATATTATACAAGAGAGACTTTTTTTTTTAAATAAATGATTAATACTTTTATTAAACATGTAAGAGCTATTTCTATTTTATTTATATATGATATCATAATTAAATAAAAAAATTTATAGTTAATAAATCAAGTAACACAATAATAATTACTACCGCATTAAATAAATAAAAAAAGATATTTTTATTTGTAATATTATATAAGAGAGTGTTTTTTAAAAATAAATAATTAATACTTTTATTAAATATGTAAAGGACTATTCCTATTTTATTTATATATGACATCATAATTTAATAAAAAAAATTTTAAGGTTAAATATGCATGAATTTGTCACATCAAAAACTTTTTAAAAATACTTATAAGAAAGAATCTTTTTTATTATATATATAGAGATAGAGATAAAGATTGGACATGCCCAAATACCATACATTACATATGACTAACTAACAAATTTCTATTAAGTATCAAGTAATAGCAACATTTACCTAAACACGAGTAATTGATTACAAAAATTACTAGCAACAGTATATATGCATTCCATGAACCATCCAAAAATATTTATGCATACTAAGAGCATCAACAATTGCAAAAAGCTTTTAAAAGTTTCAAAATTTGCCACTTAATTAATCCATAATCTTCAACTAATTAAAATGTCATCTCTTCTTATAGAAAACTTTTTCTAGAGTTATTTTTAACACTAAACATGAAAAAAGCTTTTGATTAAAAGGTTAAAGATTATCAACTTATTCATAAAAACCTTTTCACCCTAATGGTATTAGTTTTTACAAAGATTTTTTCTTTTCATTAAAGACTTTTCTTCAACCCACTATGAGAATTGAGAAATACTTTAATATATTAAAATTCTTTTTATTTTATCCATCATTTCCAATTAGAATGGTTTGTCTAAAATGATTTTTGTTCTTTTATCACATTTTGACCTGTCTTCTAGTGGCAGTGAGCATGTAACACTTTTGTATATACGTTTTCTTAACATATATAATTTTTTTATATTTTTTTTATGCCTCTTTGACTTGCAAAAATGTAAAAAATTATTTAGTACATACAAAGAATAATCAAGCTCTTTTTTTTTTTTAACGGAGCTATTCATATATGGATTGGTACTTGAAAATTATAAAGCTTGAATTTAAATCTTAGTGTGAGCAAAATATTTTTAAGACTAGAAACAAGGGTTATTAAATAATGAGTTTCCCCCGAAAATGAAACTAGATTTACGAAATCCAATACCACTGATCCAGAATTTACAGTTAAAATAAATTTAGTTGTAATATGGCTCGAGAATTCACAGTAGCAACATCCAAACGGACCGTATGTGAACCCTGAATCCACGATCCGGCCACACGCTAAACTTATTACCACCCAAAGGAGATACCCTCAGGATTACCATGACAGGGGAAGCAAATTACTGAACCGAATATTGAATCAAGACCCTCACTCAAAAGAAACAATCCTTATTCATTTCATTTCTTTACAAATTAAATTTCTTTTAAAACTTTTACAGGAATATTAATGGCAACATAAAGAAGTCAAGATTCCTTGGATTTAATGACTGAAACCCTAAATGATGATGGAATTTATGTGAACTTATAATGGTTGGCTTTGGTGTTACTGTCAACAATAAATCAACTACCACATGCAATTTGCAAGCTGCCCAAAACCTAACTTTGATCTTTTTTTCATCCTATTTTTAATTGAGGATGTTATGATGTTGAAAACTCTCACCTATCCTCAAGAATATTTCATCTTGGAGTTCAATTGTAAAAGTCATATAAGTTGAATTTACTTACTTTTTCATTTTGTCATCTTAATTTTTTAGTACACTTTTAAATTCTTAGCATTATTTATGTCAACTTTGAGTTGTACGTTCTTTTTATCCATTTTTCTGAACTATGTATTCATAGGTAAACTTTGTTGAGTCAGGGATTCGCTGACCAGACTTGGTCGTTGACATGTGTCGTCAGCAAGTCTTCAGCGAGTCAATGACTCTTGTCAGCGGGTGGTTTCCTTTCTAAATTGTGAGTCAAGGCGGGAAGAATTTGAATCAAAATAAGACAAGAAGTCACATCGTGGTTCTTCCAATTGTAATTTACCTTGTATGGCAAAGGTACAATTGAAACCAAAAGAAGGGTTATCTCTTTCATACCCGTTTTGGTAAAAAAGACAGAGGCTTCTGGTTTCAAGTACAATGAGCCAATGAGGTCTCGACAACCACCATCAGTCTATATCAAGAGTAGGCTGTGTTGCCCTAATTCCTCCCCTATATAAAGCAACACAGCCGCATCTAAAATACTTGGTGTTTGTCACCATAAAGTGTGTGTCACTCAATTATATTGTAAAATTCTTTAAGTTTTTCTAGTTAGTCTAAAAAATTAACATTTATAGTTTTATGTATTTTCTTGTAAGACAAGTTGTAATATCGACCATGTATTCACTGTTTAATCAAGGAAAAAATACACAAAAAGGTAACCTATTTACCTAAAATTCCTAAAAGGGATAAACTATTTAGTTTTCGTCTATTTAAAGGATTCAATTTTCATAAATTTCCTAATAAAGTGAACATCGTTAGTTTTTGACACCCGACCTCTGTTAAGTGCCACACCACCACCGGCTGCTGCCGAGGAATCGCCGGAAAATTGCCGACCGGCACCACTACATCACTATCTCCACCTTATTCCACTCTATCACCTCTGTTTTCCAGTGATTAAGTGCATAAATCGATAAATTGAATCTGAATTCGTTGTGGTTTTGTGATCAGAAATCATTACTTTGATTTTCAGACCTCGAAATCGAGTATTAGTGTGTTCTTCTTTCTTCCAGCGAGTTGTCGAAATTTCAGGCAACGTTTTTGGACTGTAAAATTAGTTAGGATTTGTTCGAGATTGAATTTAGAGTAGATTGCAACAGGTTTCATGTTCTAATTCGAAAAGACGAGAGAGTAATCGCGATTTTAAATTTTCCGGCGAGTTGTGTAGTTTTCCGGAGAAGGAGAGCGAACTTACTTTTGGTCAGGTTTTGTACGGAATTAATTTCTAAACATGTTGCAACTGATTTCAGGTCCTGATTCATAAGAACGAGGGAGTAATCGAAGGTCAAAGTTTTTCCGGCGTGGTTGTTGCATTTTCAGAGGAACAGGAAGGGGTTCAGAAGTTCAGGGGGTTCAAAAAGAAGGGTGATGTGGCACTTAATGGAGGCCTGACGTCAAAAACTAACGATATTTCCTTTATTAGAAAATTTATGAAAACTGGATCCTTTAAATAGACGAAAACTAAATAGGTTTCTCTTTTTAGGAATTCTATGTAAATATGTTATCTTTTTATGTATTTTTCCCTTTAATCAATGATACATATGTTTTCATATTCTGTTTAAAAACGTAAACAGAAAGTGCCACAACTTTCTTGAGAAGGATACAACCCATGCATAACCACAAATGGACTTACACCCAACAATATTAAGGGCACCTATAATAAAATTCTGTTTTGACAACAAATGACACTAAACATAACTGCATATTTAAACGATTTCATTCCTCTGGCCTAACAATCAAAATACAAGTTCTTAATAAAACCAAAAAATAATTAATAAAAGAAGATAAAGGTTGTCACTAAGTCATTGGCATATGGCCTATCAAATGGTAGCACAAACTACCAACTTTTGGTGACTTAAAATCTTCATTATATATACTTTCATTTTTATTCTCATATTCATTCACTGTGATAGCTGTATGTAGAACGAACATAGACTGAAACAGTTGCATTGTAAATATGTTGTTTAATTGTAATTAAGCACGCAATTGCTTCGGGTGTTTAATTTGTACCCGTTCTCACCTAGTTTCAATTCTTAATTTTCTTCGAATTGTATATATCTGTTTAAAATCACAATTGAACATGCTAACTAATTACAAGAAAAAAAGACAACAGGGGACTGGGCTTTTCGGCAATGACAATATGTTGTCGTCAGAATGTCACTTAACGATAAAAAAAATTATCATTTTTTGACTATTCTAGTCTAACATATTTTTGGCAATGACAATATTTTTTTAGTTTTTTTTTTAACGACATTCTATCATACTCCTACTCCTAAATTACATGTATGCCTGAAACCAAGACTTTTAAAAACCCCCTATTAATCCACCCCATAAATGTGGGAAGTGAGACTGTTGATTTTCCCACCTTATCAACGGGCCACCAACAACATTGGCTAACAATGACAATATTATCGAAGATTGCTAAAAGTATAACATAAAATGCAGAGAAAAGGAAAAAAAAAATAGTTCTTAAAGATTTTAATTCTTTTTCCTTCCCTCCAAAGCAAAAAAATTTTCTTTCCAAACCATTTTACATATTTCTATAATTATCATGGAAAATTAAAATTAACTTTCAAGTAAACTAAATAGTTTTTCAAGTTGAAACGTACTTTAATTAAGTGTGTATATATAAGTTTCCTATCAAGTTCATAATTCCTGCTCCATGTATCATACATGGATATAAAAGCCAAAACTAAAGCATGCATCAACTATTTGATAATATGGACAACATGCATGCCATGCACCCTTTTGATGAAATCTAGTTACTGCACTTAATTAGGCTAAATCCATCGTACAAAATAGCCACGATATTGTTAATTTTACATGCGAACTGAACTACAACGCAAATGTTTCCTACTACTTTAGATAGAAAAGAATTTTGTAAATAATGGCATTGAAAACAAGTACTTTGAAGATCTCACTAGCTCCTATGTAAATCGGTGAGCTTGGTCAGATCTTAAGTACTCGCCTCCGTCCAGCCTAATGTTACATATATATGGAATCGTATTACGCAGTTTAACTTACTCTAGCTAGGATGATGGTTATGTCTCTTTCAAAGAAAGAGAAAGGATTGTATTGATTTCAGGCGTATTATTCCTTTGATGATCGTCTACGCCTTTATTATGGCTCAAGCGAAGCTGCAAATCAGGCTTCGTTTCATTCTGAAGAAAAAACGAGAATGACAAGGGAACATGTCATAATATTTAAAAATGGGTGAGAATCCTCTCAAGTTAATAACCAACTTGACCGGTCAAGTTGTAAAATTTGTAAAAGCATGTGGGGTTTTTACTGTGGATCTGGATTTTATTTTATTAGTTTTGTTTACCTCATAAAACAACTTGATAGGTCAAGTTACTTGAGCGATCTTCTTCGTTCAAAAATTAATATAACAAAGTGATAAGGTCAAAAGTGAATGATACCTCAAGTAGATATGAGGGAAATGTGGTTTCAGATTGTAAATTCGACATTGTTGTAGAATTGTTGAATGATGTTTGACAGTGCTCAAACCTTTGTCTCTCTCGGCGATACCATTGACGTTGATAAATACCTAATTGATCCGAGGATGTACTGTTTGGAAAATTGTTTGTAACAGGTAACCAATGGTCTTTTCTTTGATCATGTGGCGGCCACTTCTTTTCCTCTAGAAATTGGCTAGGTCTCATAGGCCCATATCGGATTCTTGAATCCAATGTATTAACAATTTGTTTTGAATCGGATGGCTTGTGCTGTATTTGATGCATAACATTCATATTCCCGCGTCCACATTCTCTTCTCACGGGCGTAGACAGTAGATTTTGATTCGATAGCCATAGTTGGTGCCTTTGTAGATTTATAGATCAACATGTAAATATAAAATATAAAAAAAATTATCATCAGCCTAAAACCAGCTAGTTAACATATTTAAATTCATGGAATTAAGAGTAATTTCACTCACTCTAGCTAGCTTAATTCAATATGCACATTTTTATGTTTCTTTGCATCTGAAAACCAATAATGCCAGTAAAGAATTGAATAAATGGCAGAATAACAAATTAGGATGTCTTAATTTTACTTCAAATTTAGTTGGATATCATGTTACACTTATATATGTCTTAATGTGGACTTAATCGGTTGGCAAACAGTCAGAATTGAATTTGAATGCATTAAGCATACCTTGACAGATAATTTTGGACGTTGCGTGTTGACCGAAAGGCAGAATCATGAAGATGATTTTTATGGTGATGATTACCCTCTTCTAAATTTCCTGCTAGAACAATCCCACCATTTGCAAGTTTCAAGTGCTCAAAGGGATTACTTCTGGAGTATAGATTGCTATAAATGTGTGGTCTTCCTTGTATTGTCATTGTAGATCTTTGAGATAATACTGTAGAAATTAACAATGTAACAAAATATTATTCAGGTGTATTAAATAGTTGTACACTTATCATAAAATTCAGGAGTACGTGAACTTTTAATATGGAAACATATAATTTTTTATGCACGTCGGCTTCATTTAACATTTTCCTTAAATTTGATAAAAGTCACATAATACATTTTCTACTTTTTGCGATTATTTATTAAAATAGTTGACTATTTTTCATTAATTTAATTATAAACATATAATTCCAATAAACAACAGATAAGGATTTCGTTTACTTAATTGTGCATGCTATACGGATATTGAGTCGCATGTCATTATTTAATGAGACAAGTTCAATCTCAATTACGTATTTCAATTAATTAATTTTATCAACTGGTTAACTAGCTAGTTGATCTAGTAAAAGATAATTCCGGCTGGGCGTCGAAAAGTCGAAATGTTGAAATGTCGAAGTCTTGTTAAACTTTTTGCATGTCCTTCCAAATTTACTCCTATTTTAATGATTGAGATGGAAGTAACATATATATAGTAAAATAATTGTATCTACTATTGGTAATTGAATACTATATATATATTTAGTGGGCGTGAGTAGTGTTCGGTTGGAGGGGTTTGGTTTTGAAAAAATTAAGAAGCAAACAATAAAAAAAAAAAAAAGAAAAAAGAAACAGGAACCTTTGAGTTTTGATCTCAAGTACCGTCTGCTTAATTTAAGATATGAACAAACACGTAAAATAGAATTAAACGTTCACTACAAATAATGTTATATTTTTTACTCTTTTAGTTAGCGTGAAAATTAAAATATTTGTCATGCTTTTATATGTGTAAAGATACGAAGAACTAAAAGCATAACAAAATTAAATACAATTTTAGTTCTCTATATTTTTACACACATAAAAACATGAAATTTTTTTTAATTTGTTCATATTGACTAAAAGTATGGACAAATAAAATATTATTTGTAGTGGTTAATCACATTACCAATAGTAAACCATTTTCTGATACTCCCACTATTAGTCGAAAATAGAAACCATCAATCAAAAGTAACAATATCGAAACCAAAAAAACTGAAAGATGGTTTCTGTTATATATATTAGTAACTTTGATAACTTTTATTTTTTATAATGTAATTACCAAAGTTTTGTTCATGATTTACGCATTTATCCATATAAAAATTGATCTATATCTCATTCCTATAAGTAATTTTTAGTTTCAAATTAATCAAACACCCCTCGATCAGATCATGATATGGTGATGCATATATATAGATAATTAAACTTCTTATTTTCCTATCTGGAATAATTAGAGTGGTTAACTATTTACCTTGCCCAGAATCATCAAGTTTCTTGCTTCTGAACATCTGTCAATTATAAATGATAATCAGGCCGGATTAAATTTCTTAATAACTGATCAATAATGTGTATACATTAATTGATTGGAGAAGCCCTAAATATAAGCTAAGTCAATGACAAACCTTAAATTTTACCTGCAAATGACTTTTAACATGAGCAATGCTTAATCCTCTCACATTCATTAGCTGGAGAACAGATTTTGGAGTTGCTTCTGCAGTAAATTAAAAGGCCAAAAACATTTCATGCATTGACCAACTAATTAAAATCATTAAATAAACGAAATGAATTGTATTATTATTTATCCATCACCAACTAATTAAACTTATTTATTCCGATCTATATTATAAGTTTTCATTTTTGGAACTAAGCTAAGACTATAGAAGCAATTCAACTGATTAGGTATTGCAAGTGTGTCCTACGTATTTGTGATATATACATACATATACTTAATTTTGCAACAACAAACAATAGCTAGGGAATAATTTAATTACTATGGTTCGAAACAAGTGTTAATTAGCAATATATACGCTAGTCGATAATGATTAAAAGAAGAAGAAATTTGTTATTATTTCGATCAATTTTTTTGGGCATAATATATATATATAACTTACTCTCTTGTCCACCAAGCCTTTCGATAGCGTTCACAAACGTGTGATGGAGTTCAGGAGTCCAACGGAGTCTAGGCATTTTGGAGCGCACATATTGCCTAACCGGACCTTTTCTATTCTTTGATGATGAACTTCCTTCTTCGTTCTTCTCTTCATCCTCGGCAGAGAAATCATTTTCTTCTTGGCTGCTTGCTTCTTCGTTCAAATCAAAAGACGTGACATGCCTATTTATTGAAGAAATAGACGATGTGTTTTCTCCGTATTGATCCAAACTAACTTCTTCAGTACTCTCTTGGATATCCAAATCTTCTGACATCGTTCCTTGCTATATATATCTATATGTAATAGAATCAAAACGTAGAAGTTCTAAAGTTGAACTTTCACTGCAATTAGTAATCAAAACAAAAATAAGTATACGAATATGTAACTCTAAACTTAATTAGGTTATACAAGAGCAACGCATGAATAAAATCTAATTAAGGTTATATTTAACATTCTTATTTCGCCACATAGTTGGATTTTGTAGCTAAGAATTTGAGTAGAAAAGTTTCAATCTTCAATTTGAGTAGGGAAATCACAAATTTTGAAAGGTAAAAATACTATTTCAACTTATTTTTTGCTTAATCCTTGTTCTAATATGCATATGTTCCAGGAATTCGATCGATAATTAAATCAAATATATATGAAAGTTTAAAAGGTATGAACGAAGTGAACGTGATGAACCATAAGCTAGACCGCATGATCAAAATTTGTTGTCAGATAAGCAATCACTCATATATCAACTTACGGCCTATCTTTTGATGATGATCGAACCCTAGCTAGCTAGATCCTTCTTCCAAACGATAATATCCCTTCTTTAACCGTCTCCAATTTTCTGGTTGATATGATGATGGATTCCAAATGCTTGAGCAACCCCTAAACATTTAAAGTGAAGTCAACTTGCCATAATCGCACGCAAAACGTTCTTTTTTTGTGAAATTTAATAACAATTGATAAAATATATAAATGATCATCAAACATCTAAAGGTTTTGTGGTGGTTAAGAAAAACTAGATTGAGAACAAGAACTTGTAAAAAGTTAGAAACACCAGTTTAAATACATATGATTTATAACTTAAAGCCAAAGATGAAGCTAGACCAATAATTTTTCTTTTGTTCTTAATTTGGCTGTTTTTCTTATAAATACCTTCATGATGGCTTGTTAAGAAGAACTCATCTAAATTGGGCAATCAGTCAAACAAACAAGTGATTGAAGCTCAAGATACCCAAGAAAGAAAGAGAGATAATAAAGAAGTTATATGTGTATATATAGATATAGAAGTAGGTGTATCTGTTTTTCTATGGATGTTGGGAATTGGGATGATTGAATTCAGAAATGGAATAAAACCATCATTTTTCTAAACCAAATTCCGGATGTCTATGTATATATATTTATTTATTATTTACATTCATTGAAGACTTTTGTTTTTTGAGGGGGGGCTTTTATTCTTCTTAAACAAAATCAACAGAAGGTCGGTTGGGACGCTCCACTTGCAAATAATGAAATATGGTACGTATAGTATATAGTAATAGTAAAATGTCTAATTAGAATTAATTTTTAATTTTAATGTACTGGTGAGTGAGGTCCTTTCTTTCTGATTGAAAAATAAAGTATATCATGTGACTCCAATAATCCTCTTTATTCTTCTTCTCTAGCTACCTCTGTCTTTTGACAGTTGTCTTGCCCTAAATTATATAATCAAATCTTTCTGTCTCTCATCACATTATCTTAATTAATTGTTTGACCTTTGTTTTAGAGACTCTTGTGGTTACAAATTAATATTAGTATTATTAACAAACTTAAATATTTCTATTTTCTCTCTACCTATAGTCAATGGAATTAAAAGGAAAATTTAATAGAAGGTACGTACAAGTAGTCGATCTAGTAAGAGATATGTATGAATAACTTGAAAATTTGTGCAATTATAGTGGAATAAATTAAATAGTTCCTTATGTGCTCACTTGTTATGTGTGTCTTTGTAACAAACAAGTATTTCTTACTTTTACTCTTACACCTATAATCGAATAACAATAGTTATTGGTCTATAAATTTAATTGTTCATTTTTTCAACATATTGCACCCCAACTCACGACACACATGTAGTGTTAATTATATGTAATCTTGTTTGAATTGAATAATAAGTTGGCAAGATAACGTATACATTCTTATATTCTTTAATTTGCGTCTATAATTAAAACTTGTAAAAATGTGTCTTGAAATTGTAGGCGGCTAGATAGAATGATTTTGACATGGAACTTTTCAGTACTCTACGAGGACATGTTATAATTTGTGATATTCGAAACTAGCTAGCTAGGTCTACTAGAGATCAATGTCGTTCCTGCATGTTATAAATTGTAGGCGGCTTGGCTAGAATGATTCAGGAAGCTGCAGGCATAATTCATTTCTTTGGTGCTCTTTTTCTGTTTTATATTTATCGCCTAACAAAATTTGTTCAAAATCAAGTTAGATAGTAACAAATGAACGAATATTTTATACCATTAGGCCAGTCACTATAAGGATTAAGGACTTCTCCGGGGAGTCTTTGGAGCCTTGGACGCTGGACAATATTGGCAGCAAACTTCTTCCACCATACGTCCTAAACAAACTTCTTCAAGAAGAAGTTGGGAGAAGCTCAAATTGGGACGGGAGTGGGGGTAATGAGAGAGATAAGATATAGAAATGGGATCAGGAGAAATTTCAAGAAGCTTTTTGGGACAATCCTGAAGGGAGTCCTAGCTAGCTAGGTGATGTGGCACTGAGTTAGCAGACAAGAAGTTCCAAGAAAGCCCCCCTTATAGTAACCGGCCTTAAGGTCTTTATTTTTGAGGGTAAGACAATTGAAGACATGGGTGGAGCTAAAACTATTGTTAAGTGAATTAACTATCAAGATTTTTGGATAAATTATCATGGGTTTGAAGTAAATTTTTCCATGAATTGAGTTACACCAGAATCACTTTGTTCGCACGGATCAGGTGTATGTAGCTCCTTCGAATGCCTCACATTTTTGAGCGCAATTAACACAAGAAGATCAATTGGTTACACATCTTTGAGTATAAAGTACGTCGAGTTTATATTCTTTCAATGATTAACGACCACATTGTTTTGGATATGATCAAATTCTTGACAAGGACTATTCTTAGAGTTTATGATCGATTTGAATACAAATGTACATATAATTAATTAGTAGAACGATTAACTTAAGATACAACATTAGACCATTCAACATAACTCGATATCATAAGTATGAATAGTAGTAGTTTAATTAAAACAAATATTCGCGAATTTTCAACTAATAATAGGGGACCATTTCCATTCAATATCATGGACCCATTATTTCATCTTCTTCTTACCTAAAACAAAGACTTTCTTTCCATTTCAATTAACCCTAAATTAAGTTTATATATGTCCCTATACTTTCATTCTGTTGCAGATTATATTACATTCACAGTATGTCAGTATGGCGTATGCTTATTGCTCGATATATATATAATGACTATTTTTTTACTCAAGAAGTTGGTAGTCAATTATGGTGGGTCTTTGATCAATCTATACACCTAAAACTAGTCTGTTTCAACTTCTATTTTTTATTCGAAAAAATGAACAAAAATAATCGACATGCATTGGGTTCCCTTTTCTATTTGCTAAATGAAAAGGAATATTGCCTCATGCATGCACAATTTGACATTATTATACTTTGACATTATAATACGTATGATTGATAGCATCATTATGCTTTGATTACTAACTTTGACTTCAATATAGTTCAGCATTTATATTTATATAATAGAGTAACAAAAAGGAATCTTTGAGAGAACTATATCATCATATTTTGTTCCCATATGTTTAACCAAATTCTCCATGTACATATCAATAGAAAATGCAGTATTTTTCATATACGTACAACCATGGAAGGTATGAACTGGATCGAGAGCATATATATATATATATTCAATCTAGTAATATGAATTTTGCATCTTTAATTACTTCTACAAGTAATCCAACGAAAGAAAATAATTAATGCAATCTAATCAAAAAGAAGTTCCACTTTGACACTTTTGGCATTTTGAAAACAACATTGTTCCGGTTCCTCCGAATGATAAAAAAGAAAAGAAAAAAGGGACAAATAATTAACATCAAAGTGATCACACTACAACAGATACAATATTTAGAGACGTTCGTTTTCTTGTATCGTCACAATTTGTATGTATCAATGAGGGTAGATATATGAACAAAGCTCTCGTTTGTTAATTTATGTTTCATAAACGTTCGGTAAATATTTTTTGTCGTTATTATTGTAGCTACTTTTAGCGTCTTACATTTTAAAGACCCAACAATATGCGATTTTTTCTAGAGACTTCTCCTCGACAACTGTTGAGTCTTGGATTCGCTGACAAGACTTGCTCGCTGACGTGTGTCGTCAGCGAGTGTTCAGCGAGTCCAGTGACTCTCTTCAGCGGGTTGTATGCTGCCCAAATTGTTGGTCAAGGCGGGAAGATTTCAAACCAGATGAAGATGAGAGTCACATGGTGGTTCTTCCAACTGTAAAATACTTTATATGGCAAAGATACAAGTTGGGACCAAAACAAGGGTTTTCTCTCTCATACCCGTTTTGGTAAAGAAGACAAGGGCTCTTGCAAGGAAGTACAAGGAGCCAATGGGACGTCGACAACCACCATCTATCACCATCAAAGGAAGGTTGTGTTGCCCTAATTCCTTCCCTATATAAAGCAACATAGCCGCATTGTATCAAGTGTGTTTATCACCTCTAAAGTGTGTGTCACTTGTAATTGTTTAAGATTTTAGTGTGTCTAGTCTTAGCAATTACTTTGTTCATTTGTATTCTTGTAAGTCAAGTTTGTAATATCGACCATGTATTCATCGTTTAATCAATGATACATATGATTATACTTGCATAGATTTATTACATTTGAACTTGTCATTGTTCTTGTTGTTTATCTTCTTATTTACTTTCTTGTCTAACATACTTATAACATAAGTTGTGCATTCATGGGCTGTCAAGTGGTATCAGAGCCACCGTTCCTAAATCATTGGAACAAGATCTGTTTTCCTTCTTGTGTTTACATTAATTCTCTGTTCTTTTCTCTTTTTAAAATCTTTTCTTTAAAACAAGAACATGTCGTCTGTACCAAGCCTTGTGAATACACGTGACTTTGGTTATGTGTCTACTCCTCCAAAATTCGAGCCCAAAGATTTTAGGTCTTGGAAGGAGAGAATGCTTCTTCACATCGCCGGTGTGGAACCCTACTTAATGACTATATTAACTGAGGGTAGATACGTACCTATGTATGTTCAAAGAACACCAGGAGCAACACCTGATGCTCCTGAGATTGTGACTGACCTGGTAAAATCAGAGGTCCAGTGGACTAATTGAAAGTCCCAAGTTTAACAATCAAAACAGAGTAAACAAAAGATACATGATAAGAAAGTAAACACGTTTAACTATATGTATATTAATTAAACACTGAATACATGGTTGGTTTACAAAGAAGAAAATTGAGAAATACTTGTTAAGTTTTTGACACACAAAAACTTAAATGTTCTATAATAAGAAACACAACACAAAGTGACAATTGCAGAACTACACCAACAAGGGTTGCGGCTAGGTCAAGTGATTCTTTATATAGGCAGAGATGGGAATCACATGACAACCCAATAGATGTTGACACTTCAAGGTTGTCAACCATGTATTGGTGGATCTCTCAGATCTGCAGGGTTCTCTGTCTTCATCTTGTTTTTTTCCAAATCCGGTATGAGAGAGAAAGACCCAGGTACTGTTTTGGTACATGATCACATGTCTTCAATTTTCTTGATCAACACGTGTCTTTAGGACCACTCTTCTTATCTTCATCTTCCCGCCCATATTTGACTTACAAATATAACGTTGAGTCATTGAACTTATCCTTTAAGTGAAGATAATATTGATCACTGAGAGATCGCTGAAGGAGCTACTCGCTGAAGAAGAGACTTGCTGAGTCTCTCAGCGAATCCATAACTCAACAATCTCCCCCCATTCGCTGAGGAGACTTAGCTGAGTAATGCTTGCACTGACAAGTATTTGACAGGAGATTTTTGGTACAATGCTGATTCTATATATGACAAACAATTTACAAATACAGCAAAGTAAAATTACAAGTATTAATCTACTCCCACACAGATTCTTGTTTTGCTTCAATGAATGCCTTATCCTTTTGCCTTTCGGACTTCATTAATTCTTGATCAATTAGCTTGATGAACCTTGGATTGTTTGAAGTCCTTGAACAATACTTTCTTAATTTAACAAGAAATCTAGAGGGAGCGATGGGAATTTCACTGGTCCTGAAGAAGAGTTCATGACCATGAACATTACAAAAGCAGAAACCTCCCAGATTTTCACTATACAATCCTTCCACAAACAATAATCTTGAAGGCAAATGAAGGTTGAGCGATGATTCCTCCCCAATATCGGATTTTGGTAAAGCTCTAAGCATAGTGGGGAGAGAGGAAGTAACCTGACCAGAAGCTGTCCTCTTGACACCACTTCTAGGTTGCTGAGGGGGAGGAGAATATGGATGTCTGGCAGCGCTGAGCAAGGAGTCTTCAACCTTGTACTTCTTTTCCAACCTCCTTGTCTGCTTGATCTGGTCACCAGCCATCTTCAGCAATGGATCATATACAACAGTTTTATTGTCTTTTATCAGCTTGTAGATCTCGATCCATTCAGTGGGCCCAAGAGTGTCTGATTTGACATTCTTTAGAGTAAACATCCTGGGCACACCTTTCCTTTGTATTTGTAGATTTATTCCTTGCTGAGTAAGAGAAGGCTTGACCCACAAGATCTCTTCATTTCTTTGCCTTCTTTTTCTTGAGTCAAGATAAGTCTATCGTGCATTGTTCTTCTCAGCAAAGAATTCTTCTTCTTTCTTTCTTAGTGCCTCCAAGCCACCAGACTGCTGACCAAGTCTTTTTGTTTCTTCATCAGCATTCTTAAGTTGTTCACCAACAGTCTGCTCACTTATGAACTTTTGAGAGAGCTCTTCTTGCATTTTCTTTTGCTTCAACTCTTCTTGAATGACAATCTCTGTTGGAGTAAGTTCAGCAGTTGCTTGTGGGAAAGATGAGGCTTTGGGAAAAGCTCCAGACATGAGTTTTCTTGTTGTTCCCTTGCTGATGTAGAAACTTTGAGTGGCTTGCTTTGAGTAGACACAAATGCTTTGCCCTTGTCTTTGCTGGCAAACCTTTTTACTAGTGCAGCGTGGAACTCGTCAGTTGGCCTGAAGGAAGACACATTTATTGGCCTCGCTGGCACATCCTCAGCGACCTTCTTTTCAATTTCAGCTTGCTCCCCCTCAACAATTGCTGCCGGTTCTACAACCTTCTCAGCATCATCATTCTTGTTTTGTTATTGGAGAGCATCTTCCACCTTATCATTTTTGGTTGCTGGGATCTCCTCAGCAGTATTCTCCCCCTTGGAAGTAGCATAAGAACCAACTACTTCCACCTTCTCTTTCTTGAGGAGACCCATCATTTCAGTCATTAAGCCCTTTAGGTTGCGCACCTCTTCCTCCAGTTTCTTGGTCCTGCTGACAGACTCCTCAAGGACCTTTTTGTCAACAACGACCTGGAAGGGGGACTTGGCGAAAAGTGAGGTTTTAAGGGAGGAGATTTCACTTGTGAAAGTGGTGAGAAAATTATTTTGACTATGAGATAATGAGTTTATGGAGTGTTGGAGTTGATTGAGATGAGCGGTGAAAATAATGTTGGATTGGGAGAGTTGTTCAAGCGATGATAAGAGACCAGGCATTTCATTTGCCATCGATGATTTGGAAAGTTGTTCTTTTAAGTTATCAAGCGAGGCAGAAATTGAAGAATTGGAAACACTGACCCTTTTCATGCTGGCATCAAGTAAGTTTTGATTTCGATGAAGGAGGCGCTCATGAGAGAGAGTTTGAGCATGCTGAGCCTTTGTAATTTGAAAGATGGCATCCTTTTGCTCAGCAAGCTCATCAATAATAGTATCATTTCCAGCAACTACATCCTTGAGTTTAAAGTGTACTTCCTTTTGCACTCTCCTCAAAAGTTCATGCAGTTGGCATGTCTGTACATAATCTAGTCCAGGTACTTGGACAGCAGTGAAGGCTGTCTGAAGTTCCTCATCAGCTAGAGGAACCTGAAGAGACTTCAACAAGACAGGATACCTGGCACATGGTATCTTGAAGAAGTCTGGATGATGAAAAGGAGGCACTTCCATAATAATGTCATCATCAACTTCTTCAGTTTCAGCATAGGCACCTGGCCTAATCCTTTGATTGGAGCACAAGTCCTTTCTTCTTGTCAGCTCCTTTTTAGAAACATCACTTTGGAAATCCCCATAGTGACCTACTTGATCAAATTCAGCTGTAGGCCTTGGAGAGAAGCTGGGAGGAGGAGGCATCTCAGCCAAAAAGATAGGGAGATCTTCATCATGCTTGGGAGAAGAGGCCATGATAACATAACCCAACTCATTATCCGGGAAATCACCAACAACAATTTCTTCTTCACTTTCTTCAGCGGCAGCGAGTGTAACTTCAGCATGTGAATCTTGTGGATCGAACTCGCTGCCATTGTCATCCTCCATCTCAAGATCTGCAAAAATGTTAGTCTCGGCTTAAAACTGGTTAATCTTGATGCCAGGCTTAAAAAGATGATTATTGTCACTCTTCCTACTGAAATCCTGAAGCTTGTCATCAAGTATCCCTCTTCAAAGGAAGTCTGGGATAGGTTGGTCAGCACCTATGAAGGTTCTGCTGACCTTATTAAAATAAAGAAAATAGACCTAAAACAGGCCTATGAAAACTTCTTCTCTCTTCCTGATGAAAGTCTTGAGGGCACCTATACTCGCTTTAAAGGGTTGCTCAATGATATGACTAATGTTGGCATTACTCAAGATAATTTTGAAGTATGCCACAAATTCATCGATTCTCTTCCTCTTAAGTGGCAAAACTTAAGACAAACACTCCGTACGATAAAGAAAATTCAGGATTTTGATCTTGAGGAACTTTTTGGCACTCTTCAATTTGAAGAGAGGGCTTTGGCTCAAAACATTCAAGCCTCTGCTGATGCTAGGAGACATGCTGGCTCCTCTTCCTCCATCAGCATCTCTTTCCATCCAATTTCTGATCCTATTGCTCTTATCTCTGTTGAGTCCATCGATCTCAATAATGGTGCCAGCACTTCTAATCTTCCTATTCCTATTCAAACTCTTGATGATGAGCTTGATGCTGATGAAAAACAAAAGATGTTTAGTGACTTTATGAGCTTTGTTCTTCTTGCTGGAAAGAAATATTCCATAAATGGAACAACCGTAAGTCGATTGCTCCTTACAAGCCTCCTGTTGATAAATCACAGGAAGAATGCTGAAGGTGTGGCAGAAAAGGCCATTACCAAAAAGAATGCAGGGTCTCTATCCCCACCCCAGCAGCTCCCAAATCTAACACTTCCAAGTCTACTGATGAGTACAGGAACAAATACTATCAGCTGAAGGCTAAGATGGCTGAAAATGAGGAAGCCAAAACACCAGCAAAAGGACTGGTCGCTGAAGTCATGATTGGGGTGACTCGGATGAGTCAAATGATGAAGATTATGTTGACACCATGTGCCTGATGGCACTCACTGATGGTGATGCACTGACCAAAGATCAAGTCTCCTCTAGAAAGTGCGTAAATGTCACTGTCAAAAAGGTACATTCTCTTCTCTCCTCTTCTGACGATGACAAGACCAAATTATTGAGTCTTTGTCCTGTGATCTTCACTTTGTAGAAACTCTTACACACTGAACTTCAAACAAAACTTAACTCTGCTGGCACAGAATTAAGTGAAAAGTCAGAAAAACTCTTGAAACTGAAAAATGTTAGTCTCACGAGCTAATGACTCAAAAACTCCAACTTGAGAATGAAAAACTCAAGCTTGAAGTCTCTAATCAAAAGAAGATTGTGACCTCATGGTCAAAAGCTTCTAAGTTTCATCATCAGTGTCTAAGTGAACAAGTCCCTGCTCAAGTTCAAGCAGTGATTGGTGGCGATTTTGATGCTGCTGCTTCACTTGTTGACTCGTTTAACGATGATGTTAAGCCAGAAATTTCTATTCCTCCCTCCTCTACAATCTCTCCTGAAGAGATGAAAAAGTGGTACTTTGTCAAGGGACAAAATGACTACCACACTAAAATGGATGTAAGGGCCACTTCTTCCACCAGTGTATCTTCTTCTGCTGAAGTTAAAAATGCTAGTTCTTCGACCAGCACCTATAACATGTTCTCTCACCTCCCTATTGTTGGCATGATGCCACATGAAGGGAGAATTCAGTATTCTCCTCCAAGAACCTTTAAAGGGAATATCTCAAGTGATGGGTATAAACCCATTACTCCTCAGCAGCTTCCCAACAAGTCTGTTGAACCCTTTAAGAGAAGCACAGTTGTTGTGTCTTATGACTACAACACTCCTTTGAGAGTGAATTCAGTCAGTCAGCAACCTTCATGTGCTCCTTCAACCTCTTCGTCTCAAGAGCCTGCTCATGTTAGCCATAAGGATGACTAGCAGGACCGTCAAATGAGAAGACATGTCAGGTTCGCTGATGATAGACTTCAGCAAGTACTTCCATCTAGGGATTTACCTGCTGATGATCTATCTAATCAGCAGACCCCTCAAAACTTGTCTAGACCTAGGACTTCCTCTAGGTGTAACACTCCTCAAAGAGAAAGGTTCACCTCTCAAAACAGGTCCACAACTCCTCAGCGAGGACACTTGCCACATCAGCAAGCGAGTCCCACAACCCCACAGAGAGGACAAATGCCTAATCAGCATTCTCTATCCTCTATGACAAATAGGGAGTATCTGCTGTTTCGGTCAAAAATTACCTAAGATAAATTTAGAAAGGATTTTAGACAAC
Source organism: Erigeron canadensis (assembly GCF_010389155.1). Taxonomy (NCBI): domain Eukaryota; kingdom Viridiplantae; phylum Streptophyta; class Magnoliopsida; order Asterales; family Asteraceae; genus Erigeron; species Erigeron canadensis. The sequence goes on from NC_057764.1 coordinate 21,497,812, forward strand.
TAATGAACCGAAGATTTGTAAGTGGGGTTTGGTGTTCAAGGATCTTCAAATAAAAAGGAAAGTTTTCTTATCATAAATAAATAAACTAAGAGTTTGTTCTAAAAACGAGTTTGTAAAGATCTTTGAGATCGAAATACTTTGAGTAAATAAGAAAACGGTTGAAGATAATGTAAAATAATGCAAAATAAAGTATAAATCTTAATTAAATACGAATAAAAGTAAAGATCTTAATGAAATGCAAGTAAAAGTAAAGACACCAGAATTTTGTTGACGAGGAAAAACCCTTGATCCAGTTAAGTGATCTTAGGTAAAAAACCCCGGGAGGATGCAATAGACCCTCCAGTTATTCTTTTATCATGATAGCGATTCAATGAATAAGTGTTTACAATGATATGAATGAATGAATAAATAAAGATGCTAGTAAACTAAAGTGTTGTTGTTCATGATGATTGCTGAATGAATGTTGTTGAAGTGAGAGTGTTGATATGTGTGTTCGTCCTCAGTGCAGATCTATCTTTCCTTCTATTTATATAGCTAGACGTTGAACTATAATTCCGAAATATCCGGGATCTTCCTTGAATCACTCTTCTTCGCTGAATTGACTTTACATGATCGTTGTGAATCATTCCTCTTCAAGTAATTCCGTTATCAATCCCGATTCTTGTGGATGAAGTGGTAGACTAGCCGTTGTAACACGTTTTTAACATAAAACACGTCTTTGACTTGATTCCTGCAAATAAGACTTAATATACTAGACGTATATTCGTTAGTTCGATCTTAGATCTTGAAGATATCAAGATCCTTATACAACATGACAATACGAGTTTAACAGCTATATTTATCAATATAGGATCGAGGATCCTTTAATTTCATACAGGACCACGGAGTAACCATAAAAGGACTTAATTTGAAAAAGGTATTCAAGATCCTAGTAGTAAAAATTCTACTCCAAACAATTGTCCCCAAAACTTATGTTTCATTGAAAATAAAGATAAGTTTTCCAAGTCATTGTCGGCCATTGAAATCTTAAAAGACTTTATTCACAAATTTTAGGTTTATAGTCTCACTCTACATTTTGGCTTATTTTCACAATCCAGATCGCTATTTCCTAAAAAGGTTCGTTTTCTATAGACCAAATCTGATACGAATTATTTACCTATAATTGTTCCCTTTGGATAGGAATTGTTGTTTATCTCACGAATTTTTAATTTCCAATATTTACTTAGATATGGATAAGGAAAGCAAAAAAGTTAACGGAAAGAAAAAGAAACGTTCAGTGAATGTCAGGAAACTCATTAAGCTGATGGAGATTCCAAAGAAGGCTCCATTCGTTGAACTAATCGCTCAATTACCAGAGAATGTTACTTTTGGGAGTTCCGTCAAAGATATTTCCACGGTATTAAACATTCATTCATAACTGATTTTTAGTTAAAATTATTTCCTTTAATATTTCGTTTTACTATTTCTAGGCTATCGAACATTTGATTCTTAGTTTTGGAAGGTCTCTAAATGAGTGTGAATTAGATGTTGAAGTTCAAATAGAAATGGTTGAGGTTGAGAAAGCAAAAAATAATGACCTATTTGCTGAAGTAGAAGGTTTAAGTACCAAGATTGCCAAATTGAACTATGAATTTAAGGAATTTAAGTAAGAGCAAGAGGAAAAACTTAGAATTCATAAGGAGGAAGTTATTCTGAGTGCATCTATCGTTACTCTTAAGGACAGGATTGAAATGGCAAAGACTGCTAAGGAAATGGGCTGCGAACCAGAAGGTTGGAATATCAAAACATGGGAAAAGACTTTGGCTAGTTTGATCATTAAGGAAGTTACCAACGATATTTCAGCCCCTGTTAACAAATCAAAGAGACTCAAAAGAAAGGCTTCAGGGAAGAAGGAGTCTTCAGAGGACGAAGATGTGATTCTAATTAAATGACGTTATTACTTATTGTTGAATCATTTGGTTTTGTATGAACACTGTTATTTTTCTTCGACTTTTAATGTTTCTATAATAAATGTTTGATCGTGTTATGTTATTATTTTGAAATTTCAGGAGACTATTTCATAGAATGTCTATTTAGATTAATTTTTGTGTCTTAATTTTCTTTTTCGAGATGCATCGTTTTGATTAAATGTCAAAGGTCATGACTTATCGGAGTTAATTTCCAACTACCGAGCAATAAATTCTGATTACTCCCTATTTATATTCTTCTATTCCTAACTCATTCTTTCATCTCACAAAAGCAATTCCACCGCCTCCTAAAAAGAACTTTTTTCTTCTCATCATCATGTCGACCTCTACATCTGTAAGGATTTTTTGATTATTCCTAATCTTTAGATTATTATTATTCGTTTCTTAACTATATTCTGCTACATGTAGGTTGTTGAAGAATTCGAGCGACGATCAAAAGAACTTGGAGAAAAGCAAGACAAGCTATTCAAAGATTTGGGAGACTGTTTAGTACTTTCTGACCAAATCAGGCAAGAACACAAAGGTCTGACTCTGGAAGCTATTGGACGTTGGGGAAAAGACATGACAACTTTGAAAGAAGAACTAATCCAATGTTACAAAGAGTTGGCTGAAGTTCATGGACCACTTGAAAAGGCAAAAGGAAACGTCTTAATCCTCGAGACTATGGTCTCAAAGTTCAAGAGGCTTCATCCGGAAATCAATCAGAGAAACGGAAAATAGCTCTCTTTATGTAATGAATTAATATTTTAGTTATTTTCTATTCTGTAATCGTATTTGTTATATAAACTTTGTATCTTTTAATTTATATTTTCTTTTTGGTTTCTTTCAGTATTTTGTTGGCTTCCTTATTTCTTTTATCTTAACTGTCCCTAGTAATTTAGGATTATTTTGAAATATAGTTGAGATAATTTTGAGATCTCAGCCTACTTATACCTATATTCCCTTCGTTGCTCATTATTTACTATTAATCATGAATCATTCTAATCCTAGTGATACTTCCAATATCAAATCTAAATCTCTGAATCTCAAAAACTATGAAGATGAGAATTTTCATCAACAATTCAATGAAGTTAAGGAAGAATTTGATTTGGTAAGCATATATTTTTATTTCCGTTTAGTGCTTCTTTTGTACCTTAACAAATTCTTTTTTCTATCCTAGAAATTCAAACAATTGATCGATTGTTACGAGCATCAATTACAAGAGAAGAACCGAACTATTGCTCGTCTCAGTAAAGTTTCTATCCTACGAAGGGAAGCATTAGATGATGCAGTTGTTGAAACATCTAAAGCTAGATCTAAACTACACAAAAACATAGCATGTCATTATGAAGAACATGAAGCATTACTAAAGACATTTCATATGGACGCAGCCATCTAAGTCCTAGAGGCTAAGTTATTAATGGCAGCAGAGGCTAATACTATGGGTTTAGAAAATCCTAACTGGGATGTCAACAAGTGGAGTAGTACATTATCTAAATTAGAAGAGTCGTTTGCTAAGGAAGCATTTGCTAGTAATTTAGAGCAACATAAGAAATCATTGCAATTATTTTAAATAATGTACCTTGGCTTTGTTAATTGTCCATAAGGGAATCCGTCTTTCATAAGTCAAGACTTTCGTATCTCCACTTTATGAACCTGCATTTATGACATATCTTCCAAAAAATATCTATTCAATGTTATTTACTTCCTAATGTACTTGTGTTCACACTTCTCCTGCGCTTTGATTTGACTATTGACACTTAATGCACCGGTTGATATTTCCTGTTTGCTCTATTTATATCTAAGATAATAAAATCCTAACACACAACTTTATGCCTAGAGAACACATAAAGATTATCTTCTCTTTTTCTATTAACATTTACAACTATAGCATGGAAAGTGAATCATCATCTAGACGCAAAACTCCTAAGAGACTTAGGGATCAATCTATTTCAGTAAGTATTTTTCTTAATCACATATTTTGATCTTCTTTCATTTTTCTAAAAACTTTTATCTTTCTTTCGCAGCTTATCGAAAAATTATCAAATGCTTATGATGCAGAAATCTCATACAAGGATGAAACGATTAATAATGCAAATCAACTCCTAAACTCAGTTATGGACACCAGAAACAAGATCTTAAAAGAAATGGCAAGTTTGAGGAAAGAGCTCGACGATACTAAGATGGAGGTTAGAAATTTAAAAAGCTTTTTGGGTGGCTTAAAATCAAATATCCTCAAATTTTTGGTGAAAGTGAAGCAACTAAAGAAAGCAAACTGGGAATTGACGTTAAAGTACCTTCTCATAATCACCATAATAGGAGGCCTTTTTCTTAATTCCTATTGTAATTATTTTAATATTAATAAATATCTTGGATTTCATACCTTTCTTTGTCGATTTACACTTACATGGATCTTTATTTGTTTGACTTCTTCCTGTTTTCTTGTGAGAAAGCATTGACTATAATATACAAGAATCAGGCAATTTAATTGTTAATCCTTTGTTCATTAATTGTTAATCCTTTGTTCATTAATTATTTTTTCCTTTAATAGAGATATTAACTCTATTCTTTTTTGTATGATCGTAAAGATCATGAACCCTTCTTTCCATTGATTGAAAAAATCAACAACCATTTATTTTAGTTCCAATCGTGAAGGTCTACCCACAATCAAAACTTTTTTTTCTAACATGCGTCATGGGCGAAAAGAGGTGTACTGTTAAACCTCAGTCGTTTTGAGAAGGTGTTTCCCTTCAACCCTTTATTCGTTTTACAGAATTCAAACTTTTGTAATAAACCGTTTCAACTTTATACCTTGTGTAACAACTCATGATCTTCATTTGTCAAGATCCTGGATATTGATATTCCTGCAATTGCGTTCCCAAACAAAAATACACACTAATGATTCATGTTAGCCTCAATGGCTAATCACGACTCATAGTCTCACATTAGTAATAAGAAAGAACTACTTAGAAATTAGTCTTGGGTTAACCTCCAATTTTTATTAGGAAGTATCTCGTCTAACAAACCTTTATATATTAATCTCCATAATTCATAATTAAATGCTATACATTTTTCAATTTCATGACCAAAAATTCCATGAAAAACACACCATTTATTCCTTTCAAATGTAAATTTCTGGGTATTGCTTTTGGCCAATTAACTTTGTCCCCCAGACCATTCATTATAGTTATAAGGCCAAATAAATCGGTCATAAAATGATAATCAGAAAATTGCAAATATTTTCTTACATTCTTACCTTCATTGTTTATACCTGAATCTTTCTGGATTTTGTTAAGTGGCTTAATCTTCAGGATACTCTTCTTGACCTTCAGTACTGATTCCTTTTTGATTTTGGGCTTCACTGCATAATTCATCTCCGATTCATGTGATTCTTGAATTTGCTTGTTGAATCTTATTCCAGACATTTCTTCATCAATTCGATCGAAATATCTCTTCCATATTAGGGCTAAATAAGGATCTACAGATGGTATGCCTTCAGTATTCCCTTTCAAAGTTTGTTCAGCTAGAAACCTTGCATTCTCAAGAGGATTTCTTAAACTTTCTTTAACGTAAGGATAATCGTACATTGAATCAAAAGAAAAAGAATTTTGAGATTGATCAAACATGATTTTGGAAAATAACTTTCAAAGAAGATGCAAAAAATAATTTTTAATTATGATGTAAAAAGAGATTTTCGAAAGCAAAATGTTTGATAAATCCAAATCTTTTTCAGCAAAAACACATTTTTGCCCCACGGTGGGCGCCAAATTGTTTCTGTCAAAAATTACCTAAGATAATTTTAGAAAGGATTTTAGACAACTAATGAACCGAAGATTTGTAAGTGGGGTTTGGTGTTCAAGGATCTTCGAATAAAAAGGAAAGTTTTCTTATCAAAAATAAATAAACTAAGAGTTTGTTCTAAAAACGAGTTTGTAAAGGTCTTTGAGATCGAAATACTTTGAGATCGAAATACTTTGAGTAAATAAGAAAAAGGTTGAAGATAATGTAAAATAATGCAAAATAAAGTATAAATCTTAATTAAATACGAATAAAAGTAAAGATCTTAATGAAATGCAAGTAAAAGTAAAGACACCAGAATTTTATTGACGAGGAAAAACCCTTGATCCAGTTAAGTGATCTTAGGTAAAAAACCCCGGGAAGATGCAATCGACTCTCCAGTTATTCTTTTATCATGATAGCAATTCAATGAATAAGTGTTTACAATGATATGAATGAATGAATAAATAAAGATGCTAGTAAACTAAAGTGTTGTTGTTCATGATGATTGCTGAATGAATGTTGTGAATCATTCCTCTTCAAGTAATTCCGTTATCAATCCCGATTCTTGTGAATGAAGTGGTAGACTAGCCGTTATAACATGTTTTTAATATAAAACACGTATTTGACTTGATTCCTGCAAATAAGACTTAATACACTAGACGTATATTCGTTAGTTCGATCTTAGATCTTGAAGATATCAAGATCCTTATACAACAAGACAATACGAGTTTAACAGCTATATTTATCAATATAGGATCAAGGATCCTTTAAATTCATACAGGACCACGGAGTAACCATAAAAGGACTTAATCTGAAAAATATATTCAAGATCCTAGTAGTAAAATTTCTACCCCAAACATCTGCCTCATAGGCAAATAAGGTCAGCAACCCCCAATCATCAATCTAGGCCAACTACTCCTAAAAGAATGCCTCATCCTCAACCTCTATCTCAGCGGGGTCCATCCTCTTCTTCCTACCCTGCTAGAAGACAAGCATGGACAACCATTCAAGGATATCAAAATCCTTATAATCACAATGGTCAATCCATACTTGGTCCTGTTCTTCAGATGCCTCCACCTAGACCCAAACAAAGAAACAAATCTAAGTCTAAGAAAAAAGACAAGGCATCTTCCGCTAATCCTCAAATCAATGAGCTTACTCAGCGAGTCAATGATCTTTCATCTTAGCTGAGATACTTTCTCATTTTTAACCAAAAAGGCACTTCCTCTGTCAAAAAATGTTATCTATGCAGCAGCAGAGGACATGTAGCCTCTAAATGTGAAAGTGTAAGCTCAAGGATTGCTCCAGAGGTTGTTATTCAACCAAGTTCTTCTATGTCTGCTGGAGCATCCTCATCGTCTACTAGGGTCAGTGAAAATCCTTCTCCTGAACCTAGCTCCAGTGAACCCTCTTCTGTCACTGATCAAAATGTTGCTGAGTATATCTCTTCCCAGCACATTGAAATTCCTTATTCCCAAAGAGTCATTTCAAATGCATGGGGACATCCATCCATGCTGATTGAATATAGTGCTCCTGACGTAGTCAGCAACTATGTATATCATCAAAGCAATGAGACTAACATCATGCCTTTTGAAGAAAATGATCCTACCTTTGGAAATGTCAATGTGGGTAACTTTTCCACTCTTGAGGATGCTCTATCTACAGAGCCAAAATCTACCTCTAATGAAACTTCCCCTAACCCTGCTGGCAGGGTTATTGATGAATCCCAAAGTGAAGCCTAAATCCTTCTATTATATCCATGCAGGGCTCGCTGGGAAAAGGAGTGTGGTATTTGGATAGTGGTTGTTCAAAACACATGACTGGCTCTAAGTCCCAGCTGGATAACTATACAGAGGCACCTGGTCCTACTGTAGTGTTTGGTGATAACTCCATTGGACAAACTGAAGGGTATGGTCTTCTTTCTAATGGTCTTATAAAATTCTCCAAAGTTGCTTATGTAAATGGATTTAAACATAATCTCATAAGCATTAGTCAACTTTGTGATGCTGACTACAAAGTGATTTTTGATAAGCATCAAGGCATTGTTGTAAATATTAACAAGGAAGTCGTCTTGGTAGCACCATCAAAAAGAGATGTGTATCTTGTAGACTTCACTCCTATCAAAACTGATAGTGAGACTTGTTTCTTTGCAAAGTCAGCATCTGAATTAAATTGGTTATGGCACAAGCGTATGTCGCATGTGAATTTTAAAACCATCAATTCACTGGCCAAAAAGAACCTTGTTCGTGGCCTTCCTCCTCTCTCTTTTGAAAAAGATAGACTGTGTGGTGCTTGTGAAAAAGGTAAAAGCCATAGGGCTACTTTCAAAACAAAACAAGCCAACTCTGTCAAGGGTTGTTTTCATCTTCTTCACATGGACCTTTTTGGTCCAGTAAATGTCCAAAGTCTAAAGGGTAGCAGATACACTTTAGTTATTATGGATGAATATTCACGATATACTTGGACCATCTTTCTTCATTCCAAGAGTGATGCTGCTGATGAGATCATTAAATTCATCAAGAAACTGGAAAATCTCAACAACATAAGGGTTAAAGAACTCAGAAGCGACCATGGCACTGAGTTTGAAAACCACACTCTTGAATCCTTTTGTGCTTATCAAGGGATCTCACAAAATTTCTCCTCAACTAGAACCCCTGAGCAAAATGGTGTTGCTGAAAGGAGAAACAGAACTCTAATTGAGGCAGCACGAACAATGCTCAGTGAGTCCTCCCTGCCCAGCCGGTTTTGGGCAGAGGCTGTTAGCACTGCCTGCCAAACTCAAAATCGCTGTCTCATTGTCAAAAGACATGACAAGACAGCCTACGAAATTTTGAGAGGCAAGAAACCTCAAATCAAATACTTTCATGTATTTGGTTGCCCTGTCTTTATTCTTAATAATAAGGATCATCTTGGAAAATTTGATCCTAAAGCTAATGATGGTTACTTCGTTGGATATTCTGCCATCAGCAAAGCTTTCAGAGTATTTAATACTCGTCTTCAAAAGGTGGATGAATCTATTCATGTCACTTTTGATGAGAGCTCCTCTGCTCTCAAAGATATCTAATCTTCTTCCTCTGAAGATATATTCAATGAGCTCACTGATCCTCCTATAGAGGCTGTTGACTCATTTGTTGATGCTTCTTGCTCGCTGCCTCTTGAAAGTCAGCTACTCACTGAGGACAATTCAGTGGAACTTGAATTTGAGCAAGTTGCTGCTCACATCTACACGATTGAGCCAGTCGAGCCCATTTTAAGATCAATCCATGCTGCATCAGCCAAACCTAGATCACTGGCTGGTGATTTGCAAGTTGATGACTCTGCTGATGAAGAGTATTATGATGCTTCAGCTAATACTAAAGATATGGAGTCTGCTGATGATCTCATCATCAATGATAACTCTACTTAGTCAAATGGCTCTTCTGATCAAAGTCCTATTGAACCAACTCTAACTATTGATATCTCTTCTTATAGTTCTCCTGCTAAACCTATTCTTCAGTCTTCCGCTGCCCCTCTACTTGGTTCTTCAAATATTCCTGCACTAAAATGGACATCTAGTCATCCTGCCCATCAAGTAATTGGTGATCTTCAGCAGGGTATTATGACTCGATCAGCGACCAGAAATTCATGTCTCTATGTTAATTTCTTGTCAATGATCACTCCCAAAAATATTGGAGAGGAAACTATTGACCCTTCATGGGTTGCAAGAGGAGCTTACCCAATTTCAAAGACAACATGTCAGGTTTTTGGTACCTTTTCCTCCTGGTAAAGAACCCATTGGTACAAAATGGGTTTATAGGAATAAAAATGGACGAAGATGGTGTTGTTATACGTAACAAGGCTAGGCTGGTTGCACAAGGTTACCTTCAAGAAGAAGGTGTTGACTATGACAAAACCTTTATTCCAGTGGCCCGACTAGAAGCTATACGCTTATTTTTGGCACATGTTGCTTATCGAAACTTCACATTATATCAAATGGATGTAAAGAGTTCCTTCCTAAATGGAATACTCGAAGAAGAAGTTTATGTGGAGCAGCCACCTGGTTTTGAAGATCCAGCCAAGCCACACCATGTTTATCGTCTTTACAAAGCCTAATATGGTCTTCAACAAGCTCCTAGAGCTTGGTATGATACTCTCTCTGAGTTCCTTCTCTCTAATGAGTTTCAACGAGGATCCATTGATAGCACCCTTTTTATTTATAGAAAAGGTGTTCATGTCCTATATGTCCAAATTTATGTAGATGACATAATCTTTCGATCCTCCAGCAAGAAACTTTGCAAAAATTTTAGCTCACTGATGTCATCTCACTTTGAAATGAGTATGATGGGTGAACTAACCTTCTTCATTGGCTTACAAATTCATCAACTCTCTGATGGAATTTTTATAAACCAAGAAAAATATATTAGGGACATGTTGGCTAAGTTTGATATGACAAATATCACTCCTCAGCCCAATCCTATGTCTCCTCCAAATAATCTCCATGCTGACCCAGAGGGAAAGCATGTGAACCCCACTCACTATTGTGGGATGATTGGCTCGCCGATGTATCTCACAGCGAGTCATCCTGACATCATGTTTGCTACTTGTCTTTGTGCAAGATATCAAGCGTCCCTAAGGGAGTCTCACTTACTCGCTGTCAAGAGAATTTTTAGATATCTCAAAGGGACTTCCTCCTTAGGTCTTTGGTATCCCAAAGATTCAAACTTTGACTTAGTTGCATACTCTGACTCTGACTATGCTAGATGCATGTTAGATAGGAAAAGTACCAGTGGTGGATGTCAACTGTTGGGGGGAAGACTGACTAGTTGGTCTAGTAAGAAACAGCATACAGTTTCCATCTCCACTGCTGAAGCAGAGTATGTATCAGTAGCGAGTTGTTGCGCTCAAGTCCTCTGGATGAAAAATCAACTCGCTGACTATGACTTAGATTTCTCTAAGATCCTCAAAATGTGTGACAATACAAGCACTATTGTCATTACACATAATCTTGTTTAGCATTCCAAAACTAAACACATAGATATTAGGTATCACTTCATTCGTGACCATGTCATGAATGGGGATGTTGAAATCTACTTCATCCCCACTGACAATCAACTTGCTGACATTTTCACTAAACCTTTAGATGAAAAAAGATTCAAGGATCTTGTCAGTAGGTTGGGAATGCTGAATGATGACTCTGCTACTTAGCTTACATGTCTCTTGTAAGTTAACTCTTGACCCTTGTCAAGATTACCTCAGCGAGGTCAAGTGTGTCTTACTCGCTGAACAGAAAACCAATAGAGAGCTACAAGTCTCTATCTAGTCCAGCAGCAAACGGCTGCTGGTAAAGACAAATAAAATCCGTTGATCCCTGATGCTTTGGGAAAAAGCATAACAAAAGTAATAGGGTGCTGAAAGTCCCTATCTAGTCCAGCAGCAAACGGCTGCTGGTAAAGACAAATAAAATCCATTGATCCCTGATGCTTTGGGAAAAAGTATAAAAAAATTAATAGGGTGCTGAATGTCCCTATCTAGTCCAGCAACAAACGGCTGCTGGTAAAGACTTCTAAAATCCGTTTATCCCTGATGCTTTGGGAAAAAGCATAACAAAAGTAATAGGGTGCTGAAAGTCCCTATCTAGTCCAGCAGCAAACGACTGCTGGTAAAGACATCTAAAATCCGTTGATGGCTGACAATTTGCCAATAATTGTATAAAGTTTGTCAGCGACCACCTCTCCTTCTTTGTGTTGCTGACTAAAAACTTGGTAACCATTTTTAAAATAAAAAAAAATAGTGACTCTTCAGTGGATACCTCTATTTATCTTAGTGTATTCCACTACGTATTTTTGTTAATAGTTTATTATATATATCTCAAACGGTTACCTCGATTTTCTCCCAAATAGGCAACTTGTACACTGTACGCGCCGTATGTACTCGAGTACAGTTGAAATCGTGGTTCATGTGGTCACATCATACAACCCACATACGTACATATATACAGTTTTCTTTAAATAAAATAGTATTTTATATGCCACGTATGAAAGAGAGTACGTGTGACGACTCACTTTTTGCAGTTATGGGACCCATATCCATGCCATATATATACAAATCTCTTCCACTTCTCCATCGTTTACGTTCATTTCTTTCTCTCAACCTTTCAAAATCTCTCAAACTCTCTCAAATCTTTTCCATTCTCTCAAAAGATTCTTCTCTAATTATCATTCATATCATCCTCTTAATCTTTACTCTCATCTATAATGGCTACCTTATCTGAAAACGGTCCTGAACAACAACACTCTAAAAATCTCTCCTATCTCACTTCCAAAGTGTATGATAATGAAAGCATTTTTCCTTCTAATCAAGTGTCTTTCCAAGCATCTAAACTAGTCATCAAGGCCAATAATTATCTGGGATCTGAAGAGATCCCATCTAAAATCAAGGGATACTTTTCAATGCTCGACTTCATCATGGGATGTCATGCTAAAAAGGCCATCTACAGTGATCCCAAGGAGATGTGTGTCCACCTCCTAAGGGAGTTTTGGTGGACGTGTAACTATAAAGCGCTGGCAAATGGTCGCAATGTTGACTTTGCCAGCGTAATTTTTGAAGACCTGAAGGGGAAGGTCACATTCAAGAACAGGTCAAGCTCGGTGCCTTTTGCACGATTTCTCTCACTAATCTTCAGAAGGGAGCTAAAAGATAAGTACCTCCCTGAAGGTGCTCAATTCATTCTCTCCCCAAGGGTTACAAGTTCCGTATTTGAAATTCCTACTTGCGACCCTGAGCAATTTGATTCCAAGTATGTTGTGCTCACTCCAACAACGAAACAGGTACTATATTCTATGTACCCTGAAATATATAAACAAAACTCTGCTGGAGCTGGTATGCTGATAATACCCCTAGCAACCTCCAAAGCTCCCAAAAAGACTAAGAAAATCACTTCTTCTTCTTCCACTTCACCTCCTGCTGCTGTCCCAAAACAGTAGCAGCGAGTACCAAAGGGCCAAACTTCTAAGGTTAGGATGTTCTCACTGCCCAAGGACAATAGAGACCCAGCCAGCCCATCAGCAGTCTCAAAAAAGGCTGCTGACAAGAAAAAGGGTAACCGCAAGCAGCCACCTCAATCTTCTGTAGGCGAGGTTGGTGAAGATCAAGAGCCACCCCAGCCCACTAGAGTTGAGTCAACCGAACAAATAATTCCCTCTTCTTCTCAACCCTCTGAGTCGTTGTCAGCAGCCATATCATAGGTGATGCTAGAGACAACAAAATCTACGGCCGATGATGCTTTGGTGACACAACACACTGAAGCTGGGGCACCCGGTTCCCCTACCCCTTTAAATTTTTCTATGGAGGAAAGGATAGGTGGTGAAAGTGAAGGTGCTGGTGAAGGATTTGATGTTGGTGCTGATGTCGTTTTTGATGATGAGGAGAGTGATCTGGAGTTAGGAGATTTCATGGTTGATGAATTCCAGCTGGATTCCTCCAACCAAGCTGATGAACTTGAAGCAAGTGATATGAAGGTTGATGCTGAAGAAGAGGCCGTTGCTGATGAAAATGCAGCAACCGTCATTGAAAGTTTTGAAGAAGCTATTGCTGCTGATGAAAATACAGCAGCAAATGTTGAAGCTAAGGTGCTAACTCTCTCTGTCAGACCTCATACTCCACCTATGCAGCCAATGAACACCATGCTATCTCTTGGCATGCCTTCATCTTTCTCAAGTGCTCTTGGCTGCACATCTGCTGGCAAGCCTATTATTGAATCTCAAACTGCCAAAGAGTTGGGTATCTCTTACTCTACTAACTCTTCTGATAGGTTGGCCAGGGTGGAACACCAGCTAAATGATCTCACCAAGGCTGCCACACTCGCTATTCAACTCAAAGGTCATGAAGATGACAGCTTGGTAAAGATCTTGGAGAGCTAGTACAAAAGGCAAAATGAGAACATTGCCAGCATCGAGACACTTACAGAAAAATCTGCTTCGATGGCTGCTGATCAAGAGAAGTTGCGCACCTATACTAATGTCATCAAAAGAGATCAACTGGCCATTCGAGGTTTCTCTCGATCGTTGTGCAAGATTGGAAATGTTGTTCATCTTTCAGATAAGAAGGCATCCTGCAGCAGTGACTCTGCTGCTGCTGAGGCTAAAAGAGTTGCTGACCTGGTTTCTCCTCTCATCACCTAGGTCGAGAGCAACACTAAGGCTATCAATGCCTTAGAGACTACAGTGGCCAGTCTTCCTCCTCATGTCTCATTCACTGAGGAAGATCGTAAGCGCCAAATGCACTTAGAACAAAAAGTTGGGGACATAAAGAATATGCTGTCCAAACTTCTTCAGCAGCAGGCAGCCCCAACAGCAACGGTGGAGGTTGTTATTAATAATACAACCTCCAAGGGGGAGAAAGTGGATGCTGCCATCCTGAACCTTGTCACTGAGGCAGTTAACAAGGCGGTGCATAATGTTTATGAAGTCTCAGCTGACAAGATACTTGAAGAAAACGAAGATGACACTGCTGCAACCACTGAAACACAAATCAATGAACTGGCAATAGTGGCTGCTAGCGAGGAAAATGTGAACACTCCCCCTGCTGGTGTTGAGGGGGAGACAAAAATGGATGCTGAAGCTCCCCTTGCTGGTGTTGAGGGGGAGACTGAAGATGTTGATGCTGAAGGGGAGCAGCAGATAGTTGCCAAGTCTCCCCAGCCTGAAACTTTTGAAGAAGCTGAGCAGATGGAACCTGAAACCATGAAAGTTGTATGGGAAGCTGGGTTCGCTCAGGAAATGGCTGTAAACAGATCTCATGAAATGTTGTCAATCTTTCACAGACGATATCTGGCAAATGCTGAAATCACTCCAATGACTGATAGTTAGAGGAGACAACTTACGGGGTCTGGATTCTTCAAGAAACCTCTAGCTGCTTCCACCCCCCTCTCTGCTGAATCTCTGACCATCCAATCCTCAGCAGGTCATCAACATCAAATAATTGACATTCTAGCCTTGACTGCTGAGGGTAAAACTCAAGAAGAAGCCATCAAGGAGCTGGACAGAATCAATGAGAACCAAGAAAATGAAAAGAAAAACTTGGAATTCATAAGACAGCTGCCACTCCTTGAAAAAGATCAATTGGATGCTGAGCAGAAAATGATTCTATAAATAGGTGGTGCTAAGGCTCTCTACAGACATAAATATGATGAAGTAGAGAAGCAACTGAGTGAAAAGAGAGCCAAATTTGATGTAGAGAAGGCTAAGTGGCTAAAATACGTGAATGATAGGAGGAGGCCACAAAGAATAGTGGCTGTTGAAGCCTTTCGTGCTGTCAGATATGAAGGTGTCAAGGCAACCACTTTGAGTGCCTCTGAATGGGCTAAAGTGTATATACTTATAAAAGAAAAAAAGGCTCCCAACTATGATCAACTGAAGAATATGTTGTGGGAGTACTTTGAGAAGGCAAGAGGCTTTAAAACGAAGTTCAAGTGTGATTTTCCTATGCTGAGGCTAGTGTTTGGAGCTCCAGCAGCTATCTCAATGTCTGCTGGCAAGAAAATACAAAGGAAAAGAAAAGAAACGCATCAAACCTTGCCAGCAGCCCTTCCTCCACTTGCTGGTGATGCCACTTTAAATCTTCGATTACCCCAGAAGTGTGTTTGAAGAAGGGAGAACATTGGATTCCCCTGCTAGCATATTCTTGCAAAACTTCCAGAATGATCAACTCTTCTTCAGATTGGCAGAAATAGAAAAGGCTTCCACTGGGTTTCTCATCAGCATTAGAAAGAAATTATTCAAGTTAGCAAGTGCCACATGGTTCATCACCAAGATTGATGAAGAGCTGTTGAAGCCTCATAGAAGAAATGATCCAGTGCTGAGGATTCCCAAGCAGGAGGACGCTTGGGAGATTGAAGCTGCAAATCTTTAGATGTCTTACTTTGTAAAAGATTTATGCTTCAGCTTGTAATTTGCTTTGATGATATAAAAGACATCTTTCCTTCATACCACATTCTTTTCTAAGTCTTATTTACTCAGCAAGTCTCTTCAGTGAATAGGGGGAGATTGTTGAGTCTTGGATTCGCTAACAAGACTTGCTTGTTGACGTGTGTCGTTAGCAAGTGTTCAGCGAGTCAGTGACTCTCTTCAGCGGGTTGTATACTGCCCAAATTGTTGGTCAAGGCGGGAAGATTTCAAACCAGATGAAGACGAGAGTCACATGGTGGTTCTTCCAACTGTAAAATACCTTATATGGCAAAGATACAAGTTGGGACCAAAACAAGGGTTTTTCTCTCTCATACCCGTTTTGGTAAAGAAGACAAGGGCTCTTGCAAGGAAGTACAAGGAGCCAATGGAACGTCGACAACCACCATCTATCACCATCAAAGGAAGGCTGTGTTGCCCTAATTCCTCCTCTATATAAAGCAACATAGCCGCATTGTATCAAGTGTATTTGTCACCTCTAAAGTGTGTGTCACTTGTAATTGTTTAAGATTTTAGTGTGTCTAGTCTTAGCAATTACTTTGTTCATTTGTATTCTTGTAAGTCAAGTTTGTAATATCGACCATGTATTCATCGTTTAATCAATGATACATATGATTATACTTGCATAGATTTATTACATTTGAACTTGTCATTGTTCTTGTTGTTTATCTTCTTATTTACTTTCTTGTCTAACTTACTTATAACATAAGTTGTGCATTCGTGGACTGTCAACAACGTTAAGTGTGTTGCTAGCTTTAAATATGTCGCTAAATGAGTTGGTAAACATGTCGCTAAATGACACTTTCTTGTAGTGAATTGTTTGTGAACGTTCGTCCATTTA
This sequence comes from Erigeron canadensis, assembly GCF_010389155.1. Lineage (NCBI taxonomy): Eukaryota > Viridiplantae > Streptophyta > Magnoliopsida > Asterales > Asteraceae > Erigeron > Erigeron canadensis. The sequence goes on from NC_057764.1 coordinate 21,514,320, forward strand.
TGTTCGTGCACACTCGTTTGTTTATGTTCGTTTACACTAGACTTATGTCCGCTCAATGCGGTGGTGATGGGGCACTGGTAACAGTGACGGGTGGCGGAGGTGGTAGTGACAGGTGGCGGCGGTAATGTCGGCATTGGTAGCGATGGTGGGGCTGGCGGTGGGAACGCCGATGTTGGTGAATGTAAAAGCAATTGATGTTAAAGGTAGTAGTGTAATTATTTTAAGGGTTGAGGGAATTATATCGTAAATCAACTTATTGAGTGTATTATATGTATATTAGGTAGAGATGATTATATTAATGAATAAGGAAGAGGAGTATTTTTGGTTTTTCAAAGGCTGAAAATTTAAAGAAAAAAAAATAGTCATTTACTTTATTAAATAGCATTAGGAATGGAGATGGGTCGGGTCCGGGGTTGGTAGTGCCAAACCCGAACCTGAACTGATAAGTGATATGCGACCCGAAATCTACCCGATACCAATAGGGTACATTATCGGGCACCCCATCGGGAATAAAATTATGTCTAAAACCCGAAATTTGACCCTATAAAGAAATTTGTTTTTTATGAAGAATAACCAAAACTTGTATGCTTTGCTAAACGATACTAGAGGCTTTGAGAAATGGATCTGCAAATTGTGGCATACAGATACCAAATGAGTTGATATTAGTGTGAGATATTGTACATACAAATATGAAATATACATTCAAAACTAATCATTTATAAGTATATAAATATAGGTATTGATATCGGGTCAGGTCAGGGCAAACATGCCACAATCCATGTCCCGAACGGGTTCGATATCGTGTTTTCCTGTTGGGTCGGATTTTTTTTTGCCATCTCTAGATAATATGGATACATTAATACCTAATCAAGAATATTTATTATATATTTAAAATATAAATATTTCTTTTATATAAGACTCTTAGGTATGTAAGATTAGCTGTGGAACACTTACATATTAGTTTTTTAATCCATAAATTTCATGGTGGCCTAAGCATTTATTTATTAAACAAAAAAAATATTAAAAAGTTAATAGGTCAATATTTTTTTGTTTGATAAATAAATGCTTGGTACCCCATATATTTTATGGATTAAAAAATTTAGTATGTGTGTGTTTCACACCTAAGTTTAGGTACTTAACAGACTTATATAATCATCCCCTTATATTTATTTACATTGTATTATGGAATAAGTGCACTGTAATGCATGTAAGTAACTAAAGGTCGGTTAAATGTTATAATATGCATTGTATGCACAAACAAATAGTAAAAATGTTCAAATCATGTAGCATGGTATACGTGACACCTCATATGAGTTGTCAAGTGTTAGTATAGATCGGTCATAGTTAGTTACATAATTTAAATATTTTTATTAAATTCGTGTATACAATAGAGGTTTTAAAACTTTGTGCACATTATAACATTTTGTTTTATATAAGTTACTTACATTCGGGTGGATTTAACCCTAAATTATTGATACATAGTTATCTATGTTTTAAGAAATTGTTAATTTATAAGTACTTTTTTTTATATTAAAAGTATGTAATCGTGTGATATTAGGCTCTAAGTAAAGCTTTTAACCCTGTTTTTGAAAAGGAGATGATATAAACCTTTTTTTTAATTAGATAAATGTTATATATATATTCGTACCATAAGTATGAATGTTACATAAACCTCTTAGTTGGTGGATATTTTGTAACCTTAGATAACATCTATCTATAACTATATGTATGTTCATTGATGTTCGTTTGTGTTTATTCATTAGTTTAAGTTCATTTATGTTTGTAAACATTCGTTCATAAATACAAACGAGTGAACATGAAAAAACCATTATTTTCGTTTATTCATTCGTGAACACAATATTATGTTTGTTTATCTGTTAACGAACTAACATTAACGAGGTTCTCATTGTGTTCTAATAGTTCATTTACCGCCCTAAATATGGGCTTTCCACACCCGTATGAAACAATGAATGGTGCCTACTAACTACTAAGATCATAATATCGAGTCGCTAAAAACCAACAATAAAAAGAAATAAACTGCAGACTTGCACCATATATTGTTCAAAGTGGGGGAAAGTAGTTCAATAATCGATTCATAGAATATAATTATTAATAAGTCAACATTCGACATTTGGCGATATTCAAACTGTTTGTGCTGGGTTAATTAGGCGACGGTCAATAATGTAAACATAAATGCAGGCAACTCTTTGTTACGAAAGTCATAGTTTACTAGATTCATTTAATTTAATTAATTTTATCTTTTCCTCTAATCTGTTTAAATAACTAGGAAGTCTTAGTGACCTTCAATGAGCACGGGAAAAATAATAACCGTCCAAGTCGATGATCAATATTACATTTCTTGTTTAATATGCCAATTTTTTCTATAAAGAATCGACATGGAATTCTTGCAATAGGGTTGAGTTGAGGAGAATCGATGAGGTTCAAGTCTTAGCATCGTATTTTACCATTAAATTGTGGTTATACTTAACGCCGGATGGGTTGATGGGTTTTTCCCGGATCGTGACGTTACGTGGAATATGTGTTCCGTACGTTTAAAATAGTGGCTAGATTGTGTATACCTTTAATCATTGGGACGCAACGTAATATTATCTTATTTGTCTTTCTAGAAAAAAATTTGTCAATCTTATGCTTAGAAATATTCATTTCTTGATCTATCCTTAATTCCACTTTCTATATACTTCTAATATATCAAAATAATACTAAATTCAACATAATAATTAAAGATTCGAACTTTTTTTAACCGACAAAGCTTTACCAAATGACTTGCCCACATTATATACTATAGTATTATACTAATTCAATGGATGGCATGGTGAGTTATTATTCGTCCATGTTATAATCCGTACTATTATTTAGATATTGTCAAATCGTATCTTGTTTAGATTTTCTAATACGAGTTATTTATTGGGTTTTTCCATATGCAATTCCTTTCGGGTTTTCAAATAATGAAATAATGATATTGAAAATGAATATATATATTATTTTTATTATTAATATTCAGATTTTACTACGTTGAATTCCTTTCAGGTTTAAAATTATGGATTAATTCTTGTTTTCTTACATATTTTTTTTTCTCTTTTGGGTTTTCAAATAGTATATAAAAAATTTTTTTTTGTGATATTGCTTTTGAATAAATATCTATTTCGTATGTTAAAAATTTTAACAAACATATATAGCGATACATCATCAATAACAAAATATAATCGTTTCTAGATTTTCAAATAACATATTAAAAATTGTATAATATTTTTGTGGTACTGTCTTTCAATATATATATATATATAGGGTAATACTCCGGTGAGAACACTTTTAAAATAAGAACAGTGTGAACACTTAAAAACATCATTTTGATGCATTAAAATTCCATAAAACTAAAATAGTGCCTAACTAGTTATCATTATTTAAGTGTTTAACAACACATTGATCCTTAAAAATCGAAAAATTCACGTTTTTTATTTTGTGCATCTATCTTGGATGCATATTATCAAAATGATGCATCCAACAGAAAACGTGATTTTTTCCGATTTTGACGGTTCCATGTGTTGTTAAACACTTAAATAATGATAATTAGTTATGTAATATGTCAGTTTTATGGACTTTTAATGCATCGAAATATAGTTTTTAAGTGTTCTCATTTGTTCTCATTTTAAGTTTGTTCTCATTTGATTGCCACCATATATATATATATATATACTTTATATGTCAAAGTTGTTGGTAAACATAAATCGTCAATAACAAAAAGTAATCGAACTAATTGAAACCGCGCAACGCTCAGACGAAAACTATTATGGTTTTACCTTTAAACAAATATATATTTGATATGATAAACTTTTAAAACAAACATATCCATGACAAAATGTTTATTAATTCAACGCAAGTATATTAAATAGCACAATCGTTTAAACACAACAATTGATGTCTTGCAACGCGGGGCCGAAAATTTCTTAGGGTAATTAAGGATGTATATCGCATTCACTACATTTCGAGACCCTAAACCTCATATATTATAGATATTTAAGTTTGGCTTTGTAAACTGAATCTAGTTCAGCTCAGACTAGCTAGATAAGTTCAAGTGCTTTTAATTATCGTTTAATGGATCTTTTTTAACGACGTGTCACCAACAAAATTTGGCATCTTTTAATTTGGCTCACTTTTGTTACAATACCTACAGATTGAGAATTTTTATCATATATGGTCGTGTACAAAATGCATCGCCAATAGTTTAGAACTTTAGATGCATAACATACTTAAAACTATATGTCACAATTGGTTTATAGCTAAAGTATCAAATATTTCAAGTCCTAAGGTTTCGGACAAACCTATATATGATATAGACTCATAGTTCAATCAAAGTCATCATGAATGAATTTCTTCGATTGACAAGGGAATGTACGTAATTATGTACTATACCTTTATATATAGAGATTTTTTTTTCGAACAACTACACCTTTATATTAGAAGCCAATATTGCATTTTATTATATATTCGAATCAAAGAGAGCCATTTGGCCCACATTATGACCAAAATAAATATAACTGTTGACTATAATTGCTTTTAAAATTGCACCCATCGTTTTCGAAGTTTTTAATAACCCCACTTTCATAGATCAAACTTTATATAGAACTTGCAACAAAAAAACGGCCCCCCCGCCCCCAACCCAAATTTCCCTTTCTTAATTAATGGTTAATTAAATTTGGATCGCGATTTCTACTGTTATTAAACAGTAAATTTCATATTCAATTTTATTGTCCACGACGTAAACACGCACAATACTAAGTGGTTTTTTATTTTATTTATTTAATTGTCTATATACTACATAGATTAAACAACGGTATATGCATACACGCGCGTGGTGGTGTGATGACGTCTGGGGCAGGTAGTGATTGCGGTGACAACAACGACAACCGCTGGTGGAGGAGGAGGAGGTGGTGGAGGTGGCAACGGCTTACGTTATCGGTGGTGGCAGAGGTATCGCATGCAGTTGCAATGTATCTATTAATGTAAAAATAATTGATTTTATAGAGAATAATGTAGCTATTTTAAGTATGCGATAAATAATTTATTAAGATATTATAAGTAAATTAAGTTTAGATTCTTGGTAGTTCAATAGGCTTTTTTGAAAAGAGGGGAGATTCCGCTTTATTAAAAAGTATAGATTATTGTTTGTTTTATATAATATACCAAATATATAAAAAGCTAGCTAGTTTTAAAAATTTTAGTTTAAATCAACGTTAATTAATTAATAAAAATAATTTAGAATAAAAATTTATTATAAAAAAAAAGAGGTGCTAAAGGATTGAAAGGATTTAACCATTAGGCGTAAAAGAGTACTACAAGATTGTGCAACAAATCGCGTAAGCCTTATAGGGTTTGAGAATAAAAAAGGATTTGAGTTTATGTTTTGTTGGTGGTTCACCGAATGTAAGACAATGTATCTTTATGTCAATTTGGATTGTTTGTGTTTGGCTAATGATGTGATCATGCCGATTGAATGGGGCTCTCTCCTTATATATGAGAGAGTTTTCTTGGAGGGAAAAATTATAGTTAAATATTTCCTCCTTAAATTTATTTGCTATGTTTATGATATTTCCCTTAAGATAGTGATGGATATCTTCTTATCTTTGGAAGGCACATATCCTAATCAATTGATTAAACAACTCCGAGCTTATGGCCGGCCTTCGTAATTATGCTTCGTGAAGAGTGCACTTCGTATAAGCACTCAAAGGGGTATACATCAATGAGTAATGGATTTAAGCCAATCAATCCACGAGATAATACATTTTCTACTTCTACTAGAAAACCATAGATGTCTTAATTATTACAGCGGTATCTTTTAATATACTAAAACACAGTTGTTATAATAACTTATTGTTTAATCAAAGTTTTAATTTCTATAAGATAACTTTATTTTCAATTTTGAGTTTAATTTATAATTTTTTTGTTTTTACATCAAAATTTACACTTTTTAATCAATAATTCAAATATAATGAAAACAATTAATAGATATCCATTTCTATCACAAATTTACACTTTTTAAATCATAGTTCCCATATAATAAATCAAAAATAATAGTTAATATATATTTAATAAAATAACCGCTAATATATATCCTAATAATACGTTATATCTTATAAATAAAATATTAAATAATTAAAAATAAATAAAATTCAATTTAAATATATAAAGAATTTTTAAGTGATTGGCTTTTTTTTAAGTGTTTTTAGTCATTATCATAACACACTTAAGAAAACCAAAACATATAAATATCATCTTTATAAGAAAAGACGTATAACTGAAATATTTAGAATACGTTTCATCTAAAATATCACTAATTATGTTATAGTAAATAACTTCGACAAACATATTTTTAAAAAATATTTCAATATAAAATCAAACTTTTAATATATGGATCAATTTTTTATTAATAAAAATAGTAAACTAAATTTTAAAAATAAACTAACATTTAATATTGATAATGTCGCAAACTCCCGTGCATTAGACACGAGCCTAAAATCTAATTCTTGTATATCGTGAAACATCCGACATATTTGTGATTTTTTCCAATTTTTATAGTTAGAAAAACCCAATGCTTTTTTGCTTTGAATAATTTTTTCTTCATTAGTTTAATATTGAAAAAATGGTATTCATTTCTAGCTTTCCAAAGACTTCGGCATCCCACCATAATGGTACCTTAAGTTATGTCATTAACTGATTCAATTTTTTTGTGTTTTAAACCGACCAATCTGACCTATACTTTTACAAAAATTAGTATACTCTAAACAATTATATATAAGCTTTAGTTAGACAAGTTAATTTTAGTTTGAATTTTCTAGTAAAACAAGTTCACCTTAGACGGTTTTTGAGCTCTTGGATCATTAGAGCTGAACCAGTTTTAGACGAGGCTAAACCCATAAACCAGTGAACTCAATTGGCTAACTCATTATTTATGGAAGACCGGTGCTGTAACACCCTAATTAAGGCGGAATGATGAGATGTACAGAAAGTCAAGTATTCAAAACAAGGATGATAAATAACATTCACCATAGCTTTATTTGATAAAAAGGAATTTACAAATGTACAAGCATGTGAACCAATTTTCAAGTACAAATGGGTCCACCATACTTGAATATTAAGTTCACGAAACAAATATCAAGCACATGAATAGTATACTACAATGATCAAGGCGGATTCCATTGCCCATCACAAGGTTTGATATTCGACTCCAAAGTGCAATGCAAACAATCATGATGCATATAAATCCTCAAAGCTTATGTTAACTCCTGAAAAGCATGAACAAAAAGTGTCAACTACGAAAACGTAGTTGGTGAGTGCATAAGTTTTTATATAAATCTTGGTACATCACCGTTTTATTAATTAGAAAACCGATTACTATTATATTTCGAAATACCCAAACCATATGACCGACAAAAATTCTCATATCATATTATCGAGTTCTTCCCAAATACCACAATGTTATTTAAAACGTTCAAAATCCATGGTAATTATAAAGTTCTCATTTGTCAAATCTTCTTGAGGGAAATATATATCAAATGATTAATCATATATCACATCGAAACCATTCGGTCATCAATATTTCAATATCGACAATTTCAACGACTTTCAAGATTTCATATGAGGGACGATACCCAAACCGTATGTTCAAATCAAAATATCCAAACATATTAATATCAATTTCATTTAGCCACACGGGCATAATTTAATATCAATTTCATTTAACCACAAAGGCATAATTTATTATCAATTTCATATAACCACAAGTGCATAATTTAATATCAATTTCATTTAGCCACAAGGGCATAATTTACATAATTTTTGATGAGTAAATGCTTGAGCCACTACTACTACCTTTTCATGTCCAAACAATATATTATTTCATTTCATTTCATAGCACAAGCTGTCAATCAAGTGCTTTAATTATAATTGGGGTCGTGCCATGGAGACGACCATTTAAATTTAAGGTAGCTAGAACACCGCTCCGGTCGGACTGGAAGAGAAGGTCGTCACAAAGGCAACCAACCTTCCACCGTTACGCTCCGGGTGGGTGGACGAAACCTAGTTGCGCAACTCTCTAACTACAGGCCTCCATTTTCGGAATAAATAGTAGTGTACCGAAAGAAAACGGGTTGACAGAACTCAAGCTCATCATAAAACATTTATCACATTGAACATACGAAACAATTTCATTTCATAATCATATTATCAAAAATCATTTTATATATATATAAAAGCAATTTCATTTATATATCATGTTTTTCACCCCGATAGTTAAACACATAAGTAGTTTGAAAAGGGGCTATGAGAGGGCATTATATATACTTATCCAAAATGGGAACTTCCCATCTATAGCTTCCTTGATCATATTTTCCATCATGGTCCTCATCCACATCTCAAAGCCAAGACTATCCCTACGAGAGGACTAATATACATAAGTTCCTATCTTAAGCCATTACCTAGAAATGCGACTTTCATTATGTTGCTATAAATTGTGGGATCCAAGTATATTGCTAACATTTACATCGTTTTGGTTGTAGATATTTATGGTGAGAAAGGTTACTTTCATTACATACGTAGTTATAGTTTGTTAGATTTTTGGTAACTTGGCTTCATTTGTGGTTTCACTTGATATATTAGGTTATCATATAGAAATGCCATATTAAATTATGTTATCCTTATTCATCATTTGTTGTGTAACCGATTTTAGCGTGAAATAGCATTTGTGATATCAAAATATAGCTTGGTTACCATAATTAATTATGTCTATCTCACTTAATTATCTTTGTTTTATTTTGATTACACTTATCTTATGAAATTCGTTTAAGTGTTATGGGCCATTATCAATTGGGCCCAAAATGTGATGGGTTTTTAAGTGACTTGGGCTCAATTTAGTTATTGGGCTTAACCTTATTTGGGTTATGTGCTTAATGGGTTATATTGGTTATTGGACTTTATGGTTTGTTGGGCCAAGTGGGCCTACTGATTTATGGTTCTATGGGTTTAGTATTTGGGCCGGGTTAGCCCATTATGGTCTTTAGTGCATCTTTTAGCCCATTATACAAGTGGTTAGTTTCCTTTCAAATTTCCTGTTTTTAATTCAGATTTTTTATGAAATGTTGGCTACTATTTTGGGGTCAAGACGAATTATTTGGACCTTCATGATTTTTACATAGTGACTTATATGTGTCTAGTATTTTTGTGAATTTTTGGTGAATTTTTAGATAATGTTTGGTGCCTTAAAAATTATCCAAACACAAACTGTCCCAAATGGGCACTGCTTGCGACATCAGAAGTTTTATAAAAGTTCTCAATGTTCTGATTGTTAGAAAAATCCCACGATTTTATTTTGAGTTCACAAAGCATTGAAATTACTTTCCACCAAGTATGACCTCCTGGAACCTTATGGATTAGGAGATAAAAATTGTTAAAGTGTATAAAATATTCATACCAAATTACAGTTCTGACCAATTTCAGTAGAAAAATCATATCTTTCATTTGGTTCAGGATATTTGAGTGCTTCCAGTTGGAGATTAAACTTAACTCATTTATCTACAACTTTTATTTTGAAAGTTTTGCTTGAAACGGACCTCACATGCTCAGTTTATCCAGTACAAGACAGAAAACTAATTCTGTCAGAATGTTTATTGGTTAATGCATCCCACCAATGGTGTTGGTTGCTTGTTTTAGCCTCTAAATTACCACCAACAAGATTATTACTTAATTTTGTATCTCTTAACATCAAAAATACAGATTTCAAACAAATTTCAAGATCATTCATCATCATTTTCAACTGAACTTATACAAAACATAAATGATAATCATGATTCTTGCCAAAACATCTTTTGATTCATCCTAAAAACAACATGCATGTAAAGATCTTGTATTTTCTCAACATAAAATGCATTATTTACTTGTAAAACACATATTTACTGATAATCAAACTCAAAAGCATTAATGGATCATTGAAAAATTTATAGATAAAGATGCATTGAAATCGGTTTTGAGAGAACAACCTTAGATGATGAAAACCTTGACATATATGGCCGTTTGAGAGCTATTGATGCTTCCTATCCATGCTCCCATTGTTAGTTATTGATTGTTTGATGATTAAATCATGAGTTTATGGGTTGTTCTTGGCCCATATTTGTTGCTGCCGATCAGTCCCCTTAAAGGGCTGATTTCGTATGGTTGTTGCCTCCAAATCACCTCCAAACTTCCACCATACATGACTCTAGGTGATAGATGATCCATATGACTTATTATTACATTAGATTAGTTAGTTTTAAGCTCCATTTTGCCTTGGAAAATCCGAAAATGGAGAAGAAGAAAGAAGGAAAGTTTGGAGAGTTGAGAGAGACCCATTGCATGTGTGTGTGTTGTGTTTGAGTGTGAAATGAGAGAGTGGCCTGGTCTTGGGGCATAAAAAACGTGGCTATGGCAGAAAATAAAGGGTATGGAGTGAGTTTATTGGTTAAAAGGTGTAGTGGGAAGACATGGGTTGGTTAACTCATGGGGTGAGGTGTTGGGTTAGTTCCCAACTAGTGTTAAGACATGCAAATAAGTATATGTATGTATTATGGGTGTGTGAGTGTAAGAATAAATGAGTTAGTTGTATGTTGATTGGTGGATTTTATAAGAGTTTATATTTATAATAAGTTTAAGTTGTATGCATATCTTTTAATTGGAAGACTTATTCAAATATTGCAATATATTTATGTACTTATTATTCAAGCTTACTATTATGTAATTAATAGTTTATAAATCTATTTTCAAGATGGTCATTATATTTTTGTGTTCAAATGTACTTTAATTAGCTTTGTGTTTGAATTGTTGGACATTTATAGAGATTTTTTTTTTTGTTATCACAACTTGTGAGGCTTGTGCAATTATTTATGTAACTCAACTTCTCGAAATAAAATTTTTGGTTCATTGACATTTCACCAAGTTTGATTAGAACTAATTTATAGCTTGAGATCGTATTGAATGATTATTATTGTTTAGGGCATTTCTAAGGCATTTCACTATACTAGGGAGCAATTATCACTATGCTTTGAATATCTATGAGACAATTTCTCTTAATAAACATCTAGGGATCGAAACCTAGATAATTATAAGTAAGTAGTCCTAATTAGAGATTGAGGGTTATTAGAGGTGCTATATATTATGGATGGGGAATCTTTTTAGGAAATTTACATCAAAAGATGTGGGACATATATATCAATATAAATAGATTTCAACTTACAAGGATGAAACACGCTACCAACGAAAACAACACTTCGAATTCTCCCTTGCCAAGTTATTTAATGGCTTGTTGATGTTTATTACTCTTACAGTCTTAGAGTTCTTTTTGTTTTGTTTTGTTTTGTGTTTTTTTTTTTTTTTTGGATGGTTGTGGATCGAAATTGATAGGTATAGATCAAATATCACAAAGGAGGGTATAGAGTACGTTATTTTAACTAGCTCCACGTTAGAGAACCTTCTCTCAATACTTAATAGGAGAAAAGACCCCTTAAAGTTCTGCCAAAGGTACCACAACATAGTAGGGGAAAACTTTGTCGTTTTGATTCTGATTTCTCCAAATTCAATACATTAGATGGTTTTTAAGCCATGATGATTTTAATATAAGACTCAATAAAAAAAACTACAATCATCACCTTCTCTTCTTTCAAAAATTTTTATTTATTTATTTTTTTCATATTTTTTCTAACTCTCTTTTTTAACTACAACATTATCACTTATAACAACCAACTTTACAATTTCTATTCACCACCATCCTCGCAAATCTATAAAACTCTGTCCTTTTGGCACTCAATTGTATAGTGAAATGTGTGACCGTGAATCAAAAAGAATTAAGTTAATCGATAGAAATACGTGACCAAGAGATATTTTGTTTTTGTATATTTTGTTATTGAAAATAAATTTTGTTATTGAAAAATTAATAAGCATCACGGTTATATAAATCAAAATACATATAGTACATTTCATGTTAAAAGCAAGTGCAGAATTAAAATGCATCATATTGATTTCACATGTTTAAAATGAAAAATATCAATCCAAATATTGATTATTGTTGAATTAAAATTGACACATCATCGTAAATCAGTCAAAACCTTCAAATTTTGTAAGCGTCGGATAGAAAAGGGTAAAAATAGGAGGGGTTTTGTTATAGATAATACAGTATCATTTACAGTTTACGAAAGAATTGAGAAAAAAATATAAACAGTCAAAATTTGAAAGACGAAAGACAAAATGGTGACGGTAGTTTTTTTCATACATAAATCATAATTAAATGATTAAAATAATGTTTAGTTTTAAAATAAAGTAAAATAAGGTGTATATTTGTCATTTTACCGCTTTAAGAATGGTTAGTGAAAAAACTTCCTACAACGAATTGTTCACGATAAAATGGATAAATCATGGGATGGGTAGATGAGAAGGATTTTCTGGATTAGCAATCGAGATAATAGACAAATTACATTACCTTTTGAGTATATGATTTTCGAATTATATATTCAATATATATATACATATATGTTTATAAGTAATGAATCCTAAAAGTTTAATGGTTTACTGAGAACCCTTTAGTAAAACAATTTTGAGAAAAATGGACTAATCGACATTATTATCATATGGATAATTAACCCTGCTATCATAATTTTTTCCGGAATGCTACTTAGGATACTTTGGTATTACACCATATGTATCTTGAATCCTCATATCAACCAACTGGGTTGGATCAGTGGTTGAAGCTCATGCCTCTGGAAACAGAGGTCATGGGTTTGATTCTCATGCCCAGCAAGGCTGGAGGTCCGAACCTGGAAGCAGCCTCTCTACCTTTGGTAGGGGTAAGGTTGTCTGCATATCAACCTCCCCCATACACCGTGGAAGACGGTATTGGGACCCAAAACCCGTGGAAGACGGCATTGGGAGTTACTTTACTTTACTTTACTTTTATCTTGAATCCTCATCTTGCTTAGAATTATTTACCTATCAATCTAAGCATAGATCAAATCTTTAAGAAAATACAATTAACTTCTTACATGTGGTTTGATTTTTTACGGTGAGTCTCCAGATAGGAGAGTTCAGCCCACCACAAGGGAGAGAGTTTAGGGGTTGCTTGCTCCGGTGATATCCCAAGAACTTGCCTCAGATTTGGAATTATTTCTTTCATAGTCGGTCTCTGGCTACTGTCCCTTTGAATGCATTCTTGAATAACTTCACACACCACCTCAAGTTCATTTTGCTTGAATGACTTTAAGGTCGGATCAATCATAGGACTAATGTTTAGCTTGTCCTTCAAAAATTGTCCGGCCTGGGGAAATAACAACATTAAGATTATTAAAAAAAAGTAAACAGAAATTTAAACATTTGAGTTTTGGTACAATATTTGAGTAAGACACGTTGAATACTTTTGCATAATTAACTTTGCATATACTAAGAAGGTTTTGTTGGTTTACCCAAGTTACAAAAGACTCAACTTTGTCTGAATTTGTATGTTTTCCAGAGATGATTTCAAGCAATAAAACACCAAAACTGTATACATTTCTCTCTTGATTAACAACCATCTGCGGCGCAGAACGATCAATAGACTCGTTTAACCCTAATGTCTTTTCTTTTGGGTAAAACTCTTTCCAGAAACTCAAATCTGCAACCTGCAAAAAGTCAGGCTTATGTAATATTTTAATGGAACCAAGAGTCAAACACAAAAGAATAGACACTACCAGTCTTTTATTGCAGGATGTTTGCTATACAAGCGAATAGGATTCAGGTGTAATTATGTAAAGATTATGTATCAGATTCTTAATATGTATAGTTAGGCATATATGTATGATTAAATGTATAGATTTCCCTTAAGTTTGGTCAATTATAGTAACCTAACAATATGTTCTAAGTTAAAATTTGAATGTGTAAACATTTTTTTGTATTAACAAAGTCAAATATTCTTAAAATCCAAATAAAATAAATAGAAATAGTAAAAAGTTGGTCTTCTAACAAAAAGTAAGTAATATTTTTATTGAGGTTTATGCTTAGTTAGTAGCTTAAGAGCCTTGGCATAACGGTATTGGGTGTACCCTGTCATCCACAATGTCATGGATTGTACTCTTAACTTAAACAGTTGGTGTAGATAAGAGGGGTATAAAAGTATAAGTATTTGCCTTCAAAAGGAAAATCATGGTAAGGCACTTACTTTGGCAGCATAATCATCGGTTAAATAAACCTTATTTGAGTCCAGATGCATGAGCACCGGCGGAAGGTTCAACTCATGCAAGTATTGGAGACAATAAGCTACCCCCATTATGATTCTCATTCTTGCTCTCCAGTCAAGATGCTCAAGTCCTTGAACTGTAAATAAAGATACATAATAGAGTTTTACTCTTTTTATCTGTGAATAATGACTGCATACCCCCTTTTTCTTTATATACAATAGCAAAAAGATGAAGATGACTACCATGTAAATGCTCGGAGAGTAAGCCCTCAGGAGCATACTCAAACACCATCATTCTAACAAAAGGTTCGTCCTCCTCACAAAAACCAATAAGATTAATGAAGTTCTTGTGGTTCACACGCGATAATGTCTCAATCTACAAGAATTAGTGAAACAAAGTTGGATTAGATACTTGATTAGTGTGTATACATAAGTCTGAAATATTGACTAAAAACAAACCTTGTTGTGGAACTCTAATTCTGCACGTTTTGACCAATCCTTGAGTCGAGTAATAGTTGTAGTCGCAACACATATCTCAACTCCACTTGACAACGTCCCTTTAAATAGCATACAACCTTCCATTGTGTCTATGATGTTACTAAAATCTTCACATGCCTGTTCTAGTTCTACCCGGTCTAGTTTTTGAACACCTGTTCTTTAAGCTGTCATAGTTACTTCCAAAGCCATGCACACTTATATGCCAGAATCTAATACTCTATTGAAATAACAAGGGTTGGATTTGGTTTTTCTTTTCTTTTAAATAAAACAAACATTTGTTCATTTAGACAATATTTTTATATTACAAACTAATACAGGAAGTGACCATAAGGACGGTTATTATGGAAAATAACAGAGTATTTGAGAGAAATAAAATAGGTAATCCGAGACAAATTAGATTACAAGAATGGGAATATAGGTGATTTTATTAATGTATTGATAGTCGCTTTTGTGGCAACTGATAATGAGTAGATGTTTATGCGGAATTATTACATGGTAAATGTGACTTCAAGTCAAAATAATCTGATAATCTGTTCTAAAGCACAATCCAAACATTCTCTATAGCATAGTAATCGATAAACATTGAATTTATCGTATGTCTCTAAACTAAACTTTAACCAACACATTGTGAACTCTCTAGTCCTACTTAGCACAAATGAGTCTACATGTGGTGACAGAGTGTAAAAGTTTGTTTTTTGAAAAATGATTAAATTTGAAATAGGATATGTTTCAGTTTTGATCAAAGGTAGGAACTTATAATTGAGTTTTAACTTCTAACAACAATAATAGAGACAAACAGATAGATTTAGCTAAATCATATCCGTAACACAAATTTAATTAAGTTATTGTTGATGGGGAAAATGCTAAGTGAATTAGGTTCACATTATCTTTTAATCAAGATGATAAAACAACAATATGACTACGTGCTGATAATAAAGCTTTTCAATATAACTATTAATTGGCAAGAATGTAAATTACCTGTAACAAATGCTTTCTGGAGTTGCCTATTAATCTTAGGCCTCCATGGAACTTTCACAAATGGATTCCTAATTACAAACAGCAGAGCTACAACGGTAAATAGAAGGAAACCTCCACAAGAAACTCCAATAATAATTATCCACATATCTGAATACTCCGAAGACTGTCTCGGAGTTTCAGGTGATGAAGGTGGATTAACATCATCAAGTTTCATGGATTCGTATCGAATAGCAGGGACGGATCCAATATTCTTGGTACTAGGAGGAGCCTTGGTGTGACCGTTAGCAGACAAATCACTACAGGAAGATTTAGACTCAAGATTTGCTGGCTTTTCTACCATCTTACGACTTATAACACTTCCCTCAATGTGTACATTTTTGGCTATTTCTACATTAACATATGATTTATCTGAAATGCCCTTTTGGAATCTGAAACTTGATGTAATCCGAAGAAATGTGTTAAAATGATAACCAAATTTACTAACAAGAGAAGAAATAATAATATATTTCTTGCTTACAGTTGAAATGGGTTGAGGTAATAAATAATATTTTCTGTAAGCGGGGAGATCAGGGAATCTGCATTCCACAACGGGTTAAAATCACTCTGCCAGATGCTGTAATAATGCGCCACGAGAAGTTGAATACATATCATAATTAACTGTCAAAAAGAGTTGCAAACTTAGCAAATAATTTCAGAGAAACTTCATACCATCTCCCAAGTTTCCTGTTTAGAAATCCAATAGCATTGATAGCAACAAATGTAAGATTGTCATCCAAACATAACTCGTAGAACAAATTGAGGTTATTGAAAGTTGAAGTACTGGCTCCTTCAAGATTGTTATAATAAACAAACCTAGAAAGAATAAAAAGGATCAGCTACTACTGAGTCAATGTTTCCGCTTCAAGATTACCACGGTTAATTTGTCTCTGTTATAAGATATAAATAACCCATGTCAATTTGGAGACTTGAATGTAATAACTCTTAATTCAAAAGCCATATATACCTCTTTTTTTCAAGAAGGGAAATTATTTCCTACTTTTGGAGGATAAGACGAAACTCATAATTTGTATATCTTACATGTGAAACTTGAACCAAAGATGATTCAACTAGTTCACATTAAATCAAGTTCATGAAATGCGCGCGATGAAATCAGGTTTGTGAACGATAAAAAAAAGAAGATAAATAATTGCTTCAATATCTCTAGTAGTTGTGATCTTTTGACTTCATATCATAAACTTGTACTGCCACATTTAATTTTCAATTATATTTTTTTAGACATTCTAAACACAAATCCTTATTTGTATCATCGAGTAATAAGAAACGGAGGGATTAACATTGAATAAGTTAATCACTTACACATAATATAGTGATTGAAGCCTTCTAATCTCAGGTGGGACAATTCCAATTAGGTTATTGTCCCTTAAGCCCAATACCCCCAACATCTTTAGTCCACTTAGGAATAAATCCGGGTAAATGATTGTGTGAGAGCACATATATAAAACACGAAGTTAAAAATCTTTCAGTTTAACCTTCCATCTCTTCCAATTTTTAGAACCTAAAACTAAATGAAGACCTTTTTTTTTTCCATATATATCTTACTTATTTGTTAGTCATAGCACAATATAAACAAACCAACACTTACAGACATCGGTGAGTGACATTCCCTATTTCAGGTGCAAGTACTACTCCATCCAGAGATAACCCTTTCAGATCACTTCAAGAAAAATCCCATAAATACATCAAAAGGTCAATTCAATTTGTCACTAACGTACAAAGATTTTGACGTACATAGTAAATGTCATATATGTAATATAGGGTACTTACAGAGCTTCGACATGACCAAAGACACATTGAACATTAGACCACAAACATGGTTCAATATCATCAGAGTTCCAAGTTTTAAAGGCCCCATTTGGATCATAAAAAACTCTATCTTGAAAATTCAACAATGCCACTCCTGCATTAATAAACTTAAATTTAAAAGCTAAAAAGGCCAATACTTTAATAAACTTCAGTTTAAAAGCTTACCCTCTAGATTCAAGGATAAAGACCCATGAGCTAAAACAAGAATCAAGATTGTGAAACAAAGATATCGAGTTTTATGTGATGTCCATCTAACACCCATTGTTGTTATTCCCATATAATGTGATAGTGGAGGCAGGAGTTGTTTCTGCCAACACCCTAAAGAAGCTATCTAGATGAGCCAGCTTTTTGTTGTCACAAACCTTCTTCTCAATAACCATTTACCCAAACAGTGAGTAATCACTCAATACAGCTTAAATAAATCATTTTGCAACGAAAATTTAAATTATGAAGCAATACTAACATCTAAATGGGTTGTCCCAACTCCAGTATGTTCATATGGAATATGAATTTACTAAAAGGCTTGTTCGGGTTAACATGATCACATGGGGCCTAACACTTTTATAGATTTTCCAAAATCTTTTGTTATGATTTACAGGATAGTTTTTCAAGAATATCATGAACTTGACAAAAACTTGTGTGCATTACATGCCAAATGTAAAGAAACAAACCAAAAGGCAAACTAAAATATGAAATGAAATAAAATGTTTGCAATATAATTATACAAATATTCTTCTTCTTTTCTTTTGTCAATGCAATTATATTTTTGGGTTTTAAACTTAATTTTAAATAAGAAAATATCTATGGATGAAATATTGGAGAAAATTGAATGTACCTAGAAGAACAAGATGATGATCATAATCAAAATGGGAAAACAATGAAGAAATATTAACCCCTTTTCAGGATGATCATCTATTTGACCATCTGAAAATGGGGAAAAGAAAAAAAATCATTATCTCTCTGAGTTGTCTCTTGTTATTGTTTTTCTGATTCTATTCCCCCAAATCCCAACAAACATTTCAGAGAAAAACTTTTCCCCAAATCCTAACAAACATTTTCACAAAAAAATTGTCCTGTTTTTTTTTTTCTCTTTTTGTCCTTGTGTTTAGTTTTCATTGCATGAATTTTTTTGACTAAGATAAATAAGTTCAAGATAAAAATGAAAATACGGGTAAATACATGAGTGTCTTTTTTTATTTATGAAGGATGATTAGTTTGTCACATACTTAGATGGACCACGGGTATATCTAACTTTAGTATTTTGGCCAGGAGTTTGAATTTTTTCCAAAGGTTTTGAGTTCTACTAGAGATCTCATTTTACGGTATTTTCTATGAAAAAGGTTGAAAGAGTTGGAGATCCAACACACCGCTGATTAAAATTTTCTCTGATATGCCTGAATCAAAACTAACTTTATAAAAATATATATATATAATGAAAAATACTAAATCTTTTTCTACTTAAGTTACTCGTGCATTGTAGAACAATACTAAAAAATGTTTCTTAAATGTTTTATTATTACCCGTTAGGATTAGATGTTTGACTTTTCAACCATAAAAAGTATAAATTTATAATTATAACTAGATTTTAGACCAGTGTCTAATTACTGGACACATGACTTATGACATGAATTACAAATATAAGTCTTTGAAAGCCTGTTTTTTTGTAGTGTTTGTCCATGTCAATGTATTCTATTACAGGCAACCATTATGATAATGTATTTTTTTTTATTAAATAACGAAATAATTTAGATGTGCATCTCTTGATATCCCGTTTTTTTATTATATAATTGATTGGTTCTTCATATAATGATTAACCATTTTTTGGCTTATCTTCTATTACATCTGCTATATACTAATTACTTTTTTGTTTTTGGGTTTCTATTTCCCTTTTGTTGAATTGTTGTTCATACTATTAATGAATTTGTGTAAGTGTGGATGTTGAATTTTAAGTTTGACAAATTAAAAAAAGATATGAAGCGTAATATAAAAAAGATTGTTTGGTGCTAGCTTTTTTTATGGAGTTGATAAAGGTAAGCTCATAGTATTACAATTGTAGGCAATCTAAAGTTTCTTTATCAGAATATATACCGTATATATAATCAATTAAAGATTGTTAATATTAATATAATTAAAATTTGTTCTCTTAAGATAATAACAGAATTATTATATTTTAATATTAATTAAATATCAATTGAAGATATGTTACTGATTGTATACACACATTCACATGAAATTATGTAATTTGCTTTAAAATAGATCATCAAGTGCGTAAAAGATCTATTTATATGGACTTGTATTTATGTTTTTTCTGTTTTTTTAATATCTATATTATTGTAATTTGTCAAAATATTTTTATTTGATATTAAAATAAAATTAAAAGTTAGAAAGAAGAAAGGAAAAGGAAAGTGTAGCATTATATTGACATAGATTGTTTATAACATTTTAAAGATAAGATATATTATTAAAGGTATAATTTAAATGTAAAAAATGTAAATAAAAAAATTTTAAAAATAATATACTTCTAAAACATTAACACATATATTGTATTTCATTTTTTGTAGACAATATTTTATGTGTTGAAATATTTTAATTAAACAAATGATGAAAAATTAAAAAAAATATTTTCAAGTTGATGGCTAAATAAATATAATTTAGTGCTAAAAAATTGTAAATTAGTGAGACTTTTTCTACAAATATTAATATAATAATATATTTGGATAATGATTGTTAAGATTTTTAATTTATAAACAAATTAGATGATAGACATTAGCAAGATTATGAAATCGAACAATATGATTGGTCAATAAATCATTGGTTCAACTGTGTTATAGTATATATTAAGATTAAAATAAAATAAAGTATATAATATAACAAACATGTTTCTCCCATTTCGAGGACTGATCCAAAATGTCCAAAATACTTTAATACATATATATAAAAAAAACTTTTCTAAATGATATCTTAATTTAAAGGTCAAAAAACCTTTTTCATCCTTGTGATTTTTCGAATAAGCAATTTACATCATCGCCGTTAACTTTTGGCTAAAATCGGTTAACCCCCTCACGTGCAGGGTCATATATGTCTTTTCACTCATTTGTCCCTATGGTTAAGTGCAAAACTCGTCCTTATGGTTTGTTGTTTTTGCATTTTTCATCCTTGTATTTAACAAACTTCCAAACAAAAATTTAATCAAAAACCAAAACAAACTCAAATCAAAAACCTATATATACACCTACATATGAGGATCTAATTTAATACCGGCCGGTTCAACTAATTTTATTTATTTTATTTTTAAAAAAAATGTTATAAAACTTATTATAATTTAACGAAAATAGTCAAAATATAATTACAACTCACTAAAAAAAACCAAATTGGTACTTTATAACAAAATATAAGAAAGTTCACAAATTACAAAAAACAACATTAAAGTATTATAAAAAATATTTTTTAAAAAAATCAAAAATTAAAAAATGTGAATACCGGAACGATAATACCGAAAATATCAAAAATAGTTGTACCGGGGCACCCTCCGATACCGGTATTACGGGTAATACTACCGGTATTTAAAACATTGTATGTACGTGTTTGCATTTAAAAGTGATTGAGCAGATCCTCAAATGTAGGTATATAGGTTTTTGTTTTGTTTGGATTAAATTGATACCGGTAATTTTTGTTTGTTTTATTTTTTAAATTTTTCCTGAATTTGTTAACGATGAGACCGAAAAATGCAAAAACGATAAACCGCAGGGACGATTTTTGCACTTAACTCTATGAAAGACGAAAATGCCCCTCATGTGACTTGCATGTGAGGGTGTTAACGGAAAAGTTATAACGGCAGGGACGAAATACAAACCACAGTAGGGATGAGCTTTTAGCCCGAAAACCCGTGACCCGTTTATGACCCGCCCGTAACCGACCCAACCCGACCCGCCTAAAGACCAAACGGGCCGGTTCTCGGTTTTGCAATTCAGTGCTTTTTCGGGTTCGGGTCGGGCCGGGTCAAAACCCGAAAATTCCCGGTTTGACCCGTTAAACCCGAAATGTAGTAGATTTTGAGGGGTCTTTGAATGTTTTTCATGAAGAAATGTAGTAGATCCATTGATTCGTTGGTGGGATCTACTTGCAGGTGGAGTGATGTTGAAAATGCTTAAATGAACTTGTTACTTGTAGTTGTTGTCGATGTTGCTGCTTAGATTATTGTGTAAGAGAAAAAAATGATAAATAATTTAAAGGGTAATGGAAACTTGGAAAGGGTAATGGAAACTTGGAAAGGATACTTGGATTTATTGAATATAAAAGGATACAAATAAATTGTGAAGTCAAGTATGTATTTTACAAAAAAAGAGTATGAGATATGTGAAAGAATGATAGGTCACGTATGTATGTTAATCAAAAAGCAAATGGATGGATATATGCAAGTGATCCAACGGTTGAAAACACTTTGATAACCATCAAATAAAAACTTGAAACGGTTAGAAAACTTGAAATATATAGATATTCATCTCATTTTGAAAACCACCAATTAAAACAATGTGCTTCTTTACTCTTCTGTCTACTTTTGTATCTTTCCTCTGTCTCTTTCTCTTCTATCTTTTTCTTCTTCTTACTTTTATCTATTCTATCAATCTATCATAGTATCATAAAACTTTCATATATCTCCATCTATCTTTAGCACATATTTTGGTTTTTATGAATCAAACATGTTTACAACAAAAAAAAGGACAAACAGGGTAGATATATGAATCCCGAAGCATAACGAAGATCAACCATCATCTTCATCACCTAAATAGAAATTCATTTTCGGGTCACCCTTATAAACCCGAGCCCGACCCAGTAAAACCCGGACCCGCCCTGACCCGCCCGGGGGGTCAACGGGCCGGTTCTCGGTTCCACTTTTCTTGCACTTTCGGTTCCCGGGTCAAGCCGGTTCGGTCCGGGTCGGGCCGGTTCTAGACCCGTGCACATCCCTAAACCACAGGGATGATTTTAGCCAAAAGTTAACGGCGAGGATGAAAAATACTTATTTGAAAAACCAAAGGGACGAAAACAGTATTTTGGCCAGTTTTAAATCAATAACTTACGGTCGCCACCCCCCCCCCCCCCAACACACCATTGCCGGTACTGCTGTCGTATTTAGCGAGTATCCCTCTAGTTATGGAGTATGATTCATTGGAACCCTTTAATTAGAAAATCTGCTCTGGTTCCTTTGCTGTCTAAATCATAATACAAAAGTCATTGGTTTTGGGGTATTTCCCGTCAGTGCAGACGAGTAAGGCCCTTTGAGTTGCTGGTCTCGATATTTAAATCTGTTTTGAGGTTATGCAAATAGAGATACTACGTTACTAACAAAAATAGATGGATGATAAGTGCCATGACAGTTAGACTTGGTAGCAAATTTAGCGGTAAAAAGTCAAAACATTGATATCGCACTTATTCCAATTGGTTTAGAAACTGAAGAGTGTCTTTAAGGTAGCGAAAATCAACATTCTATATTTCTATTTGCTGATATGTGGTATGGTTTCTCTTTATATATGATGTTTTTTTTCCATACAAAGCCTTACCTTATTACATCTGTTTGTATGTACCAGTACACGACCATATATCAATCTTCCCCTGATCATGTACTACACATATCTAAACTACATAAAATCAATAGATTGATGGCACATATCCTTAACCCATTTATCTGTGTACTTCACGTAGCATGTCTCTTCCATGTGTTACTACTTATTAGTCAGGACCCAACCAGCAATTTATGAGCCCATGCTAATTAGAGTCCCTTGCTGCGCTATTGATTACCTTTGCAACTCCCATAAACTGGTATAAGTGCCCGTAAAATCCCGTAGATATCTTCATTAAACCGAAGTAGTACATCCATTATTACTTGGTTCTTATATACCCCATTATTCCAACATTCCATATAAGTCGGTGTATAAGTTATTCATACTGCAGTTAAAATCGCAATGGTCCCCTAGCGGAACACGTGTCACCATTTAACTTATGTAGTGGTGTCCTGTGTAACTTATATTGCTAATGGGATATCACTATACAGGGTATGGGGATTGACTATTGAGAATGAGATCCCCTATAATCCGCTACCCAATGCTATCCGTATTAACAAAGTGACTAAAACAACACTAAACTAAGAAAATGCAATCGAGTGTAAAAGATGGTATATTTTCTCTCCATCTTCTTGATTATCAGTTTCTTCCTTTCTGCATCAATTTCCGTTTTCTCTTAATTAAATCATGTTTCTTCTCTTTAGTGCATCTTTAAAAATACTATTGTAACAGGCTTGAATGGTTAATATTTAATAGGGAATATGTTTTTGGAACGGTATTGGGCATTTCTCTATGTACTGATCTGTATTGGAACACAGTTATGTTAGTAACTTTAGTGCAATAAACCTCTCTAACTGAACTTGATAAAGTATAAAATCTATGTAATTCTGGACCCAAATATTAGGGCGGCCTCTTGTGTGGTCTAGGGACTACATGCTTGATTGCAGGATTCAGCGTTGTGCCTTGACCGCGAGTGTTTAGCCTCAAATCTAATCGGTAATTGAGATGCACTTTGAATCCAAGATTTCAACTAGTAAGCTGACCAACATGAATTATGTTGCATATAATGGACTTTCGCTTTTGCACATCGTTCCAGATGCTTTAGGTTGATGGTCTCAATAGTTTGTCAGTTGTGAGTACACTGCTGGTGTTGCTGTTAATTGAGAAACTAAGTTACTAAGAAAATAGATGGATGATAAGTCCCATGACAGTTATTCTTCATAGCAAGTTTAGCGGTAAAAGGTCAAAGTCATTGACATTGAAGAATATGAAAGTTATGTGGTATGGTTTCTCTTTATATTAGATGATGTTTTTTATTTCAAGATATCTCATCTTCTAGGCTCCAAATCTTTTCCATGCAAAGCCTTTCCTTATTTCAGTCTAGAAACGATAAATCTTACAAAAAAATTTCTCGTTATGTCGCAAATACGTACTGATAGTCATTATAAGTTCGTCTTTGTCATTTGATTAACTTGTTGTAAGCAATTAGTCAAGTATTGGTTTGATTATTAGACGCCTTGGTTTTGTATAAACAGGTCTTGTCAAGTACTGGACTTCAATTTCGTAAGGATATGATGACTTCATATTATATATATAGTCATAAGGAAGGTATGATATCTGTTTCATCTAATTCGAAATTAATTTTACTATAAATAGTAACCCAACTTCCATATTCACATGTAATTGGCACAATCTGAACCAATCATAAATAATTTTGCTACATAATTCCTTGTCTAGTTGATGATTAATATTCTTGATATTGCTTTAATTCATCTTCTTTCTTGGTTGTTTCTCTCAAGGGGGATATTTTTCTTTAGCACCTCTTCCATTGGAGGCAAGGTTCTAATTTCTTGTAACCCCTTGACGTACCCTTCATTCTTTATTGATTACATCGTTCCATATCGGCGTATTTTCCTGATCTCTTTGTATATATATTATAACATCCGAGTTGGGGGAAATTGAAGTATTAAATATGGAAAAGAAGAAGGGAAACATTTTGATGAATCGATACGAGCTAGGAAGGTTGCTTGGCCATGGCACATTTGCAAAGGTGTACCATGCTCGAAACCTAAAAACAAATAAAAGTGTCGCGGTGAAGGTGATTGAGAAAGAGAAGGTGATGCAGAACGGGTTGATTGACCAAATTAAACGAGAAATATCCGTGATGAGGCTTGTTAGGCATCCGAATGTGGTTCAACTCTATGAAGTTATGGCTAGCAAGAGTAAGATTTATTTTGCCATGGAATATGTAAAAGGCGGTGAGCTTTTCAATAAAGTCGCGAAAGGGAGGTTAAAAGAGGAAGTCGCTAGAAAGTATTTCCAACAATTAGTTGCCGCTGTTGATTTTTGCCATAGCCGTGGCGTCTACCATCGTGATCTCAAGCCAGAAAATCTCCTCTTAGATGAATCTGGAGACCTTAAAGTCTCGGATTTTGGATTAAGCGCTTTGGTTGATTCTAAAAGGAATGATGGTCTTCTGCATACAACGTGTGGAACACCGGCTTATGTTGCACCAGAGGTTATTCACAAGAAAGGTTATGATGGCGAAAATGCAGATATTTGGTCATGTGGGGTTATCTTGTTTGTTTTGCTTGCAGGCTATCTTCCATTTAGTGATCCTAATTTGATGGGAATGTATAGGAAAATTAGTAAAGGTGACTTCAAATGCCCACATTGGTTCTCTCCTGAAGTCAAGAAATTGCTTTCAAGAATTCTTGATCCCAACCCAAAAACAAGGGTGACATTAGCTAAAATCATGGAAAATCCTTGGTTTCAAAAGGGATTCAAGAAGATCGAGACACACTATATACCACGAAGCGTTCTTGATGATGAAAATGTGTTCAACTTTACCGAAAGCCCAAAGGGTAGTAGTAATGATCTTAAAGGACTTGAAGAGAAAGCATTGAGAAAAAGTTCTTCCATGAGTACTTTGAAACCAACGAGTATGAACGCATTCGATATCATTTCACTTTCTCAAGGGTTCAATCTTTCTGGTTTATTCGAAAATGATAATGTTCCAACTAAGAAACCTGAATCTCGTTTCTCGACCAAAAAGTCAGCATCGACAATCATGTCGAAACTTGAAGAAGTCGCATCGACTGAGCGGTTTCAGATGATGCAAATGCCAGATGGAACCGTAAGGATGCAAGGGAATAAAGAAGGGAGAAAAGGGCAGTTAGCCATAGATGCGGAAATTTTCGAGGTAGCACCCTCCGTACACATGGTTGAAGTAAAGAAATTGGCTGGTGATACCATGGAATATGAAACTTTTTGTGATCAAGGATTGAAACCTACTTTAAAAGACATAGTTTGGACATGGCATGGTGATGAACAAGCCACATCAACAAATCCCACAAACCATTCATGATCAACATAAGTTTTCCCTTTAGTTTTTTGTCCAATATATATATATATATATGTACATCTTCAAAAGGTTATTTTAAGTTTACACAAATGTAAGATTTTTCAATTTTTAAGAAAACAATACTACTTATGTAAATCCATGAAGTCATTTGTTAAGATTATGAGTTGATGCAATCCTTGTTTCTGACATTTCTTTGAGATATATCATTCTTGGTTTTGTATTTTTTATTTTTGGGTTGGAAGGTAAATCGGCCAGAAGTATTTTCAGCTCCAAAAGGTTTTAAGCAACCAATATAAGTCCAGTAGGCCTAAATATAGGCCCATTAAAAGGTCATTACTTATGAGCCCACAGAAAGAGGTTAGATTAAAATACCGTTCCTTTTTTTATTATCTTTTTAGATTTCTATTCTTAATCTTACTCCTCAATATGAATCTAGCTAAAGATAGGTAAGAATCTTAATATAAGACTATAAGATAAATAATCTAACCCTAATCTTTTAAGCATATACAAGCCTAAAACGTCTCATTTTAATTATCCTATTTTGACTGGTCAGGTCTTTTTTCTTCCGACTTTGACCGTAAATATCTTTGTTTGTGTTATATTTTAGCCGGCGAAAGTTATATCAATGAAAAGTGGATTTAAAACTCAATCAATTCTTATATGTTACATCAAGTGTTATATAACGCAAACAAAAATATTTACAATCAAAGTTGAAAGAAAAAGACGTAAAAAGTCAAAATAAGACACTTAATATGGGACATAGGGAGTAATGAACCGTAATCATTTTTGTTTACGTTTTAAAAAACATCGTATTGAAATCATCACACTCATTAATATGGACCATGCTAAAAATCCTAACGTGTGTGAAGCGATCGTTAATGTTAACTTTTGAATAGAGGAGTGATAACCCTACCATCATTTCTATTAACTTGCTGCAATGTATAAAATGTTTAAAAGTCACACTGTTATTCAATGATGCATATATATATGTATGATGTATCAAATATAGTGATGAGATTATAAGAATACCAGATCTGGTAACTACATAATTAGCAATCACTACATACAAGATAACTTAATTAAAATAATTATGAGCATGATTTATCTCAATCTTCCTCTTCGACTTTGGTTGAAAAGATCATTTAGATATTAATATTTATCATTTTCGTAGGAAGAAAGTAACTATCAAACAAAAGATGATATATTCTTTTTGATGATATAATATGAAAGATGATAACTCTTAATCAATTATATATTCCTCAACTTTTTGTAAAGTTATGAGGTTGACTAAACAAGTACCAACAACCGCAAATATGTTTATGGTAAACGTTCTCTGTCACAAATTACAAATAGGTAATTGCTAGAATTATTACTTTTCTAGCTCGAAGATTAATGGATACTAAATGATATATGGGATCAGGGGTTCCATTTAATTTCATTTTTTTTAGAATTATTACTTTATAATTTATTTAATGTTACTTGTACATATAAAGTTTCCTATTTTTTTTAAACGATAGTATTATATTAAATAGCAAGATGTTATACATATAAAGTTTCCTGATTTTTTTTTTAAACGATAGTATTATATTAAATAGCAAGATGCTAAAAGTTAAAAGTATAAATACGTAAATATACAAGTAAAGAGTTAACAATACAACTTTCCTAATATTTTTATGCTTTTTAATACAACTAAACACTAAACAATTATATATTGAAATGAACATAAATAAACGTGGTAATTCAAAGAAAATTCACCTAGAGAGTTCGCACCAAAGTGAAGATGTCTACGAGCAAAGAAGGATATGAATTATGATGTCCACTCATTAGGTTTTATCTTCGATCATTAATTTATAAGGTGAGAATTATAAAAGCATATTCTCCTACTAAAAATCTAAAATAGTTGTCCATAGATCTATATTTAAACCTACCTAATAAATTAGTAAACCCATCATAAAACCTTAATCTCAATTAGTTAGTTTATCGAGTAAATAAAAATGATGTACTACATAAAATTGAAATAATTCCAATAAGTTTAATGAAAGGCTTAAATTTTAAGGTCAGTTTGTTAAGTTTGACTCTATCCGAGCTTTTTAACAAAACAACCTCGATTAGATCACGAGTAATAGTTTGATTCATGTACTGTAAGAAAATGTAGGAGGATATCAAATGAATGTACATATCTAATTAACATTCATGTAAACTTGCATAAAGTTCATAGCCTCGTATTCTTTCTTGCTCATCTATAATTTTACCTTTCAAGGAAGAGTGTAAAAATCTAGAAATGACTGCTAAAAATAGAAGAATATTCTCTTTTATTATATTTGAATTTAAATTACATGTCGATAGCTATTACAAAAGAGAAGTCAAAATCTTTGAAACAGATTGAGTAGCTGAGTAGTAGAATAGAATAAAGTGAAAGTGTACATGATTATAATAGACAAACACTCCCAAAAGAAAACTTGTCAAAGATATTTTTTCATCATTAAATAAAAATGGCCCCAAAAACGGATCGTTAATATGAATCCTACAATCTGACTAACGCGACATTACATGTTACGATAAATAATTGATAATGAAGACTTTAACATTTATATGATAGTCGCATTCATATATTACAATACATACAAACTCTCATTTTCTTCCAATAGTCGACAACATTATTATACCCAAACACCAATAATCAAAGAAGAACCTTACAACAAGTCATATACTAAAATTTTAGAAATTTACAATTACAATGACACAAGCATCCATGAACAAAAAGCATTATTTTTATACTTTTGTCAAATACATATATTACATAATAATAATCACCTAATCAAGATCATTTTTGCCAAAATCCTAATCAAGTTAAGGGTCACCCTGTTGTGCCCATGGTCAATATAACCAATCTTTGGGTCCGATAAATGGACTCCAAATCATTCTTTATTTGGTTCTATGGAGACGGGATCCGGCAACATCAATGTTCTTAATCCGGGCCTGAGTTCACGATCAAAAAACTCATCGTATTCGACTCTGTCTCCGGCTTTCTTTTTAAGTTCAAGCACTCTTAAATTTGGTGTTAATTCGAATATCTCAGCACCTATAGTTAAGGGACCTCTCTCTCCCTCTCTTGACCCTTCCAAACTAACTCGAAAATCTTTTTTACGTACTTTGAAACTAACCCCTTTCGCAATCTCTTCAAGTTTCGAGATTATGTTAGGAACCGATGCACTTGACACGAACCGTGACTCCTCGCCCCCGTCCTCAAACAACCCGGATAAACTACAACCCGGAGAAAACGATATCAAGTCAAACGCGTTCAAACTCGCGGGCCTCGGCATCGACGCCGATACTCGCAACTGCTTCCGGGCCTCGGGTATTGTTTGTGACTCCGAACCCGATGAATAATCAATAACATCGGCTTCAATTTCACCATGAGGCACACTATATAATTTATCATCCTCTAGATAAAATTTAACATCTTGAAACCCCTTTTTAAACCAACGGTTTTCCATAATTTCAGGTATTGTGATCCTTTTCTCAGGATTTGTCTGCAGGAGGCGCTTTAATAAGCGTGTTAATTCCGGTGTGAACCATCTGGGACACCGGAATTCTCCTTTATAAATTTTTTTATACATAACCATAACATTTTGATCATTAAATGGCAAATAACCAGCCATTAATACAAATAAAATCACACCACAAGACCAAACATCAACTTTGGCCGCTTCATAACCTTTTCGGCCCAAAACCTCTGGAGCCACATAAGCTGGCGTCCCACAAAACGTATGAAACAACCCATCACCTCTAATTTGGTCCGAAATCGCGCTTAATCCGAAATCCGAAACTTTTAAGTTACCATCTTCATCTAGCAAGATATTTTCTGGCTTTAAATCTCTATGAAAAACACCACGTGCGTGACAAAATCCTACAGCAGAAATTAATTGTTGAAAATAATTTCTAGCTATTTCTTCTTTTAATCTACCTTTAGCAACTTTATTAAATAGTTCACCTCCTTTAACATATTCCATAACAAAAAATATTTTAGCTTTTGTTGCCATTACCTCAAAAAGTTGTACAATATTCGGGTGTCTAACACGTCTCAAAATTGATATTTCACGTTTGATATGCGATATCAAACCACCTTTTAATATTTGTTCTTTGTCGATCACTTTTATTGCAACAAATTCATTTGTTTTCACGTTTCGAGCCAAATATACTTTAGAAAAACTGCCATGGCCAAGTAATTTACCGATTTCGTACCGGCCCATTAAGAGACCTTGGCCTTCTTTCCTTGTTGTTGTTGTAGGTGATGATGATGAGTTTGTTGCCATGGTGACAACAATTTTAACAAAATGAAGTTGAAGTTGTAATTGTTTAAAAGTGTATAAAATAAGGTTTCAAAAGGCAATATTTTGGCCTGCTTTTTTTTTTTTGTTGTTGTTGTTATTTGGTGAGTTGTGTTGATGATGTTTGTGAGGTGTATAGTGAGACAGAGGATTTGTATATTTGGCAGATGGGTATAGTTTATATAAGAAAATAATCCAACGACTATTCGACATGCTCCGTGACATATATGTCTAAATCAAGGATAAATTATGTATAGAAATCAATATATTAATATTATGTATTTTAACATCAAACTATATTTGAGTTTAAATAATAATAATAATAATACAGACTAAACTTCAACACATTATAGTTGGCTCATTATCGGTATTTTTTGTCCTTATTATTACCGTCATAACAATTCATTTAAATTAAAAATCTGCAAAGAGAAATTGAAAAACAAATTACAATCCAATAGCTAGTATAATGTGAAAACTCTAAGTTCCTAAGCCACCGGATCTATGAAATTAGATAACTAACTATTGAGTGCGGAAACTTTCAAAAGCTAGCAACCAACGATACAATATACATGAACAATAATAACGATTACAAGTAAAACACGAGCTCAACTAAGTAGAGAAAACGTAAAACAAAAGACTAGAGAGATTAACACGTTGCAACTAAACCTCTACTCAAGCCTAAAACATAATGTCTCTATATATAGGCATTGGACATGCTCAAACTCAACCTCCCATGGTCGAACTCGACGTGGTTGAGTTCGACCTGGTCAACCCTATAGTTGACTTGGTCGTGTTTGACCTTATTTCATGCAAAAACAAATCATATAATAAATTACATATCCAAACGACTCAAGACAAACTTTTATAATGATGTTGTCACCCAAAATGCACCAACAGACTCTCCCTTGACATCAACATTTAGAAGTTTTCATCGATCTATAAAGTCTTCACTTGTGATGTATAGCAATAGTAACGGAAATGCACAACAAACACTCCTTGACACTTGCTATCAATTCTGACAATCATTAGTTAAAAAAACCTGCATCAACAAACTTCCATTTAACCAATGATAGCAGGGTTTTTTTCGGTAAGACTTGATCTTCATACGCTGCACACTAATCTTTAAACTGCAAAATTTATGTATCTTTCTGACAGCTAACAGATCCAATACACAGATTGTAATTCTCCCCTCAAAAGTATCCTTCTCCAAATTAAGCTCCAAGCAATATTATCATGCCAAACATCATAACTTCAAAGTATTCCTTAAATCATTGCTTCCAAGCAATCTAGATATTATCGATTCTCCAAGCAATAACATATATCATGCAAGACAATATAGCTAAATCCATTTGATCTTCATCCTTAATCGGAATATCATAAAGAAGTTGAATCTCCAACAATCAGCATTGAATTTATCACCTTCCACAAAGATAAGAAATTATGTAACTTGAATTTCAGATATGCAACACTTATAAGAATCATGTCTTCAACCAATAGTGTCCGGCTCTATCTTGTAACTTTATGAATTCACCAATCACCTAACGTCTTTTGTATCAAATCTGCAACCCATTTAATCTGCAACCCATTCACTAGTTACCTGATAAATCATCTCTATATCAATGGCATAAAATAAAGGTTTGATCAACTACTTGGCTACAAATGATTAATTTCATCACAAAAGCTCTAAGACAAAATCCAAAACACTTGCGCAACAAAGATCATCTATAGTTTAATTAACTTTCAACCCTAATCTTCAATCTTCATCTGATTCATTTAAATCACCTAATTTATAATCAGGGGCCTTTGATCCAAAAATTAGGTCAAACACATGTCACACAGGTTTGGAACCAGAAAGATACCATGATTGGATTCAAAACCAGAAAGATACCATGATTGAATTCTGTCAAAACATCATGATCTTTATTATTTCAAAAAACCAAATTTTTTTTATGGAATACATGGAAGGTTTTAAATGTTTATCCCCCCTTTTCTCTACAAAATTCTTAAAAGAACCTATATGATTGTTTTTTGTTTCAACACATCTCTCATTCTCATTTTCATCCCATGTTTGTTCACATATGTGATCAAGGAATAACCTATGCAGCTCCTTGTTAGAACAACATTATGACACAGTTGTTCATATATACAATGAAAAGATAACCTAATAGCTCCTTGTTGGAACAATCTTTTTGGCATGATTCTTGAAACTCTAAGATTTCTCGGAATCTATTAGAGGATAGACTTCGAGCCGTCATTGATTTATATATCATCTAAATTAAGAACCTAAACTAAAAGAGTTTACAAGTTCCAAATCTTAATGATATTAAGTTAGCACCCAAAATTGTTCAAGTCTACAAGTTCAAAAACTTGATTGACAGAGATCAAACTCAAAACCAAATGAGTTACACGTTCAATCTCAAACAAGTTTAAACTAAAACTTGAACAAAATTATAAGTTATTTAGAGTGTATAAGAAGTTGTAAGAACTTTTGATTGGTTAAGTTAACAAGTTCAAAAATTCGAAATTCAGATTTCAAACCTTAACTCAAAAGAGTTTTTTGAGTTCAAAATCAAGTCCGAAAGATTCAAACCTTAACTCAAACGAAGCAAAGAAAATCGTTCTTAGTTTAATGTAAGGTAAATGGAGAAGTATTTATAGCCAAAAGTCGAAAGTGAACTCGACCAAAGAGGTTGAATTCGACCAAAGGTGGTTGAGCTCGACCAAAGAGGTTGAACTCGACCTCTACCAAGCTAGAAATTGCCAAAACTACTTGAAAATTGTTGAAATCTCTAACCCCGAACACGATCAATGGCTCTGATACCACTTGTAAGTCCCTAAGCCTTCGGATCTACGAGATTAGATAACTAAGTATTGAGTGCAGAAACTCTCAAGAGCTAGCAATCAACAATACAATATACACGAACAATATATGAATAATCAAAGCCTTGTATTACTTCAATAATAACGATTACAAATAAAACATGAGCTCAACTAAGTAGAGAAAACGTAAAACAAAAGACTAGAGAGATTAACACATTGCAACTAAAACTCTACACAAACCTAAAACATAATGTCTCTATATATAGGCATTGGACATGGTCGAACTCAACCTAATATGGTCAACCTCGACCACCCATGGTCGACCTCGACCTCCCAAACTCGAACTTGACCACCCTTGGTCGAACTCGACCTGGTTGAGTTCGACCTGGTCAACCCTATAGTTGACTTGGTCGTGTTTGACCTTATTTCATGCAAAAACAAATCATATAATAAATTACATATTCAAACGACTCAAGACAAACTTTTATAATGATGTTGTCACCCGGAAATGCACCAACAAAAAGTTATTTATCAAATTAGTATAATTTCAAAAATATTTATCATTTTGGGTTAATAACTAATTAATAAAACCTAATTAAATATTAAATTTATAAAAAATATTTACCAATTTAAGTTTAAAACCTAACTAAACATTATTTATTAAATATAAAATGGTATAATAGTTTGACAATAAAATAATTGGATCATATTATCCCAATTAGTTAGTAGCAATTGTTGTACTTCCTAGTTAACTCAAGTAGTTGAGCAGTTGTCTTACAAGCAGTAGGTCTTGGGTTCAAGACTTGGGAACTACATAGAAAGTCTTTCTATGAAGGCTTGACTTGGGTATACCCAGGTTCAAGTCTGAGGAGACAGTGTTTACCCCTATTGATCGTCGTGCCTTCGGGCGGATTAGTAGGGGGGTTTCCCCCCATCGGGTATTTGAAATAGGCATTTCTATTTCGAG
Source organism: Erigeron canadensis (assembly GCF_010389155.1). NCBI lineage: Eukaryota > Viridiplantae > Streptophyta > Magnoliopsida > Asterales > Asteraceae > Erigeron > Erigeron canadensis. Next base: position 21,548,944 of record NC_057764.1, read on the forward strand.
AGGGCTCTCTAACGCGGACCCGGTTAAAACAACGTATATTAGACCTCCCGCTATCGAATCACGACACGAAATTCTCAAACGAAATTCATCTTTCAAAAAAAAAAAAATTAGTAGCAATTGTTTTACCGTCGATTAAAACCCACACACCAAAAAGTCGTAATTTGGTGAAAATGAAGATGGGCAGAGGGCACATAAACAAAGGGGATAAAAGAAAACAGTAACATTCATTACTACTTAAAAAGAATTAAAAGTTTTTAAAAATAATTAGATGTTATCCATATAGTATTTCTATTCCATTTAAATAAAAATCTACCAATCTACCAATATATATATAACAAGATGCTAAATTCATTCCTAAACAAATAAGAACCTTTGGATAGATTCAATCTTTGATTTAGAACCATTAGATCAAATTTAATTATTTCATTTTTATTAAATGACAATATTAATACTTATACTTTTTATAATTATACAAAAAATCCCCTTTAAATTTAATTTACACTTTTTGATTTTTCCATCACAAAATTACACGTTTTACCCAATAATTATAATATGGAGAATTAAGAATAATAGCTAATATATATCAAACAGAATAATAGTTAACATTATATATTCAATATATTAATAGCTAATATATATCCTAATAATAATATTATCTATCTCATATTTTATAGAATAATAGTTAATATCATATAAAAAAAAAAAAACAAAGCATATTTTAATCGAAATATATAGGATATGTTTCATTTAATATGTATAGGTCAATTTTCTTTTAATAAAAATAGTAAGCTATATTTTAAACCATAATAATGTGGTCGATCTCTACCAGACGATGAAGAGTCAATGCCGCTGAGTCAAATCACCACTGCTATTCAAAAAGAGAGTGTTGAGAAGGCCGAGTTTAGCTTGGAAGAGTGACAGCTTTGGGAACGTCAACCTTTAACATTGATCTGTAAATGGAGCATGTGGTGATGCAGAAGTTGCACTTTATTAAACAAAATAAAATAATTTATCGAAATTAATAATATATATATTAGTTAGGAATGACCATGGTTTGGTCGAAACGAATAAAACCAGTTAAACCAAACCAATTGTATAGCTCGGTCGGGTTCACATCAAAAATTTAGACAGACAATTTTTTTTTTAATAAACCGTTCTTACGGTTTGGTTTGTGATTTTATAGTTTAAATCAACCATTTTAACCAAATCGGACCATTAGATTAACATATGTAGTTATAAACATAATTTTATATTTTTTTATTAAGTATATATGCCATCATATTAATTGTATCTGGTATTGTTCTTAAAATTTATTAGTATAAATATTAATACTCAATAATTGTGACATGAAGCATATAATATCATTATGCCTTAGTATGCTAGCTATAAGCACATGATCTTATTATTTTTTTTTTAAAAAAAGAAAAACCGGTTTAAATTGGTTTGGTTGGTTTGGTTTAAAACAATGATCTGGACAGTTTGGTTTAAAAAAACATTAAACTGTTAATATTGGTTTGGATTAAAATTTTAGTTAAAACCGTCCAAATCGGGTCATAGACATCCCTAATTAAAATCAAAACAACTCAAAATTTTTACTCTACTAATAGAAAGGTTTATTTCAAAACTAATGTATCCAACACCGTGATGTACTTCCAAAGAAAAGGCTTATAACAACAGAGTCAATGTTCGTCAATATTCTTTATTTATAATAAAAATTGTTTATATAATAAATTAAATATTTAAAAACATTCACAAAATAAAATATATGAATTTATGTTTACTTGATTTTTTATTTATTAGATGTTATTTAAATAAAATATCTACGTAGATAGATAGATAATTTGTGTAAATTAAAATGTATTATTGTTTTTTATTTTTGTATTGAATCAAAATAATATATTAAAAACTAATACCTACTTAATCAATATAACAGTATTATTGTAACTTTTTAGTTAGGTAATCATTAGCCGATTATATTTCAAACTAAGTATCTATATTCCCTTATAAAGAAAAAGCCCCCTTTTTATTTTGAGTAATTCTATCTTTAAATTACCAGAATTGCCATTGACTTTTTATGTTTAGCCCTTAATGAATTAATTTACGTTCTAAACCTTTATTTTAATAATTAACACTTTAAACCCTAATCTTCTAAAATTTTCCACTATCACAATTACATCTGCCTACACCACTTGACACCATCACCACCACGAATAGTACCATCACCGATACCACTAGACCGTCTTCCCCACCACTGTTGCCGCATTGCGCGGGTACCATGCTCGTTTTAAAAAAGTAAAACCGTAGAATTTTTTTTTTGAAAAATTTTTGTTAAGAGATTCAAGGACACAATGCAATTAATGGTTAACATTAAAGATTATGACCTAAAATTATACTAATTTGGTATATAATTTTGAAACTATACTAATTTGGTAAATAAGTTTTTCTCACTACACTAGTTTGAGAAAAAAACTCGCTCAAACTGATATATTTTACATAAAACCAAACTAATAGTAAAGGAATAGAATGTGTAAAGTTGTTATCTCGTCAGATAATCCTTTTTTCCAGTGTTTCATGTAGTGCGGTATTCATATGTAGACACCAAGCGCTGATAGTTTTCCGTGTTGTCACGTGTTGATCTTTTGTTGGCCCAGTTAAAACGAATTTGTGATAATGACATCTGTGTACCTTTGGTCACCACAATACCTTCTACGCGAGTGCCAGTAAATTAATGGACAACACATAAAACGGCAACCACGAACCTGGGATATCCTCTATTATGTACTTTGTATACCTGTGATTCTTATCCTCTGTTCCAACTTGACTCTTTACATATTGCGGATGTATATTGAGTCATTTGTTACATTTTAATCTACCCCAAGTGTTTTCAAAACCGACTATAAGCCTAAGCTACTTCCACACTTACTTAGCTTTCCATTTTCAATCTTTGTCTTCAACTTGGATCAAAGGTTATTTTTCGTTGTTAATGCAGCTTTAAAGAACATGTATATAAGATTTTACAATTAGTATTGATGATATACCCATACGGAGCTCTAGCTCCGTACCCGAAGCAGAAGCAGAGAACGAAGTCATCTTCGCATGGTAAAGCCATAACGGAGCTCTGCTTTCGCTCAACATAATTACCCCGGAGCTCCAAAGGTAACAAATACCCAACTCTGAGGAGATACGCAACAAAGATCGGACAAAAGATCTTTTCCATGATTAATCTATTAAACATATCTAAGCTCCGATATACTCAGATACAATTAAGGTAACAAGATTACCACAAATCTCCTCAAGAAGGAAATAAGATATTCACAAAGGAGGGAGAGATTTACTCTAATTCTCTTACCCTCCCCTCTAAGAAATCAACCCTCTATATAAATAGTGGAGGAAGCCTTACGGCATATTCATGATTCGCACGCATAAAACCCTAACACACGGTTTATTCGACTTCCGAATAAACCCCAAACACATCCCACAAAACCCTAAGTCGAACTCGAACGACTTAGGATCAACCGATCACAGGCGTAAAGCGGTCTCTCCGACCCTCTGACCGTAAGGGAATCGCCAATAAACACCCACAACCCAACTCACACCTCTGGTTGAGTCATAGTGCGATTATTTGATCAAACAAGTACGACCTCTAATATTTTGGATTCTCACGATGTATTCTTAAATATATGTGATAGATGTCCCTTAATTTATGTGTATTGACCGATCAAGACAGAATTAACACATTCAATGTTTCTGTGGAATGTACATCTCGCCCGCAACTCTGATTTCATCAGTGAATGCTCGACCCCAACTCTGTTCGTCGTGTGGTTACAATAGTTGACATGTTGATCGACCCAATAAGACAAACATTTATTTGTACAGGGACAGCCACCCCTTCCACATGTACTTATAAACATCTACAAAATTAAACATGGATTAGCACATGTGAATAGATTTTGTTTAAAGGGAATAAAAGGGTTTATGTGTAATTCACATACTTTGTAAATTCCCAGGTTTGATTTTAACATTTTTGTTTTCATTTTTGACGTACTCTGCAGGTGTGCGTGATTAAATGAGTACCTTCTACCAATGGTGAAAAGGTCCCATTTGCTTTAACAGCAAAATGATGGTTCACCATATTTTCATATGTTAGTCCATATGTAAAATCTACAAAGCAGTTGCTTTGCGTCCGACATAACAGACATACATGCTTTCTTGACGATCAAATCCATGTCAATGAGTAGGACACCCACGTACAACCCTTCACCTAGTGTGGACTTCAAACGCTGTAATGCTCATTGATAATTGACCTCTCGTAAATTAGTAACAAATGCTTAAGCTATGCTGAAGGTCTTGCTAGTTGAAGTCACACCGACATTTTCTTATTAAAAAAAATCGAACAAACTATCATAAATATCTTTTACCGACCACTCATTTGTGATACTTTGTTTGTACTACATCAATCTATTTATTCATTATAACTTTTGATTTTAACAAGCCAGCTTATCCGGCAAAGCAAACCATGACTCAACTTTTTCAAATAAGAGTTGTTGTTTATACATATCATAAAATTCATAACTGTATATGTATATAAACAAAAGATTATGTAGTAGTTTACTTGATGAAATGTCTGAATTAAAAAAAGTTAGACAACAGAGGTTAAAATTGCAAAAATAAAAAAACCACATGGATTATTTATAAGAAGCGGGGGAAAAGTAGAGTGAAATTATGAAAATACTACTTATTTGACTTGCACGTAGTATTTAACAGATGTAGAGATGAAGTACAAACCACAAAGATGAGGTTGGCAAAAAAAATGATTTTGGCCAAATAGTTAATAGAGGATGAAAACTACAAACCTAACAAAACTACCAAATCACAGGGACGGTTTTTTGAAATGTTTAAAAACAGATGCAGTATAAGAATTTAACTTTGTAAAATTAACAATCGAACATTTTATCTAGAGAAAATAACCTAGATATGTAACCAAAAAACTTCTTAAATATACCAAAATACCCAACTTTTTTTGAATTCATCAAAAATACCCACAAAATCGCAAGACCGCAAGGAGGAGATGCGGATCGCAAGAACTCCTTGCGGATCGCAAGATTATCTTGCGAATGACCCGACCCCTTCATTGGTTATCCTAACCCGGTTGTTTTTAAACCTAATACGCAAATCGCAAGCCTCCATTACCTAGTCCGCCAACCATTCTCCTCCACCCCAAATCACCACCGTCGTCCACTACCTCTGCCAATCACCACCGAATTCCGCCCCCACCACCACCTAAGTGCGCCATCGCTCTCCTCCACCCCAAATCATTGAGTGACCGATATGTTTCTATTCTTTCTTTCTTCTTATCTATCACCCTCAAAATTGATAATATCTATATGTACATGTTATTATATATCATTGATTGACCGAAATTGATAGTATCTATCATGATAATCTGAATCCTCTTTAAGATCATCATATTGACTAATACCAAAAAACCAATCTGAATCCTCTTTAAGATCATCAATCTGAATGGGTTGACTAGGAAAATGATCAGAAACTTGTTGGTGATTAAATTGTTGTGGAACCATGAAATTTTGATGATGATAATTATTTAGTTGTGCATTGTGAATGCCATAAACGGGAGCTGAAGAACTTAGTTGATTACTTCCCATTCCAGATCCAATTTCATTAATTATAGATTTAACACGCAATGTAACAATATCATCACAAACACCAATACAACTCATGAATCGATCAACATCTTCATTATCGTTTATCAAGTAAACTTCACCATTTTTCAAATAAGTTAGACTCACCTCACTTTCAAGAGCTAAACTTAACTTTTTTGCAACATGTAAAATTAACTTTTTGTAAGTTAATTTTTTAACGGGCAATTTTATTGAACGATTATAGAGTTTGTATATTGTAAACTACCGTTGATGTTTTCCCAAGACCCTCCATAACACAAATCTATCCAAACGTTGGTTGTTTCCATTACTAAATAAAAACTATATTAAAAACTAAATACTTATTAGCTAAGAAAAACATACCTTTTACTTTGCAAATTGAAAGAAAAAAAAAATTTATGGTGTTGTTTATGGTGAAAAGTTGTTGGTAAATTCATAAGTAAAAAAAAGTACATAAAAATCTGATTGTTATCTAAACAAGTACAAGAAAATCTCACAAAAAATCTTATCCATAAGTCAAAAAAAGTCAAAACAAGCAATGCTTGCGGATCGCAAGTCTTACATGCAAATCGCAAGGATTGCTTGCGATCCGCAAGCAGTGCTTGCGATCCGCAAGCAGTGCTTGCGATCCTCAAGCAAGGCTTGCGATCTGCAACTCCTTCTTGTGGTCTTGCGATTTTATGGGTATTTTTGGTTAATTCGAAAAAAGTTTGGTATTTTCGTATATTGAAGATGGTTTTTGGTTATCTAGACTATTTTCTCTTTTATCTATGGTCCACTTTTATTATAAAATATAAAGTTTATATGTATGTTGCCATACTAGCTTTAGCAATTTATATTTTACTCATAATAGCTTAAATATTCTTTTGCGACAAAACACATGCCGATTTCTTTTAAAAGTTGTATTCAATAAAAATTAAATTAAAGAAAAAGGTCCACCAGGGGCTTTCAAACAAGATTTGTTTTGATATTTTTCCAAGATTAATTATTAGTTAAAAATATTTTCATATAAAACAAATATATTTATATCAGAAATAAGTAAATAACACACTACACGTTAAAAGACTTAAAGGTTGGTGACCCATATCTTTGTTAACTATCGAATTAAAACTAATCATAATAGATAGATTGGTATATGTTTGAGCTTGAAATTGAGAGATTTTGGGTAAAAATTTTGATGTGAACAAATGCTCTCAGGAATAAGACATGTTTTTCCATTATGAATTTTTTTTGTAATTGGAGTTAGGCATTGTTGTAAAACTCGGAAGACTCGGCCGGGAAAACTCGGACTCGGAATCAAATCAGGGGTTAAACGGGTAGAGTTCGTTAGAATCGGGTGAAAAGTCGGTCAACGACTTGGTCGCTTGTAAAACTCGGTCAAACTCGCCTGGATCGGTCAAAAATCGGCCGGATCGGTCAAAAATTGGTAGGATCGGGTCAAAACTCGGGTCAATTTTGGTCGAATTTTTTTTTTTTTAAAAAAAACCTAAATTGATTTAAGTTTATGTTTCCAATGAATGAAGTTTGAACTTTGAAATATTATATTAAAGTTTCTAAAGTTTATGTTTTAAGTTTGAAGTTTATTTCATATAATTTCAAAAAACTATAATTTTTCTATATAAAATCCTGATCCGGGTTCTTCCCGATTTCAATCCGAGTTTTTAAAAACTCGTGACTCTCTCCCTCGCCGATTCAATCCCAAGTCACGAATTCTCTAACCTTGAAGTTAGATGCATATATAAGAAGGTATTTCGCTCAGCTAAATTTATTGTTAAAAAGGAAAAAAAAAAAAGTGGAATTAAAAGAAAGTAACCACTTATTGAAAGGTTTAAAATTGCCTTCACTACGTACTTCACTTACCATTTTGGGGACCACAAAACATGTCACAGCCACACGATTAAAGGGTCAAATGGGCCCTTGAATAGAAGCAAGCACTAGATGGCTATTTAGCAATTGAATACATTAATCGGTTCCACATATATATATATTGAATTGAATTGAATACATTAATCGGTTCCACATATAAAATATAACAACTCTTACTCATTGTGTCATAGTAATTTACTTTCCAGTTTTGTCGACATTAGTTTCTTTTTCATACTATATTTTATTTTCCAACTTTTTTTAAAAAAATTAATCTATACTGATACCATTTTTTTTCCAACCTTATCGTCGGTTTATTTTCTATCATAACAAATATCTATACTTCTAAATTACTGTACATAATAAAAAGAAAGTTCCTCATATTAAAAGTTACATGGTAAATGTTTAAAGTACCCTCCTTAAAAAAACTCACCTCTTTTCATTTGTAGCAATTTACTCACACGCAACTCTCTCTTAATATCTATCTTTCTTTTTTCTTCATTTTTACTCTGTAGTAGTATCCGCTGCAACGCGCGTGTACCATTCCAATGAATGATTAAGGTTTTCTATCTAAACTTATGTTTTGTTTCTTTTAGTTTTATTCCCTAAGCTTTTGTTACGTATTTATTTTCCATTTAGTTTTTTAGTCCATCAACATTTAGTTAATTTTGGTTTTGTCCAAAACTTTTTCTGCATTCTATGACATTTGGTAACACAAATTCTTGGGCATATTAACCCTCATTACAAACAATCATCATTTTGTTTTAACACTTTAAAGAAATGTCACTAATGCTAGAATGAGGATCGAGCATTAATTCATTCGAGCACCTCCAATCTAACTATCTAAGTAGATAGAGGTCCACTATAGATTAAAGTTTTTCCTGACCATAATAATATTAAAGCATTGGGTAACACCACCAGGTCAACGGTCAACCCCACCAGGGTATTAGCTGTGACATCGCCGCTAATAGTGGGACCCCCGACCAGCCTGACGACGTTGAATGACAGCCATTTGGGCGCTGAAAACCAAGCGCCACGTCACCGGTATTAGCGGCGTCGCCGCTAATACCGGTGACGTGGCGCTTGGTTTTCAGCGCCCAAATGGCTGTCATTCAACGTCGTCCTATAACATCATGTAGTACCATCGCCCAAATTGCTGTCATTCAACGTCGTCCAGTAACATCATGCAGTACCATCGCCCAAATGACTGTCATTCAACGTCGTCCAGTAACATCATGCAGTACCATACTGGTCTGCGACCTTAGGAATGATTATGTGTCATACCGAGCAATACTTTCCATACATCGATAGGATAAAATGATGGCAGCCCATCATTTTCGAATACTATATATTACCAACTAAATCACATTCATTTTCAAATGTAAATTTCTGAAAAAAATTTCTTGAGTATAGATATATATTTTTTCAAGACTTTGTGTATCTTTCTTTAACAGTATTTGTAGTTGCTGGTATTGTGTATCTTTCGTTTTCAAGCGTTTTGTTTATATATATATATATATATATATATATATATATAGTATGGACACCATTAATAGTTAATGAGGTTGATGTTTACTTGAATTGTTTCAGATGGATAGTTTGGAGGATATTTGGGCAGACCCAGAAAATGTACGTATTGAAGTGCCGGATAATGTGTTTGAGCAACCTGATGCAGACGGTGAATATGAATGCGAAGCTGGGGACTTTGAAACTGATGAGGTATTCGGTTCCTTTGAAGAATTAACGGAGTGGGCTCAAAGAACAGCAATGGATTTGGGTTATGTTCTAGTTATACGGCGGACGAACAAAAATTCAAAAGAGGTGGTCGATAAAGTGACACTTATATGTCACCATGGTGGAGCGCGCGATGCAAGGTTAATTGGCCCACCCCAACGGTCCAGTAAGATAGGTTGTCCCTTCACTTTAATAGGCCGCCCTGGGCGTGATGGTGGTTGGAGGTTAACTGTCAAGGATTGGAGACACAATCATGATCTAACTACCAATCTGCAAGGGAATGCATACGCCAGACGGATGACGGATGAAGAAAGGAATTTGTGGGACCCAATCGGATCGCGGTTTGTACCCACATCAGATCTTGGTAAACCTCAAACTTGAATTTCCAGGAAACTTGACTCGGAAAGGAGACATTACCAACTTCCTAAAAGCGAGAAGAAGGTCGGGCCAAGCAGGGCGTACTCCAATGCAGGTACAAACATTAAATATTCTATTGTACTACGTTGTTGGAATTGACTTATTTACTATATCTTGGTCACTAATCGCAGGTTATGTTTTCACTGTTGCAAGAGAAAAGGTACTTTTACCAGTTCACCACAAATAACAAAATGGACGCTTGGAGAACCTGTTTTTCATTCATCCAACATCAATGACCCTATGGCGCGCATTTCCCTGGGTTATTGAAATAGACTCCACCTACAAAACTAACATCTACAACATGCCGCTAGTTGAGATCGTCGGCGTGACTTCAACGGGGAAGACCTTCAGTTTAGCGTATGCGTTTATCGTAAACGAGCGGGAGGCAAATTATCAATGGGTTTTACAATGTCTCAAGTCCACCCTTGCTGATGGCTTTGTCGTTCGTGTCGTTCTTACTGACAGGGAGCTGGCCCTGATGAGAGCTTTGAAGGTTGTTATGCCGGAAGCGAAACAACTGCTGTGTAGGTACCATATATGCAAAACATAATCAAGCACTGTGAACCGGCATTGCGGATGAAGAAAGATGTTAACATTGACAGGCTTAACGTTTGGTGGAAAAAAGTCTATCAGTCTCGGACTTTTGACGAGTTTAAGTCAAATGAGAAGGAGTTAAAGGAAAAACTTGCGGGTTTTCCAGGCGTCTACAAGTACCTGACCGATAATTGGTTGTCCCCATACCAGAGCAGTTTGTGTCCTGTTGGGTCGATGAACACCTCAACTACCAAAACCACACCACAAACAGAGTGGGAGGCCGAGCACCATTTACTGAAGGAAGAATTGGGGGGGAAATGCACATTTACTAGAATCCTCCAATGTGTTGATTCTGTCCTGATCAGTCAAGAAGCAGAAATAAGGGGCCAACTGGGGTATAGCAACGGGACCCGGAAGGGGAAACATAATTACAACTGTATGAAGGACCTGTTGGGAAAGGTTTCACTTAAAGCTTTGGACATCATGGCTGATGAAATTGTAAGCTTAGATAAATTCCTTAAAAGACATGTTAACAAATGTGGGTGCAAGGTTCAGTCCAGTTGCGGGCTACCATGTGCCTGCAAGATTGCCGAGTACATGCAGCGCGGTTAGTACGATTTATTACTTGTATTTTTTCATCAAAACCACATAATTTCGTACACTTATTTATCTCAAAAAAATGCAGGGACTCGTATACAGCCTCATGTCATAGACCCGTTTTGGAAAAAGCTTGACTTAACACCGGGACATGCGTAGAAGACGAAGACGAAGAAGACGATGTCCATAAAGTCGTTGATGGTCTTACGAATTTCTTGGATCAGCAACCCAAGGCCCAAAAGAAACATTGGTTGTCAAAAATTAAAGACATGTTTAAGCCTGGTAAGACACAAGTGAAAGATCCTCTTGCTCAAAAGACCACACGCGGAAGACCAGTCGGCTCGAAACAAAAGCCGCCAAAGGTATACATAATACATCTTAAAAAATATTTGTCTTATTCAATAAATACAGTATAGATAACTACCTCGATTAAGGAAATTGATTCTTACTAATGGTCCAGGTGCCCGATCTCAACACCAACCCACCTGGGCTACGAAAATCCAAGTCCAGTCGACCGAGGGAATACAAGGTGCCAGATTTGAACAAACCTCCATCTGCGCAGCCCACCAGACACAGTACGTACGAGTCGTCCCAGTCCTGTCGTTATCCCGAGAAACGAAACTTGTTCGACGATCAATCCCACCCTGAAACAGAATGGGTCAAAGATAATCCTGACATTTTCGGAAACCTGCACCCATATCCAGGTCTTGATGATATATATACTTTCGGGGAGCCGTCCCAATCCTACGGGGACGGGATACACCATATGTGACACAAAAATTATATGGATTCGGCGATACGTCCCAAGACCATTGGCTCAACTATGACCAACTATATTCCAACTTAGTTGATGACATCTTCGGGCCACCACGTACCCAATCTAGAAATGCACCCATATATGAATCAAGGCAGGCGCAGGTGTCAGATCCAGAGTCAGAGGCACAGTCATCGGCCAGTTGGGTTGGGTATGTTGCGGAACCGTATAACGCCAGTCTTTCCAAAAATTACGCTTGGGTACTAGGTGAGATACCATCGTACTTAAGGCCGTACGTTGTAGGCGCACAAAATGTCAAAGGAGACGGTAACTGTGGATTTCGAGCTACCGCTGTAGCTTTGGGGCTAGATGAGGATATGGGTGCAGAGTGAGTTCGTATGCAGATGCTCGCGGAGTTTGAATCTGACCTCAATGGGTACATGCAAATGTTTGGGCAAACAAAGGGCAACCGAATGTTGTCCGCGCTGCGAACATCTTATTATGGAAGAAGCCGGCCCATAGATCATTGGATGAGTAAAGTTTGGTTCCATATCCTCCTGGCCAATAAGCTGGGTATAATAGTCAACTTCGTTAGCCTACGTGACCCCCGCATAGTTTTTCCGATGCATCACGGCTTAGATCAGTTGTTATTCAAACAACCGATAAGTATTGCTCTCATAAACGACGAAACCCATTTTGTTGCAGTGAAATTAGTAGGCGACTACCCAATGGCCTACAAGAATCCGGAATGGGAATTTCACGCAACCGATCCTGCACGTCGACTAGCATTAACGTTCGCAAATCAAGAAAATGCGTATCAAAATTGGTTGTACGCAAACATACCAAGAGTACCACCAGGCCCTCCTATTGTAATAAACGATTAACGCAAGTCTATGTTTTATATAGGTTGTTTGTATGTATACTTTTTTTATTGTATATATTTTTTATGTATTTAAGTTGTTGTTGTTCCAAAACAAGTTTCAATCAACAATTTTTCATACTTTTCTATTGTACATACATTGATTTTATAATACTTTTCTAAAGTTGATTCCAATTATTTTTTTATCAAAAAATGTATAAAAACAAAAAAAATACAAATGATTATATCACGAAAATCAAGATTACAAAAGGAAATCACACTTCAGTTAAACGATGAATACAAAGAATTAAAAAAAGGGAAAACTAATCACTTTCATCATCACTATCATTATCACTATCACTACCCAACCGCTGTGTGAGGGCCCGTGACGTGCTAGGCCCAGCATGGGATGATGACGTGCTAGGTCCGGCCTTGAATGATGACTGGCTCCAAGGGCTACCCTGCGCGAACATATCATTGATGTTAAAGGACGGTGACTGCTGGCTGGGAAGGGTTGCTCTATATCCTCTGGGAGGGGACATTCAGTCCACGTGTTCCCCTAACCACACGCCCAACCACACGAGTATGTCCCGATCGGGTCCCTAAAGCGTCCACATATGTCTGCGTAGGCGGGGTATTGGGCACTTGGGAAAGTCTTTGGTGGGTATCAAGAAGCCGCTCCTGTAGCACATGAAAATTAAGTTAATAATAACTAAAAATTATTTATACGTAATATAAATATATTCCAAAAAAATATCTTTTTTCCGGATTTGTGCAAGATCTTACATAAATGGGCCTAACTGCGTCCTGCACCATCCCATCTCATCTCGTGTGGGCCCACAAATAAAACTCAGGCGGCTCCTCACGTCGCCCATCATTATCTTCCTGTATATACATTAATCAAAGTTATATATTTGTATGTGTATCTCTGTATAGATATATGTTTACATACGTGGATATAAATAATTACGTATAACTTACAGCGTAACGCCATTCACGCTGAGCGTATGACTGCCGACCGTGAGTACTGACAAAATTATTTTGTTGCTGCCTGTTTGTCGTGTTTCTTTGGGCAGCAATCATCCGGGGCTCGCTGGTCCAGTAACCCAGTAAATAACTCCACACCTGTGGAGGCATCCCGTACGGAGGTTGACCCTCCAGTTCTGCCAGCCTCTGGGAACCACCCCTGTCAGTGAACCAAGTCTTCTTAAATTTTGCTTTTTTATCCCTGTAGATCTTCAGGGCATCCTGACGAATCATCCTGGTCACGGCCTCTCGTAACGGGTGATTTTCTGGGTGACCTAGATATGGTTCTAAGTAGAACCGTCTCTGCAATAGTACCAAGTAATAGTTAGCATCTACCATATTTTTAAAATGACGTATTTAAATAGTAAAAAAAGATAGTTTTATACCATAAGCCAGTCAGTAAGTCCATCCTTGATGGGCTGGGGTACCTGATCCCACGACTCGTAATTATGTGGGACGGTAGCGACATAGGTCCCCAAATAGCTCTTGTACCACTTGGCGTGGTCCCCGATTGCCTGCCACCTACTAAGATCGTTATTTAACATAAGCGAGATTCGGCGTCCCGAATTCTGAAACTCCCGCTCCAGATCATTGTTGCGGCAACAGCTCTCCCTGTGCTAATACCTGCAAAACAAAATAAAATAACAAATATATATATATATATATACATATGTACCATATATTTATATGCAACGTACATTAATATATACTTACCACCCGTATGCCTACAACCCCATTCGGGATTCCACCCCCAATTTGGAGGGTCGTTGCCACCATCTCCGCCGTGAAGTGCAGCCATTGTAACCTACATCAACCGTCCCAATTTATAAAATAACATAAACAAACATAAAAATCATAAAAAAGGTGCGACCTAAATTAACATATTTTGAACACAAAATTGTTTTCCAAAATTATTATACCTAAAATGACCACTTTTTTGCAACTTTTTTTCAAACCTTCGTTTATAACATTAATACTAACCTAATAACAACTATATTAACAATTACAATCATACTAAAAAGGGTTTTCTAAGAATCATATTTTGAACTATAATAAACAATAATTATAACTACACATGTTTTCTTAAAAATTTATGAATTTCTAAAAATCATATCATTCCTAACTATAATAACATAAGTAATCTTTCCTAACTATAATACTATAACATTTCTATAACTAATACTTTCTAACATATATTTACTAACACTTGTTCCTAACATATATTTTATATAACATTAAACTATAACATTTATATAACTAATATTTTCTAACACGTATTTTCTAACACATATTTTTTCTAACTTTTTTTTTCAACATATATTTTCTAACAAAAATATATAACAATTCTATAACTAATAATTTCTATAAGAAATAAATATTTGATAACATTATTATATATTAAAATAAAAACAAGTATTTAAAAGGTAAATGAGTGTTACCTCGTCTGAAAAATGGTTTACCGGAAAAAGAGTAGAACAAATAGCGGATGGTTGGCCGGAAATAAAATTAGTCGCCGGAAAAGGATATCGCCGGAGTAAACCGGAAAACTTTCAAATCTGTTTTCCCGTATATCAGTGGTGGAAAATAGGTTCCCCGCAAAACTGGTACGCCGGAAAATATATTCGCCGGAAAAATATCGCCGCTAAAAAAACGCCGAAAAATGGACTTTGGGAGGCCGGAAAAGGTAGGTGGTGTAAAAAAGAACGTTGATAACGATGATGAGGGGATAGATGGCCGGATTTGTGAGTTATACTAATGGAGAAGAAAGGATTTTCTGGAGAAATTAAAAGTTTTTACGGAGGAGAAGTAAAACGGAGAAGACGAATGGAACGAAAGAACAGAGAGCTGCCTTGGTTATATCGACAATCGGTAGTGGGGGACCCACTATTAGCGGCGACGTCGCCGCAAATAGTGGGGTCCACACGCACGTGAGTCGGTCTACTTACAGACGTTGACTGACAGAGGGGGCCCACTATTAGCGGCGACGTCGCCGCTAATAATAGGTGGTCGGGTTACGCGCTTTGAATATTAAATCTCATATGCATTAATTGTGTGTTTATAAATCTAACTTTATATGAGACATGGCTTTTACTTTTATTTTTTTCTTCAAACATTAGAAAAGGTACAAAACTTTCAAATAATTCTTTATAACATTTTACTTCAAAATAAAAGGCATGCTATAAAGCTAATCCTTTTTTATAACAAATTAGTCGATGTACGGTAGCTATATAAATTGTATTAGAAAAAAATTATTCGAATACGTCTCATACATGATTCGTGATATGAAATAAATTGTGGTTAAAGTAAACTGATGATCGAAGGTAAATAATAATAAACAGTAATGATAAATATAATATATGTTTAGTTAAAAATTTTGATTTATTTTAAAATTTTAGAATCACATCAAAATCGAAACTTGTAAGCATAGTGGATGACATCAAACTTATTATAATTAATAGGAGTTGAAGAATTGAGAAAGAAAAGTAGACAATTCATTAATGAGAAAACGATCAATCAAATAAGGTTATAAAGTTTTTTGTATTAATAAGCAAATAATTAGTGTTTAAATCTAAGTCTAATAAGGAAACTCAATCTATATATATACAATTAGAAAAGCTAATTTATAAAAATAAATAAATTAAAAGGACACGTGCCGATTAAGGATTACACTACGTGTCATTTTAAAATTAGGTTAATACTGTTTTAGTTTATTGGTAGATAATTCAAGACGCTTAAAAAACCCTATCTTTGTTTTGCGCAGGTTTCAGTTAAATATGCAAGTTCATATTACCATGTCATGATATTTAACCTCGTTAGCTAATTCAAAAATCAAAATAACAAAATCGATAACCAATAAAAAAAAATTAATTCTCCTTTTTTTGTCGATTATAATTATAAAAAAAATTGGATATTGAAAATGATTCCGTTGCTTTTAATTAACCCCCCTAGTAGAAAAAAAACTAGTTTATTTTCCCGCGTAATATACGAAATAAATATATTCAACTTTCAATAACGTAAAAATTATATTAACCAGTACCCACAAAAAACATATTTAAAAAAATTAAATGAACTTAAATTTTCTTTAAATAAAAAATTATTTAATATTCATTAATAAAGTATAAACTTTATTTAATGCTTCTAAACATTTGTGTTGTGGGCAAATGTTAGAATATGATGATGTCATTAGTTAATAAGTATTTTATATCAAAGATGGTTAATAAAATATGTGTGTAATATCTTTGTATAATGATATTGTAAAGTTAAATATATATCGATATTTTCTATATTTACCAATATCAAATTATCAAATTCTAGCAAATAAAGTAACATGAAGTTACATTGACGTAAGTCATTAAATATTTCTACATCCGTCTCATTTTAAATGTTTTACTTTGACATTTCTAAGTTTTTTTCTTGCAATTTGACCATAAATACTGACGCAAGTCATTATATATTACTTCATCCGTCCCATATTAGGTGTTTTATTTTGACATTTTAAGTTTTTTTTCTTGTAATATGACCGTAAATATTTTCACATATGTTATATAATACTTGATATAAAATATGTGAATGAATTGAGTTTTTAAATGTATTTTTCATTGATAGAATTTTCATCAACAACTATATAATAAAACGAGAATTGTACCCGTGCAATGTGGCGGTAAACCGGCAATGATAGTGGTGTGGTGGCGGCGACGAATGATAATTGTGGTGACAGCGTCAAATGGTGTAGGTAATTATAGTAAAAATGTTTATAATATAAAAATGGTAGTAGAGATATTATATAATATAAGTTAAATTAAGGGTTGATGACGATCAATTCATTAAGGGTGGTTTGGTCAATTCACGTATCCTATATTTTCTAAACTTTCAATATGTGATTATAATTTTTATAAGTAGCATAGATAAAGATATTAACGTTCAAAGTAGAAAGAAAAAAACTTTAAAAAATCAAAATAGGTCACTTAAAATTGGACGGATGGAGTAACTCATATGTGTTAAAGTCATGTCCATAATAAAAATAACACACAAATAAAAGATATATAATCATCGTATATATGCTGATTTGATAAAAAAATAAGAAATAAAAAAAATAATTCAAATAATTTAACATATTAATATGATTTATGTTATTACTTACTAGCTTAAAACAATAATAAAATAGTATATTACATATAATGTGTTTATGAATCACATCGAAATTAAAAATGAATTATAGAGATTATATCTTTTTATTTGTTTATTTACAAAAGGTAAGTTTACAAAATTACCTAGAAATTAAACATGTACTTACGCATACACATTAGGAATATGTTTTAATTATGTAAATTTTGCTAAAAGTAAAAGTAATATATGAGAGGATATATTTTGACTAATTATATAAGTATAAGTATTAATATTGTTATTCATTAAAGATGAAATAATTATATTTGATCTAATAGTTATAAATAAAAGATGAAGTCCATTCAAGTTTCTATTCATTAGGGAATGAATTTAGCACCTTATTATATACATATTGGTAGATTTATGAGAATTTACCCAATTGTCCTTAATAAATTAGTTTACATTTTTAACCCTTATCTTCTTAAAAATCTCCATTACCATCTTTACGTCAATTACATTTTCATCAAACTACACCAATCAACGACGTCACAACAACTAATAATCTGCTCCATCACCACTAGTCACGGTCGTTACCAAACCGTTATCGCAGCCACCGCCGCGGAAATGTGAGTGTGCATGCTAGTATATATATATATATATAGGCCATGGGTAAAATAAAACACGTTTTAAAGTAAAACATATAAAACAATAAGTTTTTCTTCACGAAAAATTACCGTGCATCTTGAAAATCATTATGCATCAATTGCTTTGTGGATCTTCGTGTATCAATTTAACCATTACCTAAGTGTCAGGATCTAGTCCTATTTATTTTACAATAATACTTGTTTTACAATATCCAACCCATGTATACATATATATGATTAATATATATATATATACACACACACATAGGGTAACACTCCGGTAAAAAACACTCTTAAAATAAGAACAGTGAGAATACTTAAAAACATCATTTTGATGCATTAAAAGTCTATAAAACTAACATAGTGCATAACTAATTATCATTATTTAAGTGTTTAACAACACATTGATCTTTCAAAATCGAAAAAATTATGTTTTTTGTTGGATGAATCATTTTGATGGATATGAATCCAAGATGGATGCACAAAACAAAAAACATGATGTTCTCGATTTTAACAGACCAATGTGTTGTTAAATACTTAAATAATGATAATTAGTTATACTCTATGTTAGTTTTATGGACTTTTAATGCATCAAAATAAAGTTTTTAGAGTTAATTACTGAAATGGTACCTAACCTTTGCGCCATATTACTGGTTTCATACCTTTCCTTTCAAATTACGTTGATCATACCCGTTGTATGCAAATCTCCATTCGGCCCATACTGGAGGCCAACGCCGTCAGGTGACCGTTAAAACCTCCCCCAAGTGACTTGCACGTGAGGGGTAAATATATAATATCGTGTTTCTTAATTACTTAAATGGTACCTAACGTTTACACGATATTGCTGGTTTCATACCTAATTTTTCTTAATTACTTAAATAGTACCTAACGTTTAGTTATTAGATTTTTATTTTATTTTTATTTTTGTATTTTGAAAGGTGAATTTCACTTTAAGCCAATGTCTTAAAAATTGGTATTTTAGTCATACTGCTGTGGAAAAATTTCTGGTATTATCGGTATTACCGAAAATACCGGCCGATACGACTATTTTTAAATTTGTTTTATTTTTCTTGTATGAAAATTTTCCAAAACTTGTTACAATTTAACGAAAATAGCCAAACCGCACTTATAATCCACTAAAAAATAATACCAAATACGTCTTTCATAACAAAATATAAGTTTAAAATTCACAAATAACCAAAAATAGCAATATAGTATCATAAAAAAAAATTATTTAAAAATTCAAATTTTCTTTTTTGAAAATATTAGGAATACCACAACGGTAATACTAGAAATATCAAGGAATACCAGAAATATCGGTCAATATTTACCACTATTTAAAACATTGCTTATAAGTGCATTTTGAGTGGATTATAAGTGCATTTTGAACTTTAAATTTATATTTTGTTATGAAAAATCTATTTGTTATTATTTTTTAGTGGATTATAAATGCATTTTGATTATTTTTGTTAAACTGTAACAATTTTGAAAAAAATTTATGAATAAAACAAATTAAAAATAGTCGTACCAGCCGGTATTTTACGGTAATACCGGTAATACCATAAATTTTTCCACACTAGTATGATTAAAATACTAGTTTTTAAGACATTGACTTAAAGCGGAATTCACCTTTCAAAAAAAAAAAAAATTAATAACTAAACATTAGATACCATTTAAGTAATTAAGAAACATTAGATATGAAAACAGCAATATCATGCAAACGTTAGGTACTATTTAAGTAATTAAGAAACGCGATATTACATATTTACCCCTCACGTGTAAGTCACGTGGAGGGGTTTTTAACGGCTACGTGACGCCGTTAGCCTCCAGTATAGTCTGAGTGGAGCTTCGCATACGTTGGGTATGATTAGCGTAATTTCGAAAGAAAATATATAAAACCAGTAATATTGCCCAAACGTTAGGTACCATTTCAATAATTAACTCAAGTTTTTAAGTGTTCTCACTGTGTTTTTATTTTAAAGGTGTTTTTATTTGATTTGCCCCTTATACACACATATTTTATTAATATATTGACACATTTTAAGATTTTGTGCCCCTTAACGGGAAATGTTTATTTTTTTCAAAATAACCTAAATTTTTTTTAATAACATAAAACATTTACATTTGTAATTCATTTTTTTATCTTTGTTCTTCTTCTTTTTTGTTTTTTGCATATGGCATGATGTTATTATTAAAAAGATTTTCAACATATTCTCTTTTCTCTTAAAATATGTAGCGATCGGGTTTCCCCCTAATCCTATTGGCCTCCGTGCTTAACAACTTACAATAACTAACATCATATACCTGTCAATTACGGAACTATCGCGTGGTCCAATACGTGGCAGATAATGCATGGTAATGACTTATACGAAACGGATAAGGTGTTTTCTAGAAACGAACGTGGCACATTCATAAAATAGTTATTCAAAAGGGTACCTTGTAACAACAAAGTCGTTACTAAATAATGGTTGTTAATTAGCATGTACAACGTGGTACACCTTAAAGTTTAGAACAATTTTGATTTGTATTATTCAATAAAATCACATAAATAAATGATAGACGTATTAATTAAGAGAACCAACTCGTTAGGATAAACTGGCCGCTATGGTTGCTTTAAGGTGGGTCAGAAGAAGAGTCTACCTAATTCTAAAGTCGCGATTTCGAGTCTTGGTAAGAGAGGTTTTTCTTGAAGGGTTTAAATGGGATCTATGTTTTTTGAGAGCTCTGTAGGTGTGTCTGATTAAAGTTACATAGTTTACGGTACGTTATACTTGCATAATCTACAAATGTCTAAAAGAAATTAACTAAATCCGAAAAATATTGTTTATGAAGATCTAGAGAATGAAACTATCATTCATGAAATTCAAGTGATAATCATATTTTAAGGGTTCGACAAATATTATTTGTTTTACTATATATATTATAAATAAGAAATTAAATATATGAATTTTTACGCGCGCAATATATTATTAAATAACTCTTTCAATTTTTAAGAGAAAAGGAATGAATGGTCAACTGCAACTGTTTATTAACAAAATGTCAACTTAGTTTCGTTAAGAAAAAATTGTCGGTTAAATGGTTTGTGGTGACTCATTGCAACCTTGGAAATGAAACGACGTAGCTTGATATGGGAAATATCGTTTAACAACTTTTTCTTTTTTAACGCCTATAAGTTTTATGGATGAGATTCTCTAAAGTTAATTTTAACTTTCCTATTAAAATTGAAAGCATCTTGATTTTTGGATTGAAATCAAATGTCAAAATTCAAAAATTATCGTTGAATCTTGGCCCCTAATTTTAATTCAAGGGTTAGGATTAACAACTTTACCAATAAAGTTATAAATAACTTTAGAGTATCGCAATCCAAATTTTATTATCAGAATTTCGGCACAACATCAAAGCAAGAAACAATTACATAAAGTTTACAATAAAAAAACGGGCTCATTAACCATAACGACAAAGAAAAACTATGCTTATTACTACGACTAGAGACCCAAATATACAACTAAGGAAACAATAGTATGAAAGATAACGAGACTCCTTTCCATGCCCCATTATGGAGAATCTATTAGTTAACAACTTAACATAAAGTATACAAAAAGTAATCAGAATTATTATTTATATCATATGTGATTACGAACTTATTTTTAATGAGTAAATTAAGAATGTTAAAAAAAAGTTTACTTTTAGAGTTAATTCCAATATTAATCCCTGTGGTTTGTACACTTTAGTAAGGGGGTCCCTTTTTGAGAATCGTTGCAATGGGGGTTCCTATTTTGAGAATTTTTTGAGAAATTGGTCCAATTTTGACGGATCCGTTATAGGGGGCCATCAAGTGTGCACATATGGGGTTATTTATGTACTTTCTACCCCACAGGGATCCCTATTGATAAAATGGAAAAACCATAAGGACCAGTCTTGCAACTTTTTTTTAAAATCCATTACTAAATAATATTTTATAACTTTTCAAAAAAAAAAAAATCTTATTAAATAATTAACTTAAATATATTTTTTTAACACTTTTAAACTTTTCATGATTATTTGTTGTTAAAAAACTAAAAACATATTATCACTAAAATTTAAAGGGTATTATTTAGTGATGTATTTTTAAAAATTGAAAGTTTATAAAACTTTTTAGAAAGTTAAAAGGTATTATTTAGTGATGGATTTTTAAAAAATTAAAAGTTTATAAAACTTTTTAAAAAGTTAAAAGGTATTATTTAGTGATAGATTTTTAAAAATTGTAAGCTTATAAAACTTTTTAAAAAGTTAAAACGTATTATTTAGTGATGGATTTTTAAAAATTGTAAGTTTATAAAACTTTTTAAAAAGTTAAAACGTATTATTTAGTGATGGATTTTTAAAAATTATAACTTTATAAAACTTTTTAAAAAGTTAAAACGTATTATTTAGTGATGGATTTTTAAAAATTGTGAGTTTATAAAACTTTTTCTACAACTATTAATATAATTAATAATTAACTTAATTCAAGAGATTGTAACATACAATTAGTAACTCTGTTCAAATAATATAAATGTCATATTTGGTATTTTAATTATCTATTCTCGTGTCAAACATAGAGGAAGTTAGCAACATTTTTTGGAATAAAAAATATACTACTAAATAAATACAAATAAAAAACTTATAAAATCTAATTTACAAATATAAGAAAAAGCAAACTAGTAATTTAATATTTACCTTAAAAAACAAATCTTTGATATATTCTTAGAAAGTAAATATACATTATTATGTGAATTAGAGTTTAATCATGAATTGAAGTATTTATAAGTTTTAAAATTTTTAGTGGTAATATGTTTTTAGTTTTTTAAACAATAGATAATCATGAAAAGTTAAAAAGAGTTAAAAATTATATTTAATTATTTAATAAGATTTTTGCTTTTATGAAAAAATTAAAAGATATTATTTAGTAATGGATTTTAAAAAAAGTTGCAAGATTGGCCCTGTGGTTTTTCTATTTTAGCAATGAGGGTCCCTGTGGGGTAGAAAGTACATAAATACCCCCACACGTGCACACTTGACGCCCTCCTTTAACGGATCCGTAAACATTGAACCAATTTTGTAAAAAATTCTCATAACATTGACTCCCATTGCAACGATTTCTCGAAAAAGGACCCCCTTTGCTAAAGTGTACAAACCACATGGACCAATCTTGCAATTAACTCTTACTTTTATTATACCCATGAAATTTATGATGTAAAAACTCTTGTTTTCATTCTTTGAAATAATTTGCTTAAATCAAAATTTAAAACCAAAACCTCTCAGTCTCATTATACACCATATACCATTCCATTTTTGATAAAGTTATTGATCCAAGGATATCTACAATGGTTAAATCTTTGGTAATGCCCATGGGGCACTAATTATGTTGCATTCAATGTAGTCCGTATTTTTTAAATTATTAAAAATTATATTTAATGCTTATTAATTTAATATGATAATAAACATTTTTATATGCACCATAAACACAATTATATATCTATAGAAAATTTGGTTTCATTAAATGCAATTTAACTAGCGCTCTAGGATATTCGTTAGCAAATCTCATTTATTTTTTCAATCACTTTTTTTATTTTTATTACTTTAGAACATTTCTTTTTGTTTTAAGTCGAACGTTATTATTAAATTCTGACTTTATATAAATTTTTTATTATTAAACATAATATTTATAAGAAAGGGTAAATGGGTGAAAGTTGGTTATAAGTATTTAATTTTACATCGTTAGTATTTTATAATATTTAAATAAAAGATATTAATATGTTTATGGTGCTTACAGTAATTTAAAAAAATAAAACATTTTGAAAATGAAAACATCATCTTTTTTCTAACATTTTTTTTATCTATATATGTTTGTTAAGTTAACATATTATACGAATTTAATATGTCATTAATTACCTCTAATATATAAAAACTTTCAGCATCTAATATCTACATTTAACTTTATATCGTTATTTTACATTATTTTACAAAAGATATAATTAGCGTACATATATTAATAATTTCTGATACAAAATGTTTTTTTTTAATACAATTGTATCATCAAATCTCAATGTGCCTTATTTATAGTTTTTATAATAGTAATAACAATCAAAGCCATAATGAGTATTCATTATTACGCGGAAAATAATCTAGTGCTATATAAAGTAGTTAGATTAAGTATTTATAAATTCATAGTATTATACGAGTAATATTTTTCAAAAAACAATTGATCAACTTATAACAATTTTTTGTTAAACAAATCATGTATTTATTTTCAGATAATTAATAAACCTGCAATATGTGATCTAATCGGGTATCCTATGGCTGTTCTTAAATTTTTTTTTTTCTGATCACCTTTTTACAATTGTATATTCGTATGTAACGAGAACAGTACCTGTACGTTGCAGCGGTGATAGAAGTGATAGCGGGTGGTGATGTAATGGAGGCGGCGGCGGTGGCGGTGATAGGGTGATCTACATAACGAGTTCCGCCCTTAACCATATGGGCTCCGACCTCGTATTTAAAAATTCGTCGAAAGTATATTGAATGACCACTCTAATGAAATAGAATGAAAATTTTAAGAACACCCATGTAATTTTTATAATTTATCGATGTACGGTTTTTGAGATAAAATGTTTTGAATGAATTAGAAAAATAAAATGATTTATGAAGAAAGAAAAATGGTATTACAGTTATTTTAGGTAGAGATTAAATAAATAGGAAGGATATTTTGGAGAAATACTTAAAATCAATATTGAAAATTTAAATTCAATATTGAAAATCTAGAGAAAATTTGATTTATAATATTGTATAGATGTAAATAGAGGTTTGAACTTGAGATCTTTAATAAAATTTTAACAATCATGTCATCTTAAGGTGACTGATATAAATGAAATGAGTTTGTTAAGGGGTAAGGGTGTAGACTGTAGTGCCGATAGTTTGGCAAATTGGTAAGTTTGGTAAACTTTAAGCTAATGAGAAAGAACCATGTGTCCAAGCCAAAAACTAGCCAATTTTTGCTAATTTGTAGTTAAAAAATGTGGTGTAGCTTTGCCAATCTGCCAAAAGTTGTCGATTAAACTTGTCATGAAAAACATGTTGATTAAACTTGCCATGCACAAAAAAACAAAAAAAGGTTATGAAAATTGTTCCCAACGTTCACTAGTATCGGTCAAAACATGCCGATGGAAATTGCCAAAACTAGCCGATTGAACTTGCCAAACGTAGCCTATACAACTGCTATAGGCTTGCCGATTTACCGGTGCTTGCATATACTTTTTGCCGATAAAACTAGTCGACTACATCCTTGCCCCTAAGATTGAAAAATACTATAAAGACAGGACCATAGGTGTAGTTAAGTAAGTGGCTAGAAATTGGATAAGTTTTGTAAACCTCATGACTCATGCTACAGTGTCCGGGGGGTGCGGATATGGTCTATATGTTACAATAACGGTATAAAAACAAAAGTGTTAAATATTTTCTTGATATATTGAGACAAAGTATACTGTTGTTTAATATGCTCGATCATAAGTACAAGTTTCAGTCAATAACGACGACATTGTTATACTTATACAGTTAGTTATTTGTTCTTTCAATTGGTGTAGGGCTAAGTAGAAATGTATAACTAAGGCTACTTAATTACTTTCTACATTTTAAAAAACCATCGGTGTAGCAAACATCGATTAATGTATCTTTGTAACAATTTATTTATAAAGATATGAATGGTGTACGTACGTCTATATACTCTGCCTTATATTAGATAAGAGAAGCATGTATCATTATCGTCCTCAGAATGGGGTACGTTAAATGTCGTATATATGATATTTAAAAATCAATAAATAAGAGCTAAAATATGGTCATTTTATGACTATTTAACAACTAGGCAAAAAGTATTTACGCAAGACCAAAATTTACAAATATATATATACATATATGAACAGTTAATTTTTCATGAAATCCCTCTCAAATTTTGGTAGCATTTGTTCTTCGGATATAAATCGTAATGCCTTCCGTACACTTACCTATTAAGTAATGCGATATCTCCATCACTATTATCTAAACTTATCTTCTATTTCTCTTCTTCCTTACAAACAAATGATTTCACATTTTTAATACATATCAATAAGTTATTATATATTTGTAATGAATTTATTATCATAAACAAATCAAAATACATGGGAAAAAAAATGAGTGGTGAAACAAGTTTCAAATATGATAGTTGTTGACATGTCACTCCTAATGTTTCGATTTACAGTTGACTCTTCGAGCACGTGAAAAGACCAATACTGTTGCAACTTCTCGTAATAAAGTAGGTCGATATAGACCTCAATCCAAATTTTTGAAGTGAGTTAGGGACAAAGGTACAATCGACAAGTTTTTTCAATTCTTTTAATCAGCTAGGATCGGCAAATCAGTTCCTTTGCACCATCTTCTCCAACTTAAATTGTCAAGTACCGTCGATTATATATATCGGCTCTATTTGACCGATCCTTGTGGACGTTGTGGGCGTGCTATATAACCTTTATTTATTGGTTGTAGTGCCAATTATTTCTTCACCGAAAATCTAATTTGTGGGGTTTTTTTATTTTTAAGGCTTAATACTATGTGTTCTTGGCTTGTGATGTTGGAATTGCGGGAAATAAGTAGCCGATGCTCCTTTTTGGTTATTCCGGCGAAGCTATGTCTTCTCGGTTTAGAGTTTGCATGGTAGTCGGTTTTGGGGATTTGCATGTCCTTGTTTGGAGTTTCATTTCATCATCGACCATAGTTAGATTCACTTTTCTAGCGACCCCTTTTTGGGAGTTTCTGATTTAGTGTTGCCGCTTACTTTTCCAACGACTTCTTTTTGGGGTTTCTGGTTTGGTGGTTATTCCGGCGACCCCTTTTGTGGTCTCTAGTTAACTACTGCATATGATTACTCTTTATATATATTTACTAATATCGCCATTAATTGCATGATTTGACTAGCTTGGTAGTGTTATTTTATCGGTATTGTTGCTGAAATTTTTGGTTCTGTTGTAGTGTTGTCGTATTTTTTCCATTAAAGCAATATATGGCTAGAAAAGTAATATTATATCGGTGATGATATCGTTGAACAGTTAGGTTGCATGTGTTAACGTTAAATGAGTGATGATGATAACAAAAACAAAAGCTTCGTAAAGATGGGACTCAAAATCTAAGGCGTATCTTTGGGGGGGGGGGGGAAACTTTCAGGTTGGCAATCACGACATATTCGACTTTTTAATTCCCGACCGCCAAAATCTGAGCCCAAATTAGTCTACAAAACTTTTTACGTTTGTGTATTCCCGCAACTGTGAGAAATCATGTTTTAGCTTTACGTACTGGCAAGATTTGGCACTACACCATGGTTTTGGCACGATTGGCAGAAATTCTAACGGACACGTGTCTCATTTTGATTGGGTAAAAAACTTTCAAGACTTACCAATTGGCAAGTTTTGACTACACCGTTTAACTGGGTTGGGAGATTTTCTATCACTTATGATGAGTTTCCTCATGTTGATAGTTTTAGCACCTGCATTTGAGTAATCGTGTAGATTAGTAGCCCATCAATAATTCGGGGTAGGTAGTACCATACCCGAACCCAAACCCGATAGGAAAATAAGAACTCCAACCCGACCTGATACCCGTTGAGGATCTTATCGGGGTACCCTATTGGGTCAAATGATTCACCCAAAACCAACGCAATACCCAACACCCGTCATCATACCCGAACCCAACCCGATTCTTAATATTTTATTCGTGGTCAGTAGATGATTAACATAACCTTTAACTTTCTGAACAATGCATATGATATCCTGGTTCATTTTGTCAAATAAAAATATGAAAAAAATGAATTAAGTTTCAGTTTGAAATGTTAATATTGAACTTAGAAGAAGTTTTCCTCTTATATGCTTACATACACCAATTCAACTTCAACTACAAACTGGGTTCGTTTGCATAATGAGGACACAAAATGAATAGTTCCAGAACTTCAACAAAATATGGATTTAAGAACTACTAAACTATTAATCCATGTATATATGTGTATATATATATATGCATATGTATATATAACGGGTTGGGTCGGGTCTGGGTACAATCCCTACCCTGAACGGGTTCTAATATCGGGTTTTTCCATTGGGTATCAGGTTTCCCATCGGGTTCGGGTTTTTCCATTGGGTATCAGGTTTCCCATCGGGTTAGGGTTTTATTGTCAATCCTATCAATAATCCAATTTGTCGTTAAGAAAACTATGACATATCCATTAACATTAACTAGAGGTGTACACGTGCAATGTGACGGCGCTGAATATGTCGTGTAAGAACTTGTTCTTAATCCCGTCATTAAAATATAATTGTAGAGATGAAAGTTTTGACAAAAATGTGTAATGTGATGGTTCAAGTGGTGAGACACACTGTATACCCATGAAACAGAGGTATTAATCTTTAGTTATTGATTAGGGGAGCGTAGTGAGGTTTTTCCTTTGGCACCATTGTTTTACTCGTGATAGCGGAATCTGGTTTAAAAGATCGACTATCCATTGTCTAGTTAGGCCCTCACCATTTGGTGGTGAGGAGTTTGTTTCTATTTAAAAGTTACCATTATAAAAGATATTAGTAATTAATATTTAGAGGTGAGAGTTTACTAAGCATATAAGGTAAGTGTTAATTAAGATTATTATAGTAGAGATAAACTATTATTTCCGATATTGACATTCTGTATCCTTTTTAATAGTGTGGTGTGAAATTTCTTAATTAGTATCATAGAAAGCATAGTTGTAAATCACATATCTATCGATATAATTATTAAAAAAATAGTTAACCGGATAATTCTAAAGCATCTTCAACTTAAACCTAGCTTATAACATTACCACATAGGATTTATTTTACGTGACATCTACATATTTTCTTGATAGTATTTATAAATCCTCTATCTATTTATATATATCCAAAAACATTAAATACAAATATATATGAAATCTATAAAATCATATCGTATACGAGTAAAAAATAATATATAAAATACCAAATCTTATAATAAATCCTTTCCAAACCCCGTGTGGGAATATATAAGTCCATATTATGGCTATAAACATAAATAATGCAATTTATTAATTAATGTTGCAAGAAAAAATAAATTTTGTGGCTCCTTTACCAACCCTTCCTGCAAGAAATCGCAACACCCCACCTCAAAAGTCTTTCAATTTTCAATACAAAAATTTTGATATTTTTCATATTAATATTAACCGAAGCTTTGCAAGAAATTAATCGCAATCTTTATTCAAAGTAGGTTAATTACTTTATTTTTATTTTATTATATTTATTGATGTAGTTTGTTATTCTTAATATTAATTAATATTTTATAATAGTGTTTTTTTTTTCCAATGTTTATGTTATTATTGTTATTGTTATTTTGTTAGTATTAGTTTTTTAATATTAAGGCTCAAATTAGCTTAGGAAAAGAATGTCTATTTAGTTAGTTAAAATGTAGCAGTATTTAATATCTACGAAGTTTAATAGTAACCATCTTTAGTAGATAGTTGTGTTTATACGTAAATACCCGCGTAAAACGGAGGTGAGCCGGCGATGGCTGTAGTTTGATGGCATCATCTCATAGTTAGAAAAATTATTAGGCTATTTGGTTAGAATGATTAATCATTTCCCATTTTATAATATAATGAACTAATTGTGTAATTTAATATTAAGGATTTGATGGTGATTTAATTCATTAAGGGTGTTTTGGTCATCTTGTATGTCTCATTTTTTGTGAAACTTCCAATACAAGCTTATAATTTTTATATAGTAATATGAACGTAGATATATACATACACATTTACCAATATATGAATGGATGAATCCTTATAGAGTAAAAATTAGTAATACTAAGGTTTATTTTTTAAACAAAACAATACAGAACTTAAACTGTTTAGATAAGACCAATCAAACATGATTTCATATTATTATTTTCAAATAAAGATTTTTAATTTTGTTCATTATGCATATTTATTAATGTCAATATTAAAAATTAAAAAAAATCAATACAACAATCGTACATTGTACGGGTAAAAGACCTAGTATAAACATATATATTTAGTCATGCTTTTTAGGAATAAACCACACAGATTTGTATCTGATATTTCAAAAATGTTTCAAAGCGAAGAATAGTTTTGTGAAGTTTCCAGGTCGAAACCTCAAGAGAAAGTTCACTAGTCTTCTTTTAAAACTAAACTAGCTTATCAACTCACAATATATGCAACTAATATCTTGATAATTTTGCAAGCATCGATACTGTTGTATGCGCTTACTAAGTAGTAATAAACAAAATGTACAAAAATGTAAATAATAGATATAAATAATGTAATTACTAGATAGTTACTCATGCAATATGGCGGGTGATGATGATGGCGACGAAATGTGGAAAGTTAGTGACGACCATTGGTTGTGGTAGGAGTGGTGGTAATGGATGGGGATGTAAGTATTGTTTGTATTTTAAGTAATGTTATTGAGAATTGTAATATGGGTATCTTTGGAGATTGAATGAGGTAAATAAGTATATTAAGGCGGGAGGAGTCATGAGATTGAGATTTTCAGCCCTTCAAAATTCGACCAATAAAATTCAAATTGTACAAAAATAGAGAACCGATCTCTATACTAAGTATAAGGACTTATATATATATATGTATATAAACCGATCTATTCTATTATTTTATTAAAAAAAATAATTAATATATATACCAATTTCATCCAAATCAATTCATAGATCTAAACAATTTCAATTTACAACCATAATTTCAATTTGCAACCAATCATCATTCAATCCAAACAATACAACTTAAGAACATTTTTTAATGCTAACTATGTAAACAAATATAGGAAATCATAATAAATAAAGTAACTCAAAAATATGGGCAAAAATCATGCAAATTGTGCTCCTATAAAACCTTCGTATCCATTGACGATGATATAAGTTGAAGATCTAACAATTGCAAATGAAAAAAGGAGTCTTAAGCTTCTTACTCCATATATTCTCAAACAGATGAACGATTACTTAAAAAAACTCAAAAAAAGACATTCACAACTTTAAATGTTATATAATATTTGTAAATTTTGACCCGTTTGACTTATAATTTAACGTGATTAGACGTAATTAAACGTTACTAAATGAAACTTAATTCCCCGATTTAGTGAAATTTGTTGATTTGGACCTGTTGGCTTAAACGTGCAAATTGCTAACTAATTTAGTTAGTTGAAGTAATTTAATTGCTTTCTATGAGTTTGTGAATTGTAATATGCTAGTCGAGTCTATCGGTCCTGTTAAATCGATTTGATGGCGTAAAACGACCTTTAAATCTTCTAGACATGTAATCGGGTGATCTACGGGTCGCCCCAATTGACCCATGAATCACCCATATGACCCAACCCAATCCAAACTCTTCCCCTCCCTCACCCATTCATTCAAATCTATCTATCTCTCTTAAATACAAGACCAAATACACACTCTCACTCTTTCTCTAAATTTCTAACTCATTAATTGCTCTTCAAGCAAGATTTGTGCAGGATTCATCATCCTCATCATCATTGATATGTCCATTTATATGCATATTCCCATATCGTTTCTAAGTCGTTTTAAGCTTAATTATGTGCAATTTACATGTATATTCGATGCTTTGATGGTATTGTTAGTGGTGTAGGCTTAGAACAGGTGAAATGGTTAGAAATAGCTTTCGGATGACTAGAAGATGCACTAGGATGGTTCATGGACGCATACGAGTGAAGACGGAATGAAAACTATAAGTTTTGGCTGAAAACAAAGCAGGTGCGTCGCACCTGGTAGAGTGGTGCGGAGCATTTTCTTCTCAGAAAGTTGGAAGATGTTAGAAAGCAGGGAGGTGCGGCGCACCAACCCTGTGGTGAGTCGCATATCGGGCAGGATTATTTTTGGAAACAAAGCCAGGTGTGCCGCACCTGAAGCTTGGTGCGTCGCACCTGTAGGTCAGTGATAATGCTTAAATTATACATATTTAATTTAGCGTTATCGTGCAATTTAACGTATAATTATAACTCATTTGAATGTAAATTAATGTATTTCAGTTACTTATTGTGTGTATGAGTGATTTTACAGGATGCAATGGATTTTGGTGAAAAAGTGCTTAAAAAGTTACAAAATTGACGTTGATGCACTGTTTTGGTCATAACTTCTTCATCCGATATCCGTTTTTGACGAATAAGCTGGCCACGCGAAGATGAATGAAAAATCTACAACTTGCCAATTTTACTTTTACCAATGGAGGATGTAATCAAGTCAGTAAAGCCACGAAATGGAGAAATGCACAACATACATTTAATGTCAATATTGACATTCGAAAGCAAAAGCAAAAAGTGAAATTTGCTACACATCAAGTTTTTTGCGTCGCTGCCGAGGAGTTAAGTTTATTTAGTAGTTTTTAAAGTATTAAGTTTAATCGATCCTTTTTAGAAATTTATTTCTAAAAAGTTACTTATTCTGTTGATTTATTGTTCGTTCTAAAAAGTTAAAAACCTCAACAAAAAAAAAATCGTTAAAAGTAGTTATATTAATCCATCTCAAGTAGTATATTTTCATTTTTTTTATATATATATGTAAAATATAATAATTAATAATAGTATTTTTCCGTTACACTTTTAATAAAGATTGCTTGGGTGATTGCGGTAAGGAAAACGAGACATGACCAGTGTGGTTACCTCGAATCCTGTTAACCTCGACTAGGATTGTGGTTAACCTCACTTGAGTTATTTCGATTCCACATAAATGATTTTATTTTTCGTTGTTTTACTTTTATTTATTTTATTTTTAGATGTTTATTTTTATATGTTTTATTTCGTAGAATATGTGCTTTTCACAAGTTTTCTTGTTTTTCTTTTGCAGTGATATAAGGAGTGGATGAACACAAGGACCAGCAAACAACCACTCGCTAGTCCGCTATCCCGATCCCGAAAAATCATTTTCAAAAAGGAAAAAGAAATCTTTGAAAAATTCTAGAAACATTTTAGAAAGTAGTAGTTTTGTTAACATAGGAGCATCAAATCTTTTTGAAGAAGAAAAAGTTGTTTTAGAAAAATCAAATCAACCACCATCAATTAACATGGCAGGCCCAATAGATATACTTAATCAACCCATGTGGAGCAGACAAAGAAATGTGGCACCGATCCCTGGATCCGCCATAGTGAAGCCTGAATTAGGAGATAATTTCATTGTTAAAGGAAACCACATGAAAATGATTCAAGAAAACCAATTTGATGGTAAATTTCTTTCGGATCCATATAAACATATCGCAGATTTCGAGGAAATTTGTGAAATGTTTAAATATGGTAGAGACATGGTAGAACCTGTTAAGCTACGGTTTTTTCCGTTATCTTTAACAGGGGAAGCTAAACTTTGGTTTAATGGATTAGAATAAGGTTCAATTGATTCTTGGGATGAAATGAAAAAAGTTTTTGCAAATAGATTTTTTCCACCCGGTTTGAAACAAAAATTGTTTAATGACATAAGAACTTTTAAGCAATACGAAAAAGAAAACTATATCGATTCTTGGATAAGATTGCAAAAATTGCTTAAAAAATGTTATGGTCGTGGTCTAGATAAAGAACAAATTGTAAACATATTTTACAATGGTCTAGACGAGAATTCCCAAATTCTACCTGATGCGGCTGGTGGAGGAATATTTTTGTACAAAAGCGCAAATGATGCTTATCAAGTCATGGAGGACAAAGTGATGATGAGAATGTCAAAGACCAAGGTTGAGGAAGGGAAATCAAAGGCAGTATCGTTCGTGGAAGCAAAGGAAGAAAGTTCAAGGATGGAGGCAAAGTTTGATACTATGATGAATTTGTTCACTAACAAATTCCACAGCCTAGAAAAGAGATGAATAATCTAAAATATGGTTACTCACATGGTGGAGCAAGCCATAGTTCTGAAGATTGTGATGCAATTGGGGTTCATGAAGAGGCAAATTATGTGCAAAATAATTATCAAGGAAATAACCAACGTGGTTGGGGTCAAAACCGCAACCAAGGGAATTTTACCAATGGTTTTAATTCTCACTCAAACATTTTCCCTACAAGATACCCTAGAAACAACCAAGATATCCAAAACCAACCGAACCAGAATTTCCCAAATCACCAACAAAAACCACATAATGAAGTACCCATACAACCAACCCAAAAGTCAAATGAGGAAACCACTTTAACATCACTTGAAGCAACAATAAAAAAACTTCACGAATTTTCAAAAAACAACCAACCAGGAACTTTTCAGGAGACTTGATATCCTCAGAGCCAACCACGAACAAGGCCTTCGTAATCACCAAGCGTCTATAACTGATTTGGAAAAAAAAGTTGGATTGCATAAGTGAAACATCAACATATAGACCAACTGGCTCACTACCCAGCAATACACAACCAAATCCGAGACCCTCAAGCTCAAATTCAAACTCAAACCAAACATATAAGCCCCCTCCCGCTAGAACCGAGCATGTAAATGCTATTTCTACAAGGGCTGGTAACATTTACCAAACTAACATTGAAAGTGAAGCTCCTACCGATTCACCGAAACTTGTATCCGAACCTATAGAAGATGACTTCACCGACGATGAAAGTGTGGCAGAAGAGATTGAAATGGAGCCAAAACGAACAGAAAAGAGGCCAACTGTTTCCACTGAACCAGTTAAACCACCGCTGAAGGCGTACAAACCAAAGATTCCATACCCACAACACTTGAGAAAGGAGAAGATGGCGGCAAGATATGGCAAATTTCTTGAGATGATCAAAGCAATTCACATCAATGTGCCATTAGTTGATGTACTTGCAGGGATGCCAAACTATGCTAAGTTCATCACAGAATTGTTGAACAACAAGGACAAGTTAGAGGAAGTGTCTTCAACATTTTTGAATGAAGAATGCACAGCCATTTTGCAGAATCAGATTCCACCAAAGCTTGACGATCCAGGGAGTTTCATAATTACTTGTTCTTTTGGAAACATATTAACTTGTGATGCGTTAGCGGATTTAGGGGCTAGCATAAACTTGATGCCTTATTCTTTATATGCTAAATTGTCCTCAGGAGCATTAAAACCCACGCGAATGAGCATTAGATTAGCTGACTGCTCATTTCAATATCCGTTAGGCATAGCTGAAAATATGTTGATAGAAGTTGGACATTTCATATTTCCAGTTGATTTTGTTATACTTGAAATGGACGAGGATAGTAAAGTACCATTAATCTTAGGGAGACCTTTTCTATACACTGCTGATGCAATAATTCGTGTAAAAGATAAGGAATTAACCTTAGGTGTTGGAGATGATAGAATGGCCTTTACTATTGATAAAGCAATGAAGCACTCATATTCTACTGATGATACGTGCTTTCGTGTTGATGTGATTGATGAAAATGTGAATGATTACACGCAGGAATTACTAGAATTCGTTGATAACATCTGGGAGAATTTGAAGATGAAGAGGATGGTGATGTGAAACCCGAAGAAGCTGAAGAAATAATGAAGTTGAGCATAGACGAAAGTCCACTAGAGGACGAGGCATTTGAGGAAATAAAGAAGGAAGAACGATTGAGGATCAAAACATCATTAGAAGAGCCACCCACAGACTTAGAACTCAAACCACTTCCAAGTAACTTGGAATATGCGTTTCTTCAAGGGGAGTCTCTTTTACCTGTTGTTATTTCGTCTTTATTATCTGAAAATGAGAAAACCAAACTTTTAGATGTCTTGAAAGCCCATAAAGGTGCTTTTGCTTGGCGTATATCTGACATACCCGGAATTAGCCCGTCATTTTGCAAACACAAAATTAATTTGGTTGAAGATGTAAAACCTGTTGTTCAAAGACAAAGACGGCTAAATCCGAATATGAAAGATGTAGTCAAGAAGGAGATAATTAAGTTACTTGATGCTGGAATTATTTACCCTATCTCCGATAGCCCTTGGGTAAGCCCTGTCCATTGTGTACCAAAAAAGGGTGGGATGACTGTGATTACGAATGAACGCAATGAACTAGTGCCCACACGAACTGTCACTGGTTGGCGAGTTTGTATTGACGATAGGAAATTGAATGACGCCACAAGAAAAGACCATTTCCCGCTACCCTTTATTGACCAAATGCTTGAAAGACTAGCAGGAAATGAGTACTTTTGTTTCCTCGATGGATTTTCGGGATACTTTCAAATCCCTATAGATCCAGACGACCAAGAAAAGACCACTTTTACATGTCCCTTTGGAACTTATGCTTATAGAAGGATGCCTTTTGGACTCTGTAATGCACTTGGTACCTTCCAAAGATGCATGATTGCCATTTTCCAAGACATGATAGAAACTTCAATGGAGGTTTTTATGGATGCCTTTTCTGTCTTCGGAGATTCATTCGATTCATGTCTGGCTAACCTGGATAAAATGCTTGATAAATGTGAAAAAGTTCATTTAGTTTTAAATTGGGAGAAGTGTCATTTCATGGTACGTGAAGGAATTGTATTAGGACATAAAGTGTCTAGTGTAGAACTTGAGGTTGATAGAGCAAAAATTGACGTTATTGCTAAATTACCATCGCCTACCAATGTCAAAGCTGTTAGAAGTTTTCTAGGACATGCAGGATTTTATCGTCGATTCATAAAAGATTTTTCAAAAATTGCACGACCTATGACTAAACTTCTAGAAAAGGACCGACCATTTGAATTTGATTCGGATTGTTTCAAAGCCTTTGAGAGTTTGAAAAATAGACTCACAAATGCACCAATCATGGTAGCACCTAATTGGTCATTACCATTTGAGTTAATGTGCGACGCGAGTGATTTTGCTTTAGGAGCTGTTTTAGGACAACGAGAGGATAAACGCTTTCGACCAATTTATTACGCAAGTAGAACACTCAATGGAGCTCAACAAAATTATACCACGACTGAAAAAGAACTCCTGGCTGTTGTTTTTGCTTTCGATAAATTTCGACCATACCTCGTTTTGTCTAAAACAGTAGTCTTTACCGATCATTCAGCCCTAAAGTACTTGTTTGCCAAACAAGATGCTAAACCTCGTCTCATTCGTTGGATCCTACTTCTTCAAGAATTCGACATTGAAATCAAGGATAAAAAAGGAGCTGAAAACCTCGTTGCTAATCACTTAAGTCGTCTTGAAAACCCAAACCGGGAGGAACTGAAGGATGAGGAAATTAATGATGCATTCCCTGACGAATACCTCATGAAAGTGAGCAATGAAAAAGAAGATGAAGCACCGTGGTATGCAGATTTCGCCAACTACTTGGTTGATGGAATTATCCCAAAGAGTTTAACACATCAGCAAAAGGAGAAATTCTTTTCTGATTTGAAGAACTACTTTTGGGAATACCCTTACTTGTTTAAAGTATGTGCAGATGGAATCATAAGAAGATGCGTGTACGGAGCTGAAACTAGTGAGATTCTCGATGGTTGTCACTATGGACCAGCTGGAAGACATTACGGACCTACAACCACGGCGAAGAAGGTGTTTGATGCTGGCTTTTACTGGCCAACAATTTTCAAAGAAGCATTCACACTTGTGAGAACATGCAATGCATGCCAACGAACGGGAAACATCTCTAGGAGAGATGAGATGCCACAACAAGGAATTCAAGTCTGTGAAATATTTGATATTTGGGGGATAGATTTCATGGGGCCGTTCCCACCATCCCACAAATTCAAATATATTCTCGTAGCTGTAGACTATGTTTCAAAGTGGGTTGAAGCTAAGGCTTTACCAACAAACAACGCTAGAGAAGTCATAGATTTTCTTAAGCACTTATTTAGTCGTTTTGGGTTCCCTAAAGCACTAATAATTGACCGTGGAAGCCATTTTGCTAATACTCAACTCGAGAAAGTTCTAAAGAGATATGGAGTTAATCACCATTTCTCTGTCTTACCACCCTCAAACTAGTGGTCAAGTCGAAAACACAAATCGAGCTTTGAAAGGTATTCTGGAAAAGACAGCGAATAGTAATCCAAGGGATTGGGCCAAGAAGTTAGATGATGCATTATGGGCATTTCGTACAACTTATAAGACGCCAATCGGTACTACACCATATCGGCTATTATATGGCAAGACGTGTCATCTACCAATCGAAGTTGAGCATAAGGCATATTGGGCGCTGAAAAATTGCAACACTGATTTGATTCAAGCAGGAGAAAAGCGTTTCTCCAATTACACGAGTTGGATGAAATGAGATGGTATGCATATGAGAATTCCCGATTGTACAAGGAAAGAACGAAGGCATGGCATGATCGAAAGCTTCGACTTAAGGAATTCAAAGAAGGGGACAAAGTACTTTTGTTTCAATCAAAGTACAAGTTCAAGCAACCAAAGCTCAAATTACGATGGACCGGTCCATACGTGGTTAAAAGCGCATATTTGTCTGGATATGTTGAGCTTGAAGGGAGAGAGGGAAATACCTTCATTGTTAACGCTCAACGGTTAAAGATTTATCATGAAGAGGAGTAGAAAATGCATGGGAAGTCACCTATGACTTCCACACCATCAGCGAATAAACCTTTGGACCAAGAGTCTAGCTAACGACTCGCTCAATAAATTTAGCGCTTGCGGGAGGCAACCCGATTTCTTTTCTTTTCTTTTTCAGTTTCTTTTCCTTTGTTGGTCTTTTCTACTAGCAGACCCTAAAGAACAAGTCTTCTCACCTCCTTCTAAATCATTCAAGGTTTTTTCTTCCCTACTTCTAGCTACCCATACAAATAATTGAGCACTCATGGATGACAATGAATTCTAGCAAAAACTGTTGACTACTGACAATAATCCAAGCAGTTCGACAAACATTCTAGCTCAGATGGCAGTAGAAGACTTCACACCTCAATACTCCAAACAAACACCGGTGGAACCAATTGGTAAACGAATACCGAAATTCAATCCATCATCCCTGAATCTGGGTGAAGCTTCAACTTCACAAACACGGCTTCCAACTGGAGAACAAACGGTGTTCGAAGCTGGATTTAAGGAACATGTAGAAGCCTCGTGGAAATGGATATGTGACCTCGATGAGAGAATTGAAAAGGGGAAGAAGCAAACGTTAGAATCAGCAAATTTCAAATCAACAAACCCAGAAGACAAACCATTCAAAGTTCTGCACACTAAAAGGCAGAAAATTTATTTTGAGCGTAACAATTGTAGTACAACTGTAATGCTATGTGGGCGCGAATGGAACATATATGAAATTCCAACACCGGTCTGTTCATGCACCGGAATACCCAGGAAATGTTATAGATGGCAAGAAATAGGATGGCAATCAACTTGTTGTACAGCGAATATTTCACAATACCCGCTACCTCTATTGCCTGGGAGAGGCCAAATACGATTGCAGGGTAGAAGAATGGGTAGTTCCACTTTCAGATGTCTCTTGGAAGAATGGTAACAAAAGGGTACGTATTTCGAAAGCCAATTGACTGAAGGAATATTGGCTTGGGTCAAACAGGAGGAATAAATATGAGATGTTTAGGAGACTTGGTCTTTTCTACTAGCAGACCTTAAAGAACTAGTCCTCTCCCCCCATTCTTCGTTTTTCACTTTATTATTTTTCAAAATGCGAGAAAAGTTTGAGCATAATCATTTTCTAGTAATGTACGCGTTGATTTGTAAATACAATAAAAATCGTTTGCCAAGCGAATTAGTTTTAATAATTAAAAATAAATGTGATGAAATAAGAAAGGAATGTCGGCAAGAAAGTAATAGAAGGCGTTTTGGTGTTGGTGTTTCGAGATCAACGGCTAAAAGAAAAGCATAAAAACTTGGACGATGTTACAAATGCGGGAAATTTGCCCATGAAGGGGCATGCTCAAACAACCAAACGTATTCTCATTATGAGTTCCAACGACTATGTCGAGACGGTCCTGTTGATTGTTATAAAAATCAACGATTGAACAGACGAGGCTACGCTTTTGGAAGAATGTGCGAGGAACTCAACCGACTTATTCTAGAGGCGAGAAAACGTGGGTTGTAAGTAAATTTCATCACTTTTGTAAATATGTAGTTTTTAATATAAAAAAAGAAAAAAAAAATCAAAAAACCAACAAAAAGTAAAAAAAAAAAAAAAAAAAAACAACTAAAAATAATAATAATAATAATAATAATAAATAAAATATATATGTGTGTGTGTGTTTTTCCAGTTCCGATTAAATCTACAACTCCATTATCTGAAAGATCTTGGAACGGTATCTTTTATTCCCACTTTAGTTTTTTTTATCAAACAGTCCTAAATAATAATTTTTGAATTTGTGTTCGGTATGATTAAGTCCCTGCGATTGAATTACTGTAACCAGTGGAAAAGGGCACAAACTGATATTGTTCATTTAAGATTATTTGATAGGATTCAAAGTATTTGTCTTGGGGATCTGACGATAAACGACCCAACATTTATGTATGTTTTTCTATGTGTGAATTAAGAGCTATATATATATAAAATAAAAGAGATAATGTACGAGACTGGAATTAATGGAAAATTATTGATAAAACACGAAAAGTTTCGTTACATTATTCAAATGGAAATACAACTACAAAAATACATCAACACCCAAATATACCGACCCAGGTGGCCACGAGCAACAAAGGGGCGATGATGAGAACGAACCCAACGAACCACAGATAGGTCTCATCCAATGGAAGTTGAACCGCAACAAAGAAC